>NW_025222279.1:1473237-1784923 GCF_014066325.1 Apis laboriosa
AAAAGAAAAAAAAAAAAGAAAGGAGAAAATTGGAAAATTTTCACCCTTCTTTCATCTCATGCGGTTCTTCGCTCGGTAAACGAACGACCATCGCGACAACGACGAGGAGGTTAAATGCACTTGGGCAATTATCGCGACGCCAAGTGCACGGTTACGAAGGATTAATAGATTAATTGGCTCGTTTGCTAATAACGCTTGTTCTTTCCTGCCCTTTGCCGACCCCCTCGACAACGTACGATCTTGATTAATTCGCTAGCTCAACCGTGTAGAATAGCTCCTCGTTAACTACTTGTTGTTGAACCGTAGATAGTAGATTCTTTTTTCTTTCTTTCTTTCTTTCTTTTCGAAACTTTATTCCGTGAACGTTCCGTTGGTATCGACACCACAAATTGCAAAAGACACAACGACAACGTTTAAACGGATAAAACACGGAGCACGATAAATAACTTTCGTCCCTCGACTCGATTCGTTTAACAATTGATTAGAATTGAATTGAAAATCGAGAAATCGAAAGAAATATAAATAACAATTATTTCTAACAATTTTTTCCCAACGCTTCTCGCTGACGTTTTTACATTTACCCATATCCTACGCTATAATATACGCTCGCGAATAAACGGGAGCGTGCTTACAAACATTTCCCTTCACATCGAAAGAAGATATCACCGTAGATTAATTCCCATCCACCCACGCGAACGCGAGCGTTACTCGCTTAATCAACCTCTCCTCCTCCTCCTCCTCCTATCCAGATAATATCTCGCGACCGTAGGTCAGTTTTCTCGATGGGTCATCGAGAGGAGGGGCGCCTCTCTAGGTGGAAAGCGCGCGCGGAGGAAGGCGAGGCGGAGAGCCAGTGAGCTAGAGAGAGAGAGAGAGAGAGAGGTTTGTCCCGCAACCGCAAGCGTCCCCATGGCCGGGCAGCGATTCGCTCGCTGAACCGCGCACGAAAGCGATTTCTCTGGAAACCGCAAGCGTGCAGGAGGGAGCGCTGTGACCGGGGAAGCGTGAGCGAGCGGGCGCTCGATCGTTTCGAAGTTTCGCCTGGAAAGGACTGAAAGCGCGCACACGAGGAAAAGGAGGAGGAGGAGGAGGAGGAGGAGGAGAGATCGACGTCCGTTCAACGTCCGTTTCACGCGTGCACAACACTACTCTCCGCGCCTTAACATGGGTCGACACCACGGGTCGTAAATCATCGCCGCGGACCGCGCGGGTGAAAACGTCCCGCGCCACGGGTTTCAAATGATCGTTTAATCACGTGTCAATTAATAGCGCGACCCTTTTACGCGCGTGCGTCTAAAAAGAAGCGACTTTTGATGGCCGTTCCGCGGGGAGGAAGGGCGGTTATAAGTCACGGTCGCCGGCTCGTAAGAGGATTCTTCTTCCTCTTTTCAGAGACGTGACGGTTGGATGAATGGTCGTGGCAAAGAGAACGTGGCTTCGAATTTGTAGTAGTAGTAGTAGTAGTAGTAGTACGGTGGAGGAGGAATTGGACTCGTCGCGAAAGGGGACACGTCTTGTGCCTCTTTCCTCCTGCACCATGTGACGAGAGTGAACGTTTCGTTCGAAAGCGAGTCGTCAAACCGATTTGCCCGATTCAAGAATCTTTCTTTATTCAGTTTAAAAACTCGAGAAGAAGAAGAAGAAGAAGAAGAAAAAGAAGTAACTATAATCGACTCGTAGCTTTAATTAAACGGATCGATAGTTTGAACCATTAGATAAAGAGATTATTGAGAAATTGTGTTGATAATCAATTTGTACGATGATTCAAATATACGTTTTCGAAATTTCGAAAAGAAATCCACGTATCCAATGGTGGCTGAAAACTCTGAAACGCAATCTCGCCCAGCACCGCGACGATTTTCACTGAAAGAAAGAGAACGCATTTCCGGCCGAACATCGAGGAGAATGTCGGCGGCTCGGCTGGCCGCCAGTTTCGCAAGCTGCTCGCGAGCGGAGATAAGCCGAGTCGCGTGCCAATCGCTTCCGCGTTTTGTACCGTTATTAAACGGCCATTCTTAAAAGGAGAAACTCGCCGCATTGTTTACGCGAAGTTTCAGAAGCCTTAAATCCTCCCCTTTCTTTTTCTTTCCATTCTTTCCATCATCAATTATCTGCAAAATAAAATATTCTTTCGGGAGAGAAGTAACAACAATTGAAACCTGAGCGAGTGAGAATGTAATTGTTATTTAATCGTTTAATCCGTTTAATTAAAGCTACGAGTTATTACGGAACATCGAGCGCGAAAGGATGAAGCGCAAGCTGTCGGCCCCCGACCATCTCGCCTCATAATTCCTTCTGCTTTTGACGCGAGGCTGAATTTAGTTGTCTCGCGACACGCCTCGGCCATCCACGCGCCCCTTCGCAACCCGACTAACGATTTATTTCTGTCTTCATCGCGAGAGAGATTGGCCAGGAACGCGACCTGTCGCGGAATTCGCGTGTCTTCCAAGACACTCTTCTCTTTTTCTCTCTCTCTCTCTCTCTCTCCTTCCCTTCCATGAAACGGAAGGAGTCTTCCGGAAAAATAAATGAAATTCGACGAGAATGAATTTCCTTACGAAGATGTTGAACTAATGATCTGATTAATGATCTTGGACATGGATTCGATAAAGAGTCGATAGAAAATTTAAAAAAAAGAAAATATTTATTGTTTGAGAGTAAAACTTTTACAAACGGATTTTACTTTTACGATCGAGAATAACTTTCAGTGCCATACGCGGCAACTCTCAAGAGTTTAACGCTTTAAATAGCGTCAGTATCGAAACTTCTCGACCTCGAGATTCTTTCGCTTATTCGTTGTATTTCTATCTATGCCTCTTTTCGATTCTTTTCTTTTCCGTTCAGGGATCGATGGTTGAAAGTCGGCAATTGTTTATCGGTTTCGATCGGGAACGATATTATATATATATGATAGACGGTGGTGGCCGCGTGAAAAATGTCACGCGAACAGCTTTCACTCGCCGTTCGCGAGGCGAAAAGAAGTGACGAAAAAATCCACGCGCCAGGGAAACTGGGGCGTGTGCGTATAATCAATCAGGAATTATCAGTGGCGATCTCTTCTCGGGATCAACCTTGCTTTCGTTGCTCGCATTCCTGGCCTGCGAAATATCCTGCGAATAATCCACTAAGCGATGGAACTAGGTGGAAAAAAATTTGAAACGACAAAGTTATTTTGGGGAAAAATCAAGTATTTCCATAAGAGAATTCGAGGATATCGAATTGCAATTTCAATCTCCAAAAAGAAATCGTTATGGATCGTAACTGTTGTCGATTATTTTACGTTTCGAATACTTGATCCCATCGCTATGGGATTTTACGCTACTCGCTAACGCACTGGTAACGCGTCGGTGAGCCGGATAACGAGTAAAGCACGCATCGCATCCGGCTTCGTACCGGAATAAAAATTTTTATTTCAGAAATACTACTTGCAATGAAAGTTAAACGCAGCCACGAATTCGAATTAATATCGAATGAATATTTATTAACGCCGTTCAAAACGAATAATAATGTTCGAAGTTTTCTCTCCGTTTCATTCATCTCGAGCATCGCGTTCGAAAAAAAAAAAAAAAAAAACAAGTATTTATTTTCGACACACAATCGCCAATTTCCTAGAATAATATCTCCATTGACGAACACACAACCGACGCGAACGATCCACTAATAACTACGCGTGTACGTTTCAATATTTACAAATTGAGAGAGAGAGAAAGAGGGAAGAGAGAGAGAGAGAAAAAGCAAGTTTACAGTTTATACGAAATACGTAATATCGCGCAACCGCGTTGGAAAGGTAATACAAATGTACGTCGATAGTGGAAAATCGAGCGACACGGTTATATCAAGGAGAAAGGACAGGCTACGTCCAAAGAGCCTTGAAGTTTGATGGAAAAGGCAGATTAACCCGGCTGACAAATTGATCGACCTACGACATCCTGCGGTGAAAGAGGCGATGGTCACCCGCACGAGAGTCAAGAAAACGCGAGAGGCGAAGGAGTGCAAAGGAAGCCACCCAGCTTTCCACACGAAAAAACTTTGCCCATCCTGTCCTGTTCCTCCTTCTCCTCCTCCTTCTCCTCCTCCTCCTGTTCCTCTTTACCCGTTTCGAGGGAAATCTAAGGAGAAATGGAGAGGAAACGGTTCCAACTGCCGGAAGGATAAAATTAGATTCGCGGCTAGACTTTCGACAAGAAGTCGTAGAGTTGGTTTACAAGGTTCCTCGACCCCGTCCGTATTATATATATGTTTGTTCGTCGCGGTGTCTGCCGGGTTGACTGTTACACCCGCAAAATAAAGAGAACGAACGACTGTATATATACACGGTCGGGGAAACGTTTCGCCAACTGGTCGTGGCGAATCTCGAGGAAAAGAGTTCTTCTTAACGAGGCGAACGAAAGCCTTCGAAGGCTGAAGTGGCGGTTGAGCGATGATGAAATTACATAAACGGTCTGGTTCGATGGTCCTCGTGAAATGGCTCGGTTTATGCGCAATCGGAGAAAAAAAGAGAGGGGGGGAGAGGAAAAGAAAAAGAGAAATGCCATAGCGATTATTATTCCTTTCGACCAAGAGACCGAAGAGACATCGGCGAAATTTACAGTCCTGCTATTTCGTTCGAGAGAGAAGGATCGTCGCCGATCTCGATGGTGGACCAGAGATTTCGCAGATGCTTGGGAATCGTGTGGAAAGAAGATGAAAGAAGAGGGAGGGGGAAGGTATGGAAAGAAAAAAGCGGATGAAAATTGGCCGGGAATCGATCGCGATCGATGACATTTAACGTGACATTTGACTAACCGCCTAACTGCGAAATTTCGCTCCTTCGAAGGGGGATCATTGCGGATCAAAGATCAATCTACTTTTCCCTGCCACGGTATTCATTAGCCCCTCTCCAATCGCGCAACGAGAACCAGATCGCAATTGGAAATTCAATTTCTCCCCTCCCTCTCTCGTCGTTCGCCCGTCACCCAGACGAATTAAACGGAGAAAGGACGGCCGTCCGCGGAAAGAATGCGATCGTCTTTCTGCAGAGCTCTGATCGAAAAATAGCTTCGAGAACACTCGAAAATCTTTGCTTATGTGTCTCTTGAATCGAGGAAACAACGTTTGAAAGTAGAACAAAAATTTATACAGTATTATTAAAATAACTTTTAACTTTAATATTTGAAAAAAAAGAACAATGTTGTGTTATATTACTCCTTGTTTTCAGATACGTGGACCCCGATTTCCATGATACGTACCGTGTAACCCTTTTTAAAATATATCGATATAGAAGATTAGACATATTAAAAATTATCGAGCAAAATTGAAGCAAAAATGAAAAAAATATATATTCACCATTTTACGATGGAATCGATTTATCTTCGCTCCAAAAAACTAGTTTCGATTAATTTCCCGGTTAGTCCATCGATCCAACGATATCCTTACACGTTCTGGGACAATGTTAACAACTTGCACCCGACAAAAAATTTATATCGGCTATAAAACAAACTTTTTTCTACCATATTTTCTTTTTTTTTTTTAAAGGGAAACGGGTAATTTATTTATCGGCTGACCAAACGCGCAACGTTCCTAGAACGGCAATTTATTAGGAACGAGAGGCCCACGCTGCACGCCGGTGCGTTCGCACGCTGCTGCCAGGTAGCAAGCGTGCGTCGTCGTCGTCGTGCGTGCGTGCATTTGCGGGCACCCACACGTGGCCGGGTGCACGTGCAACTTCTGCGCCGCTTTGAAATTAATAATGGAGCGAGGATATACGCGGTCTGCGCACGGTCACACCGCGAGACCAGCCACCGTTCTACCGGCTGAGCGCGGCGAAAATCAGCCTCTGTTTTCGATCGTCGACGCGATACGCCCGTTGGATATGCCCGATTATTACTTTCGATGGATCGTTTCTTCCTAAATTATTTCCTTTACGATAATTGTAATTCGTGTGATCAGAGATGTCACGCTTTTTGATCGTATACTCTTGGATACCGATATTTATAGTTTTAATTAGTGGAGATTTTTGCAATTCTTTTAAATTATCAACGTTAATTGTGATTTTGTCTTTAAATGTCACGCCCTGTGGGTTTAAAATTGGGATTTTATAAAGAACGTATTTAGGACGTTGAAAAAAAAGGTAACTATTAATAGTTTGAATTTACGATTTTGATCCGTACGCGGTGGAACTTATGGCAACAGATTTTATTAATTTAGAAAATTAGAAAGTGTATTTAATATATAGCGGCCAGTTGGAAGTTGACTTGTTGCAATATCCGTTGATTTTATGGATTTATTGCTGATATTTATTTGATCACAAGGCCTAGAAATTTATAGAATAGAACGTAACTTACAAAGGATTATTTATAGAACGGTAAAATTGAATGTTTTGTAATTTTCTTAATGCATCTGGTGATACGTACGTATCCTGTTGGACACCGCCCAATTTTATTCCATCCCATATTCAAATCATTCAAAGAAACATGGGGTAATTTATTTACCAAGCAATAGCTACGAATTTTTTTTTTTTTTTAAATTATTTAAAAATTACACTCGAGAATGCAAACATATTTTTTATATACAATACTTTAACGATCTTCAATCTTCTTTTTTTAAAATTCCCCTGCAAGACTTCGATTTCCACGAACCGAATTTCAGAAATCAACCTTTTACTTTTAATTAAAACACCTTGTCTCCACAACAAGTGTGGTAATGTCTACACTTCTTTTCTTTTTTTTGTCCATAAATAAGAGAATTGTCCGTGTTCATCGATACTTTGCCGAAAGAATGAATAAATAACGAGGATCCCTACGTCGATCGGGGTGACGTACCGACAGAGAAGCTCACGAGTGAACAAAACGAAAAATTATTAATACAGGCGCAGGTGAGGCCGCCTTTAAGAGCAGCCTCCTAATTGCACCGCAACTTCAAAGATACGAGTATAAACCGCCGAGAACTCGAGATACTTCTGTTCCAGGCATTCTAATTAAAAATTACGAGCCGTTTAACGGCGAGGACGACGAGACTTTCGCAAGCGTAGAGCGCGCGACACAATTTCGTTTCTTTTTTTTTTTTTTTTTTTTTCCTTTTTCTCCAGAAAGAGACCGAGAGTTACTACTCGCAATCCAGTTTCTCCCCTCCGTCCACAGGATCCAAAGGATTCGAAAACTCGCGGATTTCGCAATTCCCTCGCAATATCCAGCAATTTTATTTATTGCCTCCAACGAACTTTTGGCGAACCCTCCTCCACTTTCCTGGATTTCATCGGGTAACCTCCATCGGGGAGGACGGAGACTGGTTGTCTGCCTTTCCAGGGAGGGGGCAGGAAAGTAGTATAGTCGTCGAATGCGAAGAAGGTCAGAAGAAATTTACTAAGGGTATATCATATGCGAAAGAACAAAAGTTGATACGATCCGAACTATCTGTAAACACGATAATTTTTTGCAACGACATAACATCCCCTCTCTATTCGAGAGCGAAAGACCACCATTTTTATCACGTCGACACAAAAACCGCAACGTAAAATCTTAGACAAAACTTATCTTAAACGAAACTTATAAACTTTGAATCTCGATGATAAAATTTCAAAGATATTAATAATTATCCACGTGAACCGAAGGCGCGAATAAAATAGGAAAGAAATTTGAGGTCGATCCCGAAGTTTCCCCTTTAAAAGAGCACTCGTGCTGCTGCGGCAGATTTATCGATCGAGCTCGACGCGGTTTCCCCGCGGGACTGGGAAAACACACGCTGGCCGGGGGGAAGGGGAAATAGGGGCAAAGATGAGGAACCTATATGCATCTCCGCTTTTTTACCGACACGCTATTTCTATTCCCATAACCGCTCGTAGGTAGGTAGGTAGTACACTCGAGGAGGAGAGGCGGGCCCGTGTCAAGTGTCTCGAGGTGGCTCGCGCCTCGCCTCGCCTCGCCTCGCCTCGCCTTTGACTCTCGTCGTTCGCTCGTCGAAACGTCGTCGATGAAAAAAGTGGACCGAGGGAGGAGGAGAGAAGCGGGAAGGAAATGTACACAGGTGGTTCTCTCGCGCACCTGTCTCGCTACGCGCACTCCACGGATTTATGGATTACCGGGAATGGAGAAAACATTTTTCCGTAAACACGGCTCGTACTCGTTACCAACCAACGTAGTATTTCTTTACAAATAAACGAAACGACAACATTGTTCACTGTTTATCCTGCTCCCGTCCCGATGGATTGGCAAAGTTGCATTATATACACCATCTTGCCAAAAATTTTTCAAATTTTCCAATATTTTTACATTACATTCGATAAAGCTTTAATTTATTTCGTTGAGCGAACGAAACTTGAAGTTAAACTCAAAGTTTATAAGTTTTACTCTAAGATATCATATTGCGGTTTTCGTATTGACATGGTGACAAAAATGGTGGTGTCTTTCGTGCATTACATACACCATCTTGCCAAAAATTTTTCAAATTTTCCAATATTTTTACATTACATTCGATAAAGCTTTAATTTATTTCGTTGAGCGAACGAAACTTGAAGTTAAACTCAAAGTTTATAAGTTTTACTTAGAGATAAAGTAAGATATCATGTTGCGGTTTTTGTGTTGACATGGTAACAAAAATGGTGGTATCTTTCGTTCTCGAATAGAGAGGGGATGTTATTTCAAAAAACTATCATATCCAAACAGATAGTTTTGATCCAGATTTGAACTCGAATTTTTCAAAAAAAATCGAGTCAACCGAATTTGTTGGCGAACGGTATCATCCGATGGATAATTCAATGGAAAAGGCTGAGAAACGCGGTTCTATTATTAGCTAGGTTAGCGTCGAGTATTTATCGAATAGAGGTAAAAATATAGGAAGAATTATCAGTCCGGAATAAGAATTTCTCCAAGCTCGTTTCTTTTAATCTCATCGGTTATAAGTTTAAGCCGTTTTTCAAGTTTCCAAGAGTTCTCGAAACGTTGCCGGCATAACGAATCAGTCGAGGTCAAGAACGAAATGGCGGCTGTGTCGAATTACCCGACGTGCACAGGGCGGGCTCGCTCCACCAAGCATAAATATCAATGAATAAAGATCGTGGACAGGGTTCCATAAATATTAACGGAACGTCGAACCCGGCTGGCTGGCCTCTGCTGTCGTGCAAGTCGGCCACAAAGCGTTAAATTGTGCGTCGTCGTGTCATAATTGTGAGTCGTTTCTCCGTTCGAGGCGAATCTTACCTCAGGTAGCGTGATTGGGTTCGTAAAATTTTCAACCACCGTCCAAGGATTAACGGTACCTCGACACTGAATAGATCGATCTATTCTTCAACATGGTAATCCTTTGCTTACCTGAAACAAACAACGATTCATTGTGAATCATATTATCGTTTTACAAACTCTTTCAAACGTTTAACGAATTAATTTAATGATAATTTGCAAAGTAATTTGGTCGTAGGGCGAAACTTTTTTCCTTGGAAATTACGTATAATTAGGATTAATACTTTCGATTCGAATTATTAAACGATACTTATTATTTCATGGATGGAAAATTTAAAAAAAATTGAAGAGAATCTAATGGAATTTATATAATGATGTTCTTCTAGAAAGCGTCTTTTGTTGAGGGTATAAATCATTTGTTATTACCATTGTTACCATTGTTTAAAAATGTTAAAAATGAAAGTAGTTAAGAACTTTGGCTAATGACGGATAAACGGAAAAACCATTCTTCTTCTTCTTCTTCCAATCCTCTTTGATTACTCGCCAAATATCAGTTTGTAAATCGTAAAGAACGAAAAGAACTTTAAACAAATCTCCTTTTATCTTTCTAAAGAGACTGCAAAATTAATTTTCGTAGAAACTTGGTGTTCAGAAATAGGGAACGGAATTTTCGCGTCGAATTTTTAATCAAAAAATTATCGCGTATCTGTAATTAATTTTCCTTTTAAAGATTCGACGAGATTTCAACGCTTAACATGGTCGCGGTTAACTATCGCAAGGTAGAAATCGCACGCGATCGCTGGTTTTTATCCAAAGGAAGCAAGCCGTACGAGAGAGCCGTGAGTCATTTACCCGGAGGATCGTGCTCGCATATTTACATGCGAGCGCGACAATAAGGTGGGATATGAAAGGTGTTCCAAATGCAGCGGGCACGGGAGCACGACAGACACAAAGGAAAAAAGACGTTCTCCTGTGAACGGATTCGTGCTTCGAGGCACACAGGTGACACGATATACCGGGTGCTCGTTTAATATTAATACCACCAATCATATTTCACGTCCAATTGCCACATCATTCCTGCTCTTTTATTCCTGTTCTATCTTTAATCTCTGAAAATCTCCTTTCATAATTTATACGGATCAAAAATTATTCATAAATATAGCTTCCAAAATTATCGTCGAATTATTTGCTTTTATAATTATTCGATATTGGAACTTCTGTTTTGCACGCATCAATACGTAACAACCCTTTCACAACAATATCAAAAACAGAATTTCATTCGTACAGCGTAGAATTTTCATAGAAAAATTCAATTTCAAACTATCGAATCGCTTCAACAAGTAAATAGTTGGAAACCTGTTAAAGCTTTTCAACCATCTTCTGAAACAAGCGTCGGGACGACAGGATGGCAACGAAGCAACAACACAGTAGAAATCCTTTTCAGCAACTTTCAACTTGGCAACACAATGCCAAAAGCAGAACTAAAGGGTAGAACACCCAGTATAACAAGAATCTCGAGCAAACACGGACGATCGCCTCGCCTTTTTAGTTGTATACGTGCTTTAATTTTTTTTCTTCGTTCTTTTTTTTTTTAATTCCTCAACCCTTTTGTGAAACTTCAGCGTTTGAACGGGCGATGAATAACTATCGAGGCTCGTGGAAAAACAGGCTTTTTCGAAACTGACATTCAAGAAAGGAGGACGTACAATAGGGGAGTTACGCTAGGCCTCTTCCATTCTTTTTTATTTCGCAATTGTAATTCTGCGATAATGCACGCCTTTCTGACCTGTTCCTAGACAGAAACGTTCATCTTCCTCGAATCTCGTTCAGATATATTCTTTCTCGTTAGGTGTGGAAGGAAAGTCAACAAGCTGAGGAGGGGAAGACTTCTGTATATTTTTCCTGGAATAACTGGATTTCTCAATATTATCTGGCAAAATTTACAGTCTGTCCTTTCCAACCATATGTGAAAGTTCCGCTATTTGGGAAAAGCTTAAGAAAAAGAAAAAAAAAAGGGACAGGATGACTCTAAAATTAACCCAAGTCGAACCTCGTCGGTCAACGAGGCCTGCAACTGTAAATCAAAATTGTAAACTTCCTAGAAATTTTGTATTGTTTGCGATTATACCTCTGAATTCGGAGAAGGTTAACTTGGCACTTTTGCAAATTAAAAATTACCCATAGAAATGAAAGTTTTATCGGTGTTTACAATTGTTGCTAATTGACTGTTATTGTCATTATCCCTTTCTCTCAACATATATGTGCTCAAAATTCTTGAAGTTCCATCATTTAGAAATCATTTTCTACGGAAAAAGGAATAAATTCAGAATAAATGGAAAATGTATCAACGAAACTAATCAATAACTGTAAAAATATAAACTTCTTAAAACTCTATATATTATCTACGATTTTTATTATTTTATCTTTGCAATTTTTAATTTAGAAAAAAAAAAAAAAGTTACATTCCTTCAAAAATTATCTGCAGCAAGCGAAACTTTTATTACTTTGGTGACTCTTCACAACTGTCCCATTAAATATTATCTCTTCGTCTCATTGTTAGAGTTTCTCATGGACAGGCGGGCAGATTTGAATTTTATGAATTTTTCTTCCCGTTCCGTTATTATATTGCTCATTCTCAAACTTCGATACGAAATCTCTGCAACTCAGAGATTCCAATTCTACTTTTTAGATTCAAATTGCTCGACGATAGGAAAATTTTAACGAACGGTCAAAGAAAAAGGAGAACACAAAAACTTTTCCCCTCCATTTTCGTTTCGTTTCGTTTCTTCTTTCGCGTCACGGTTTTCGATCACCGACCATCGAATTTCGTCGATCTACAACAAGGAATACGCCTCGATATTCCGATACAAACGCGAAAGAGATAGCGAACTCGAGAATCAGAGCGAGAGAGAGAGAGAGAGAGAGAGAGAGAGAGAGAGAAGGTGCATCTCGAAGGTCGGTGCAACGCGACAGAGATCTGGCTGCATAAATACACGTAGGTCGAACCAGTTGGCGTCTAGACGCGCGTGTTCTAGAAACAAACACCTCAAAGTTATTCCGGACGATCCGAAGCAAAGGTTAAGGCCTCGAGTTCGATAGCCTCGCGACGACGAGAGGATAGTCGCCGAATCGATTCGCTCTTAGCCTCTCCTCTCGCGAGGAGTCCTCCTGCTAACGAGTCCTCCTCCTCCTCCTCCCTCCTCTCCTCCGCCACTCGACGACGAGTGAAGGGAACGACTGTAAACACGCGGGAGCAACGTAACGAGTTTCTAAAATTAAAGAGACGATACACTCGGCCATGACGTCTCGTCTCGATTAAAGGAGAGTGGATGCGAACGCTACTACGAGTCGATCGATTTTAGCCTGATTTTCGAATTTCAAGGTTTCCACGATGTTGAAATTTTTTTCTTGATCAATCGGTGAAATGTGTTGCGAACGCGTTTAAGTGTAATGGTTTAAGTGTAAGGAATATTCGAAATTGAAAAATTGTGAGAGAAGGTATCGATGAAACTATTCTTTTTTTTTTTCTTTTTTTGGTACTCTTTCGAGATTTCACGTGAAAATTATATTTCGTTGTATACGATCTTGTCAAAGTATTGTTCAATACAGCGTTGTCTCCTTTGTTTCTGAGAACGTACAATTAGAAAAATAATTAATTTCAAAGTTTTCTTTCCTGTTGGAACGAATTTTCATTTCCCCTATCTCTTTGATTGGACGATTTTATCCGAGATTTTTATTTTCTCGTTAAAGTTTTATATAAATTTTACGTATAACACTTCGAATTTTCATTATAACAGTAATATTCTGATCACGTTCCTGCAATTCAGAACGTAATCTATAGAACCTATAGTACGATAATCATTCCACCCTTCTCGTATAAAAGAAAAAAAGAAAAAAATTGAAAAAATTCAGGGCGCAACGACAAACGCGCTGTAACTAGATACAGCAAAAAGCAAAGGGGGAGGGGAAATGCAGTCCGGTCCATCCGCGGCCCCAAACCACCGAACAAACCAGAATCTCGAACGCGCGAAACGCGCGAGCAATGCACAGAAAGCATTCGAGGTTCGCCCCGCAAACCGATTCGCTAAGCAAAATTTTCACCGCGAATTCGAAAGCACCGCGGCTCGATCCGGTAGCTCTCGTCGAGGACAAAACGCGAAATTGGGTTCGGATTATTACCTCCCCCCTCTTCCCTCTTATCCAAGGGGCCAACCGATCGACGGGGCAAGCGCCGTCGGTTTTCCATCTTTAATGGGCCGTGACGGCCGCGATTACGAGCGGTTTCACGCGTGGCCACCGTGAAATTTCCACGCTCGAGCGGTGGAATGCGTGTGTGCGGCAACAGCACAACACACGCGCCGCCGCTGTTGACATAAACGAAAGGTGCGCGTGATCGAAAAGGGAGAGGAGGAGGAGGAGGAGGAGGGATGGAGGGGAATCGATGAATCCGCGATCCCCGCATCTAAGGACGTTACCTAGCCTTGCCTCGTTTCGAGCAGAGAGCCCCTCCCTCTACCCTCCAGCCGCGTGAAATGGAAACTCGGGGGGAAGGGGAAGGGGCGCCGGGTTGCGTGAGTCAAGCGCGTATAAGAGAGCGCGGATTTTTCTATCGTGGAAAATTCTTCGCAATCGATGATGGGATCATCGAAGGCCGAACGATTACGAGATATATCGATTACTATTTCTTATTATCTCCTCTTTTGAAATCGAGGTTTCGCGGTTGAGAAAGGGGACAGGGGAGGGGGAAGGATGGGGTTGATGACGGAACCAGCCAATTGCTGAAATATGAAGAATCGTGGGGGAGGACACGATCAAAGCATGCCTTCGTCCGTTTCTTTGCGTCTTGTTGCGTCGAACGGGAACACAGGTATGACGATACCTGTTAAAAAATACGTAAAGAAACGGGAAGGAGTTGCGAAACGTGCTAGGAGAGTATCGTATATTTCGACGAATTTAAGTTTCGATCGTGTTTCGAAAGCGATCATATTTTGAGTAGAGCCTATCTTTGTTAATTTTTTTCTGCTCGTCATTCGATCAAACATAAGTCCATTCCACGAGAAAATATATATATACATTTATACGTGAATTGAAAATCTCGAAAAGAAAAAGAAAAAAGGAAAAAAATATATTCCTCCTCGTCTCTAATTTTCGCATCATCCCCCCATTATATCACCCATCCTAAAATACCCCGAGTGCATCAATCCACGTAGGGATAGAACGTCTGGATATATATATATACATATATATTTCCACTCGAGAAGTTCTGCAACGCTTCTTAGAGGCCCGAACCGTTTCACCTTTAATCGAATTAAACGTCGAGACGTTCCCTCCCCGGGCTATATTTAAGCCAAATGCACGAATTAGTACGCGCGCCCGTCTGCGTACAATTTGCATTTGCGTACACTCCTCTCCTGTTATCCGCTCCGCGTGCGTTTTCACAGGCGTTTACACAAACCTCGCCTCGAAGCGAGAGCGAGCGAGCGAGAGAGCGATAGATAGATAGATAGATAGATAGATAGAGAGAGAGAGAGAGACGTGCACACGCGTCCTTGTGTCGTTAACACGATTAGAAATTGCCCAACGGCTGCGTGTGAGCGTGCCTATATTATCCGGCGACGCCAAGTAAGTCTCTCTCCCGTGCGCTCTCTTGCAAAATCGTCAAGTCCACCTCCGTAAAAAGCGCGGCGCGAAAACGCTCGCGACACCGCCAGCGTAATATAGCCTCCTCTCTGCCTCCCTCCATTTTTCTCCTCTCGCGTGTTCCTCTCCCAGTTGGGACAGAGAGAGAAGGCGAGATCGGTGACGGCGACCAAGCGTGGCCTTCGACGCGTTCTACCCAGTAGAGGAGGAGATAGCGGTCAATTTTCGGCCACGCAGGTGGAGGAGAAGAAGGAAATGACGATTCTTTTTTCGAATCTTCGCGCCATTTTTCCTCGAACGAGAAGACGGAATCTGGCCACGTGGCGCTCGATATCGGAGAATTATTCGCGGACGGTTGGAAAGTAAAGGTTGCCCCGTTTTGCGCGCCTTGCCTCCTTATTTTCACTGTTGTTCCACTAACTTGAAGCGAAATTGGCGCGCAATTGCGCGAGAGGCTGTGGCGCGTAACGAAATTATTTATAATCTAGGCCGTTTTAGGACGTTGACACAAGTGTGAGATTGTTGGAAATCGGTTGGATTTGTGACAAATGTTAGGTTGAAATAGATGATAATAGATTGTTTATTCTTGTTATGGGGAATTTCGTTGGGAGAATTTTCCCAATGTTTATTTTACTTATCTTCTTGGGGAAAATAATAAAAAACCGTTATGACCGTTTGATATGTTCGGTGAGAAATTTTTCTTTCCCAAGTTAATCAATTTTCAAGTCAATTTTTTGTTTAAACTTGTTAAACTGTTTATTCGAGTTACTTATTACGGCTCACTTCGAACACCTGAAACAATTTGAACGGGATCGATTCTCATCCGTTGGGATGCATTAGGGACCTTGAATACGGGCGATAAATAACGAGGCGTTTTGTAAGCAGAGCTCGTGCCAAATTTTGCATTCGGTACATTGCCAAATTTTACGAGAATTCCGGAATACTTGACCTCCGAGCACGCACCCGCTCTCACGTGTTCCAATGTTGAAACAGAAATCCAATTGTGCTCCAAATTTAGTCGCTGATTTGATTCGGCCAAAGTTGTTCCTTCGGTCACGTATTCCTCAACGCTCAACCTTTCTATCGTTATTTCTAAATCCCTCCGTGATCAAGAACAGGGTTAACCAAACAAACTCAAGGCTACAAAGACCTCATTAGCTTACCTCCAGCGGCTCTCAACGGCTTTATCCCGTATCCTTTGTATCAATAGCTAAATACTTCATAAAGTAGGGATTAACTGTTTTGTCAAACATGTTCAAACTATATAACTTTTTAATAATATTTTGTATTCTTTCAATATACGAAATCACGAAACATGAATCGATATAAATTCGTAAAGATTCGTAAGAACACAGAGAAATATTCAAATTGTTCGTATCAATAGATAACAGTAATATAAAATTAGCAAGTTTGAGATTTCGCGATATTCAAATTCAAAATGCCAAAAAATGAAACAAAAACGATACCTTGCGAATGTTAATCAATGCCAATGTCGCAAAATCTTAGTACCAACTTCCTTACCAAATTCCTCCAAAATTCTCTCTAAAAGACGCGAAGCGTGAGTAACCACTGATTTAATGTTCGAAACCGTGGCTCGATCATCGCCTAATCCCGTATTTCCGTGGAAACACGAACGATTGAGAGAGCACTCGTTCCCGATTTCTTCCGGGTCTCTCTTACGCAATACAAAGGGGCGGCCAGAAGAATTGCGTGGACAACGCGGTAGACACACGACCTCGGTCAGACAACAACTCTCAGAGAGTGAGAGAGGACAGAAAAGTTGGTCGGAAAAGCGTGAGAATATTTATAGCATTGACTCATTACGGAGTGACGGATCGCGGTGTCGCGCGCGAGTTGCAAGTAAGCCAGCCAATGAATGAGCCACGGTTGCAAGGACGCGATCGGCTCGCAACGAATCGAACGTGCGCCCCAGACTCTCCGCTCTCTTTCCCTCTGTCGCCTTTTCTTTTTTTCCTTTTTTTCTTTTTTTNTCGCGCGCGAGTTGCAAGTGAGCCAGCCAATGAATGAGCCACGGTGCAAGGACGCGATCGGCTCGCAACGAATCGAACGTGCGCCCCAGACTCTCCGCTCTCTTTCCCTCTGTCGCCTTTTCTTTTTTTCCTTTTTTTCTTTTTTTTCTCTTTTCCCTCTTCCTTTTCATTCCAACGCCGTTAATGACAAATTAAGGCGATCGCCAACCTCTTACTCGCGACCCATATCGTATGAACGCTGCTCCACTCGGCGAACTACGGTTCGATCGAGATCGTGGTGGCCGGATTCGCAGTTGGATTCGAGAATTTGCGTCGATGAAATTCCGCTTGGCATCGATTATAACTGGTGGGGAGGGGAAGAGGTGAGTCGATAGGATGGGTATCTAATTTCGAAGTGATTTCTTTTTTTTTTTTTTATTTTTTAGTGATCGAGGAACAAAAGTTAAAATCTTTGTGAAGATCGATGTTAGAATATTTTAATATAATGTGAGGTATTGGAAATTATTTGTCTCAGAGGGTTGCAATGGCGATTCCTCGATCTGGTTATCGTAGAGTATTAGAGTAAATACCAATTGTGACAAGAATAATAATTTTTGGGTCACCGATCTAATTGCAGATTGTATTCGATCTCACGCATACCTGTTCATTTTTAATTTATATATTTATATTTATTGTATATCGGGAAACGATAAGTTTTCGAAGCGAATTCGAACAGTCAATTTCGCTATATAACTACCCTCTTTATAATTTCTATTATATTATTTATTTTATATTACATTTATATTACAGCCCACAATGTATCTCTATTTATTCATTTACGAGTGCATAATTTCACTTGGCCAATCCACTTGGCTCCTACACGTGCGATTTATAATATCCTCGTATGGATCCTTTGTTCGATTCGGGAAACGGGATCGCCGCGGTTTCACCTGGCCTGGTGAATAAAAAATCGTGGATTTCTCGCGGTGATCGAGATCGCGTGCATACGAATATATATCCAACGGTCGATCGCCCACGAAACGATCAATTCACGCAGTAAACAGAGAAACTTGTATATAAGAACGCGACACAGGTTTGCGACTGGTATCGATCGGTTACGCGACGTGACATGGTTGGCGGGTTGGTATTTAGGAAAGGCCAATCGACCAATGTCACAACCCGTTTGAAAGGCGCTAGGAATCGATAAGGCACAGGTGGTGATCGATCGCGCCCCGCGATCTCTCGTTTTCTTCCTTTCCACAGCCGATCTCTTTGGATCATGGGCGACAAAGGTTGCGACGATTGTGCACGCCAACAATTGATTGTCTCGCGATCAAGGACCGTTATAAATACCGATCATCAACCAGCAACAACTCGTTGGAAAATCGACAAAGGAGCGTTAATATCGATGGAGAGTGTACGATTGGATGGTCTGGATCGAACGATCCTCTTCTTCTCTCTCTCTCTTTCTCTTTAGGTCGATTCTTCTTCTTCTTCTTCTTCTTCGTTCGTTTGCCGTGAAAGTATGATTGAATATTAGGTAGATTAAGCGAAGGTCGATTGACTTGAAGAATAATAAGCTCATTTCGTATTCAAAATTTTTATGAGAGAGAGAGACTCAAAAAAGTATTTAAATAATCTTATTATATAAGAGACGAATTTTTACGAATTTAAAATAGTAACGAGCCAATTCTTTGTTTATCAAAATTATTATAAAAAAATGCTAGATTTTGGATAACTGCAATAAGTCGAAATCTCGAGTCGATGAAGGAAATAATTTCAAAATTTGGTGAATGCAAAATCGATAAGATTCCAATCCATGACAAATATGGCGACGTACTCGCGCAATATCGACAAACGAAAAAAACGAAGTGAAAAGTATTATTTCTTAATATTAATTATCCCACTAGTCGATATTTCATCAAATAATTACTCAAGAAAGATCGATCCGTTTCTTAACAACGTCGAATATAACATTATCTTTCTAAACGGCGTTTGCATTGTGCAAATTTTGATCGTTCAATTTTTACTCGCGACTGAAATCGGGCCGAAATCGATCGATTAAAACGAAACCAAAAACTGTAATGCCGATGTAAATCAGGTTTCGAACATCCTCGACGGATTTTCACAAAAGTGCACTGCTAATTGACGATAACTCGTTGGTCACGATTGACCGAGGTCAGTTACACTAGTTGACCAGCTTTCACTCGTGGCCATCGGCGCGATGAATCGTGCCTTCGAGGAATAATAGCCGCGAACGACGCGTTTTTCCCTTAATCGTCGGGAGATGTAATAGTCGAGATTATCCAGAGATCGATTCGATGAATTATTGGAAAGACATTGCCTCGTTAGATTCGCTCATTCGATTCGAGGATACGTGGTGATTTCACGCGACTTTTCATCCGTGGATGGTACAAATATATATATATATATATATTGGAACAAAAATAATTCATTTTCACCGTGGTAGAACGAGATGTACACACGCGGCGGCTCGATGCATGTATTTTCGCAAACCACGAAGATTATGATATGGTTAACTTGCTCGAGTAACGGTTGCTCGCTATTAAGCCGACGTACACGCTTGGCAAAACAAGAGAATACGCAAACTCTCCGACTGATTTAGAATTTAAAAATATTGCATATGGAAAATAGTACGCACAATCTTACGAATATTATCTTTCCCATAAGGAATGTGGGTTAATTCGATTGTAAGAATAAATTAAAAAAATAGATCGATTATCCCGTTAAGATAAGAGAATTCCGTTAGTGGGTTTCTCAACCTTCTTCGAGTTACGATCCCATTTCCTAACATTCAAATAACACGTGAAGAATTATCTTTATAAAACAATCGTTTTCGCCCTCCAAAAAATGGTTTAACAATTACAAAATAATTGGAATAAAAATCAAACTCTTCTTTCGAATCGCGAATGCAATGTTATAGTCGAGCATTCGAAGAAGACGATCTGCTCAACGTACACACGCGCACCTCGTTCAAGCCTTTCGATTCGCAAGGAAGAAGGGACAACAGTTAACCGCGTTTCCCATGGACACGGGTCTCAACCCTGTTCCCCGAGTTAACCCCGTGTTGATTTGAAAACGTGGCGGTTTTTCGGTGGAACCGGTGGAACCGGTTTAGATGCCGGTAGAAAAGCCCTCGGGGCCTTGCTTCGTAACCGCGTTACCCCCTTCTTCGAATGGCGAAAGGCGACTTTTGTTTCGACGTGGTTGCATCCATTTCTTTCGACAAAGAAATATTCGAGAAATATTCGCAGGTAGCGTCTCTCTTCGATCCAACGATCGTCCGAAATTTCTTTTCTTTTTTTTTTTTTCTTTCTCTCTTCCCCGATTATATCTTCGAAGAGATCGAAGTTCGTAAAATCCTCCTCTTGCTACTACGTGTGCGTGCACGCGCATTACGTGTTTTGTTGAAAACATTATTGGTGCAAGTAATGCATAATTGATCGTAATTGACGGAACCATTTTTATGTAGAAGTGAATAATTGTAATGAGAAGGAAGTAAGGGATATGTGTATATGGGGATGGCTCGAAAGGGAGGGGAAAAGGAAGGGAATTAACTGTTTATTGTATCGAGATTCTTTTTCGAACGAAACAGATGTCTGGATAAATGCTCGGTGGATGAGTCATGTAAGTAATTTATGGTATTTATCGGAGAAGCTATCTTTGTTTCGAGAAAGATAACGAAACGGGGAGGTAAGTCCTTTGAAACGCAAAAATGTTTCAAAAGTAACGTGGTGTTAATATGATACTTTTAACGGAAAATTTTTCTTTTTCTTTCTTCAAAGAATAATAATCTCGAATATATATATATATAATCCACTTTACACTTGCGCGTGTAATTCCAAATATTCTTTCAAATCGCGTCACAAATAACAATTCAACCGACCAATCGTGACGCGTCTTTTTAACGAGCTTCTTTCTCCAATCCCGCACACGGTGCAGACAAATGCTCGAAGATTCGATCGTAATACAAGCATCAAACTCCATCGTTCGAACCAAACTGGGACAACAACACCGTAGAAATTGCAGATAGCCGCGTGGGCACCGGAAACAATTTTCTATCCAGTTGCTGCTGGACCACCGCCAATGGCATCCTCCCCCTCCTTCGCCCGGGTTACTTTTCGTTTCGTAACGAACCACTTGATTACGCTTCCCCCGATTAGAGAGCGGAGATGTTGGCGCGGATCTCGGAGCGAAAGAGAAAAGAGGGTCGATTCCTCATCCCTCCCCCCCTCGTGTCACAGACGTTGTTATTCCACTCCATAAACTACTCTTCGAGTTTAATAACGTCTCTAGCACCCTTGTCCCGATTTTCGTGCCTTCTCGATACAAAGATTAATTAATCCGCCGCAGAGAGAGAGAGAGAGAGAGAGGCGTCTTCTTCCCTTCTCTTCCCTCCTTTTCCATTCTCACCCTCGATTCAAACGAAAAAGAAGAAGAAGAAGAAGAAGAAGAGGCATAATAGAAAGGGAATGCAATTTTGTTTTTGCCCAATACTCTACGATTGATTTTTCCTTCTGAATCGAGAAGTGAGACTTTTTTTTTTTTCTTCCCTTTCGAAAATTTTTGGTGAAAAATTCCTTATTTCGTGGACGAATCACTGGTAATACTCGTTGATGAATTAGCTTTCGAATCACGTGCGCGCGGCTTCGAGCCTCGAAGAGACTTCGACAAATCTTTGGTTTATTCTATTGCATTATTAATAGGACGTGGCGAAGCAAGCTTGACCATCTGCGTCGAGACGGCAGACGGGGAGGGAGGGGGGAGGAAGGAGGGGTGGATCGCGCGTCTTACGTAACGCCTTTAAGGAAATTTCCCTTAAAGGGAGGCTTGCGGAGATAAAGGACGGCAGGAGAAGGTCGCTGTTAAAGGGACAGTTTGACCGCGAGGTTAAAGAAGGGTCTCCCGGAATGACCCTGGCATTGTTTCCTCGCAACAGGGTCTTCTGTCTGTCCGTCTGTCTCGGAATGTTCTGCACGGGTACAACTGTTCTTAGCAACCTTGATCCTTCCAGGAATTTTAATTTCCATTTTATTCCTGGAGATTAAAGCCTCTATCCCTTTTTCCCATCCATATCTTCGCTTTCGAAAATTCTCGAAAAGAATATCTACTTTGTTTCAGGGGATTGTTTCAGAAGAGAGAGAGAGAGAGAGAGAGAGGTTCTGCTTCTGCCCTTTCCTTTATCTTCGTCCTCTTTGATCTCGAAAAAGGAGGTAAAAGCTGCTCCCCGATAATCGTAAGAAATACAATTTCTTCCTCGTTGTTTCTAAGCAGGCTAAGAGGCTTTCGTTCTTTATTTTCACCTCCTCCCGTTTTTGCCTCTTCCAACATCCCTTTTCGGTTTCAGAAAATTTTCACAAAATGACGAATTTTGGTTCGTAACGTTTACGTACGAAATCTATTTTATTTTCAAGAGATTAAGATACGCGCTTCATCGATACCCTTCTTCCAAATTTCTCGAAAGGAGAGATCTTTTAATATCGTTGTTAATAAGCCTCAAATTTTGAATTCGAATGGATTAGAAGGGAGGAGGAACGCGAGAATGGGCGAATCGAAGGAGTCGTTTAAAGTTGGCCGCAAACGAAGCCGATGGTGAGACGATTGTTTCGAGTGTGAAAGGAAATGACGAGGAGACACGGAGAAGAATAATGGTTCGCGGGAAGGAATTTTCTTTTCGTTCCTCTCCATTGTGAACTTCGAAAAATCTTAGTATTCCACGCGTTTCCTTCTATACACCTGTGTATATACCTTTTTTTATCTAAGTAACTAATTCCACGTCCTATTCCCGTTTCCTGAAATTCTTATCCAACTGCTATTGGGTCTGTTTCTATAGAAAGGCAATCAGTAGCGATGGGAATGAAATTTTCTTCCATTGTCGATCGTCACGAGAAAAAAACCAAACGAATCGAAGTATCAAAGAAAAAGAAAAAAAATAGCGAAAAGATTAGAATTTTCTCGAAGAAGTTTTTACCGAGCAATCGATTTATTTTGTGGAAAAAAAGAAAAAAAAAAAAAAAAGAAGAAATATTCCTGGATCCAGATCGATCCTTTCGCCTTCCCAACTAGAACGTCACGGGGGAAAGAATTGGCTGGCATTCTTGTACGGTGCCGTGGAGACCATAAATACGTCGCGGCTAATTATCGGTTAATCAGCGTGAACGAGAACGGCAATGAGAGGCGAGAGATTGAAGGAAGGATCGAATAAAGGAGTGAAAAATGTTATTATTTCTCTACGGGGAACGAGAATAAGAATCGAAAGATGGAAAAAAATGTTCAACAAATCCCTATCATATCATATTTAATTTCTCTCCTCCAAAATTAACGAATCAATTTCCGTTTTCCATTTCTCGAACAGCTCAACTTTTCGACAAATCTTGAAGAAATGAAAAAAATCGAGGGAGAAATAATAACAGTTAGAATGAAAGATAAACCAATCTGATCATTCAATTTCCGATCTCTCGTCTCTAAAATTAAAAAGAATATTGAAAAAACAAAAAGTGTTAGTTTTCATCGATTCTCTCACTCATAAATCGATCTATTCGGGGGAGAATCGTTGGATCAGAAATAGCGAGAGAGACGAAAATAAATTTGCGAGAAAAAAGAGAGAAGTTTATTAACGATTATCCAGAATGAATCTGGCCGGTTGAATAGTTGTTTTTGTCGGTTGGATAGTTAACAAAAATCGGTGGCACATTATGTAGGCACAGGCGGCCGCGTGAACACGCAGGAAGGCGGGCAAGTGGCAAACAGGTTTTCCTCGTCCGCATCGCGGCGCTATCTCACGACCGCGTGTCCGATTCAATTAGCCGGCGTACAATTAACGGTCGAGATATCGAATCAAGCGTCAAGTTAAACGATCCCTCCCGTTCTTCGAATGAACGATCATCGAATGCGAGGAATCGCTTAGGAATTATCGATAGTGATTTTTCAACCGGCAACCGTTCAACCGATTAATAAACACGGTCTAAAATTTCTAACGTAAACGATATTTCACGTTGATTTTTGTTTTCTTTTTTCACAAAACACGATCTTTTCTACTTTTTTTAACGTTCTAATAACTTTAATTCAGAAATTCGTCAAACGATTATTCCGATAACCGTTGATGCGTAAAAAAAAAAAAAAAAAAAAAAAAAAAAAAANAAAAAAAAAAAAAAAAAAAAAAAACCCTCGTTTCTCCGCCTCGTTTATTATATCCAAGAAATCGACCATAAATACCAACGAAATCGTCATGGAAATATTTGCTTTCGCAATCGATTAGCCTAACAACACGTGAAATCCTTAAAAGAATCCTTTCGAAGAACCTTGGCATTTGGCGTTAGACGGATTTCGGCAAATCGAATTTTCGAGGTCGAGTCGAGGGAGAGGATCTTTTTCTTTCTCTTCTTTTTCTTTTTTTTTTTTTAACGAATCGAACCCGTTAAGACCGCTTTCTAATGGAGGCGAAACCGTTTTGCAAATTTCTTAGGCGACTCGAATTGAGAAACCATTACCGAAGGAACCGACTTTCTCCCGTGCAAACGTTGTGACAAATACGAGTCGGGAATAATATCGTAGTATATACGGTACAAAATTGTCTCGAACAGAGATATCTCAACAACATTTTTTTCTGATTCAACGAAAAATAACAATTTATGTATTTATTCCTATTCACAAGATACGGCGAATTTCATGTTCCCCCGTTTTATACGGGGCATAAAATTCTCAATTGTATCCCATAAATAAGATCAAGTAACCAAACGCGAGCCTCGTTACCTGTTAAACGAGTTTTTAAAAGAAAAAACAAACATTTAATGTAAACAGCAATGTCCAAAAGTTAATCCCGCTATCTTTTAAAAAAGAAAAAGAAAAAATTTTTAAATTTTCCCAAACCACTTCAAATGTCTTTTCTCCGTCCGTTCTCCGTCTTTTGTCGTCCCGTTGATCGGTAACGGGGACACGCGCGAGATCAAGCAACGCCGCGACCAAGGCGTAGATCCGCGTGGGTGGATTCAATCGCTCGTAAACCCGGTGAAATCGACGAAACGGTATCCCACTCGATAGCATATTTTTTTCCCGAGGAAAATCCGAGGAAATCGGAGACGAGTGTACGTGATAAATTGGAAAACGCTCGTGCAAAAACGTACGTACAATTCGTGTCACGGAAATCTCGACGCAGGCAATCTTGGAGAGGATCTTATTTTGAGAAAATTCACTTTCGAAGATCTCCTTCGTTTTTTTGCGCAATTTTTGAGATATTTCTTTCCAATAGGCTACTGGAATCTTGTGAATTGTGAAATCTTGTAAAAATTAATTTCATCCATTCGAGATAATTTTATTAACAAACAAACAAAAAAAAAATTATAAAAACAGAATTATTGATTGACTGGACAATAACACAAGATACAACGAAGACGTTCTGCGTATCCATTCCCACTTCACACGAATGGAACGTAAACAAACAAAAGTGAGGCGATCGGTGTCACGAGCGATAAAGCGGTAAAATAATCCCGGTGGAAGAGGGAGAGAGAAAGAGACAGAGAGAAAAGGAAACGTGGGTGTGGGTTTAATCAAGTATTAATCAAAAAAGAAGTGAGCCCCGGCAACGAGACGGAGGCCAATCTCTGCCGTATTGTCGGCTAATAGAGACGTCGATAAAGCCGGATAATTTCGAGTTGTATTGCGTTGGAAGGAAAAATGGCGGGAAAATTGCTGTTCTCGACGATCGGCCTTTTATCGCGGCGTTTCATCGCGGCGAGTCTCGATATTGGTCGCTCGATTATTCATGGAAGATCGAGTCATCGGGCCATGACCGAGAAAAACGAGGGGGGACGGATCTAATCTTAGGGAAATCTCGATCCTACCGTGTTGCGAGGACAAAATTCGGCTCTTTCCTTTCGATCGAGCGAAATTAACAGATTAACGCAAAGAATCGCAGCGAGTATAATAATTTGCGATTCTTTCTTGCGATGCTGTTGAAAGTATTTTTGCGATTGCCGACGTAAAAAATATTGATGTTAATTAAGGGACTTGTTTCTGTTAAACGAATACGGGATTCATTTCCTATATATCGTTAATCTTCGCCGAATGATTTACGCCATCAACGCGTCGAACACCTCCATAAACACTCGTATGGCTTAGAAGCCTTTCGAGAGACTGGCTTTCGAGAGCTTTCCCATCTTCTTGCGATTGAAATTTATTAATAATCCGTCAATTACAATACGCTCTTCCTAATTAACCGAAACTTCCGCAGTTACATACCAATTCCTATCTCCTATTTAAGTCCGCAAACGACAATAAAATTCGAGATAGATATCCCGAAAATTCCCAGTTTCGAAAATTTATATTTTTTCTTGAGCTCGTTCAAACGAGATTCAAACTTGAAACTTGAAACTCTCTTCCCCGGATCTCAGAGCAAGTTACAAGTAATTTTCAAAACCCAAACAAACGCTATCGCACGATCTTCAAACTGTAATAAAACTTAAAAAACTTTCAACGAAAAAACAAGGCATATATAATATAATTCATCCGCTCGAAACAACGGGTGTCGATTTCAATCTTTTCCCTCTTTCGATCGCAAAGCGATGGAGTCCTCGAAAGGGAGGAAGGAAACGGCGGAAGCGTGGGCGCGGCAGTAAAAATCGAGATCCAGAGATCGAGAAGATCGCATTTAACTCGCATTCACAGGGAACCTTGCGAAAGTTACATCACTCCAAGGCTGCATTCGATCGTTGCACCACGTCGAAGCACGTCCACCAACGACGACGTTCCTCGCGCCGCGTAACCGCGGTTTCGAACCGCGTGGGTGCACCAACAACGATCGCGTTCCACGGGTGCGAGCTTTCGGTGGCAAGCCAAGCGTGACCGGTGCCTCGACCTCGTAATTAATTCGCGAAGCCAGGCCCTCGTGCCCTTGATACCAGCCCCGATACCGAAAGGAAAACCAGCGCTCGTTTCTACTCTGGGAGAAACTAGTTCGATTACAACGTTGGCTTTCCTAAACCGCCAGATGATCGACTCGTTCGGGGGAAAAAAAATTCTCAACTCGATCAAACGAGATCCTTGATAAGGAGCACGTTCTCTTGGTCGACGATTGATAATAGGACGTACGTGTGCTATAACGTGCCCAATAACTGTGGGAACAATTTGCTTCATTTTTAAGTACTACAGACATTAAACGTTTCGTAAATTTGAGCAACAGTTTTGAGTAAACACGTGATCAAATAGTAACAAAGAATTGACAATATCGTGTCGTAAAGTTAGACTAGATTTTCTTTTTCTGAAAGTCGACTCTCGTTTCGAGATATGTATACATAAAACGAGAATCGAAGATAGCTTAAACGAAGAGCGTATACAACGAGGAGAATGGATTAACTTATAACAGACTGTAGTAAACTGGTTCTCAGATGAGATCCAACGACCGACCGTAAAGAGATCGGAATTACAAATAGAGTTTACGTTAACATGGAGCAGTTATTGTGTATTCGGTATCCCGCGTCACTTCAGGATCAAGATCAAGGACTTTGCTCTCCGCTCGTAGCCGGGAGCAGTGGATCGAATCCCGGGGAAAATCATCGTCCGATCTTCGAGGGATCGGATGCGTCGGACTCTCTTTGACGGACTCTCGAACGAATTCCTATCCTCGGGCATAAACAACAACCTCCTTTTCTCTTCCTCCTTCCTTCCACCGAGTGTAGTACGTACATCTACCACTTCTACCACCCCGGAGGAGAGCCCGAGCGAGCCTGTAGGAGGAGACTGACAAAAGTGAAGAGAGAATCCTCTCCGGAAGGAGAGAGGAGAGATCGACGAGGAGAGAAAGGAGTGTGAGGAAGGGGAAGAGGGGGGAAAGAGAGAGAGAGAGAGAGAGAGAAAGGAAGAGGTCGAAGGAGGTGGTGGACACGTCTTATGCATAATTCATGCGGCTGCCTTCCATGTATATTTTCGTGTTTAAATATTTGAATACCTCGTTCGCTGCAATACCGAGAGAGCGGGTTAGGAAAATATTCCGCCGCTTATTCACCGAGCCTCTTCTTCCTCTTCGCGAGGCTCAAGATTCCTTCTTCGACTTCCTTCGATTCCATTCGAGTCTCTGGAACGTAAAAGCTGGCTCTGTCTTCTTCTTCTTCTTCTTCTTCTCTCTTATTTCTTTTTTTGTTTTTTTTTCCTTTTCTCCTCTCCCTTTTCCCTCCTTTTTCATCGACAAGATTTCATCGAGCCACGATATTTCCTCGAGTTATTTCCTATTGTCACGGGTCTTCTTGCCGGACGATAAAGCGTTGAACGGAACGAAATGGCGAGACACCGTTTTCCGTTCGAAAAGAAAAGAGGCGAGGGGAAGAAGGAAAGGAAAGGAAAGGAAAGGAAAGGAAAAAAAGTAGTAAAGAGAATCGGAGAAGTTTGCGTCCTCGAGTGACAACACGAGGTTTCGTCAACCTACCGTCGATTACTTCTACGCTCGTACGCAATTGTTCATTGTTCAACGAATAATAAGGTCGATTAGGCCTCTGCGTCATTCTCACTATGAGAACTTCGAGCGTTCGTGTCCCCGAACGTTCGCTTTATTCTTTCGCCAGGCTATATTTGCTCTAACGCTTCTAACAACGTCAACCACCAAGAGATTTTTTTTTTTTTTTTTTCCTTTCTTTAATGCGAGATACGTTTACGTACAGGATTCTTGGAAAATTGCAATAAGGATACGTATAATCGTTCCTTCCTCTTATCTTCATTCTTCGAATCGAATATCATTTTTATCATTCGTTGTACCGCATGTTCGATTTTTAATTGGCCAATCAGTCTCTCATTTTTAATCTCTAGATAGCCAATTCAGAAGATAGAAGGGCCTAGTCGATGTAAATATTTCTCATACTTGAAATTGAGAGAAATTTAACGAGTGTTGAATCTCAAATATTGGAAATCGATCGAAACTTCGATCGTGAGACAAAACGTCGGTAGAAAATTCGTATTTTCTCGCGGAATACGGCCAATGGGAATTTCCTTATGGGAAATAGTTCACATTTTCCTCGTGGTACGATTCTACTTCTGTCTTCCTATAGAATGGTTCGGTTGAGTTACAAGAGGACAACGTTATACGGCTCCCATGGTAGATTCTCTCGTTTTCTCTCTCTCTCTCTCTCTCTCTCTCTCCTTGTGTATCTACGAATTGACGAGATTCCTTTCACAGGCCTTTCACGAGAAAAGGAACCGAGGGAAGAGAATCGGGGAGAAGAGAGGAGGAAAAAAGGGACGAGCAGGGAGGAGAGAGGGAAGAAGAAGGGACGAGATGTGGTGGCTCTAGGGTCGGGTAATGGAAGGGACGGAGAACAATGTCGTGTCATCGAGCACAAATCGCACAATACTGCTTCTGGCTGGCACATAAACTATCACAGGGGCCCAGGGCGAAATTTCAGCCAGAATTCAGCCAAATATTCGTATTTACGACGGCTCTACCCACTCCCTTCTCTCTCTCTCTCTCTCTCTCTCTTTTGGTCGTATAAATTTTATATCCCGGTTTCGAAATGGTCCCTAATATAAATATATATACGTGGAAAAAAAAGGGATCCATTTTCTCTTTTTCTCTTCGAGGATAAAATATTTGGGAGTAGATTTCAAGAGCTGAGCTGTGTTCATTTTCCGATTCTTCTCCGTATAAATCCGTTAATTGCAATTACGATGGCATCTGGTTTCCTTTTCTTTTCTTTCTTTCTTTATTTTTTTTCATTGTCAATCACCGTGAAAGGTATCCACGTATCCACCGACGAGAGAAAAGATTTTTGAGGATTGGACAAGGACGCGAATGTAACTTTTAATTAACGGTGATCGGTAATTCGCATGGATAATTGGCCGACAGGTAACAATGACAGCGAGGATGAAGAACACGCTCGTGAAACAGGACGATAAGGGAACACGACTAATTACATGGGTTTAATGAGGGGTCCTGACTGCGATAACGAATGGAATATGCCCTGGACAGCCACGTGGCGTCTTATCTCGCCAATGAGGAACCACCAATTTTCCCTCCAATTATTCTTTGGACGTTTTTCCTTCAAGGGAGAAAATTATCTTTGAGGAAAGTTGCTGGCAGATAATGCCTACATCCTTTCTGCGTGTATTTATTATCGGTGTAATCCGCTTCAACTTAAACTTAAAAAGAAAAGAAAGTTTTTAAAAGATTTTCTTTCTTTTCTTATCGCATTGGAAAAATTCGTAGAACCAGATAAATATTATTTTAAGAGTAGATACCTGGGATATTTTTATCAATTGAATAAATAAAAGATGGAACGCTTTTCTTCATTTTAATAGGTTTGTTATATGGATTTACAGCAATTCTCGAAGATCTACGTAAAAGATTCAAGTGGGGATTATCAGAATCCCCTAGATAAACCCAAAGTTACTTAAAAAGTTACTATGAAATATTCGATGGAAAGGAATCCAAGTTGCTCCTCCCGTAACCTTAAAATATCTCTTTTCAAAATCAACGAGGAAGAGAGAGAGAGAGAGAGAACGATCGGTATCCAATTTACTTGACTCGAAGAGCAAGACAAGATTCTCAAAGATCATCAAAGAAAAGAGAGACACGTTCGTGAAAAAAAAAAAAAAAAAAAATCGCGTCCGATTATTTGCTTGGCAAACGATGATGTGTCGGTTCGTTGATAGGTGTTAACGAATGTAACGATCGCGGAATTGACACGTCGATTCTCGTACTGATGATCACAAATTGCAAAAAGTGGAAAGAAAAGAAAAAGAAAAAAAAAAAAAAAAATTGGAAACCTATAATGCCTGTCTGTTCGTACACGCGCGAATACGAATACCTTTTTTGTATATTCACAGATCCTCGAGGCTCGTTTGTTCTGGCGAATTAATCAAACAAAACGTTGGCTCGAACGTGACGAGCGCAAAAATTTCTCAGCCGGTGGCCAGAGAGAGAGAGAGAGAGAGAGAGAGAGAGAGAGAGAGAGAGAGAGAGAGAGAGATTAAACGAGCTTTGAAAAAACTTGTAACGACCGCTCTCCAGGCTCCCTCTATGAGAAAAGAGAGGGGAAAAAGGACGAGGTCTAATCCGAAAGTACTTTTCCGACAACGCACGCACAAGCGTACGTGAACTGGCGGAGCACACACGCATTTATTTGTAAGCGGTGTGCTAAGTGAACAGGCTACCTGCTTGTTGTAAACACATACCCGAATACCAACCGGATTAATGCTGTTTCAAACGCTCGGCGGTATCGAAGATTTCCTTCCCTCTTGCATTTACATTTCTTTTTCGATTTTCGGTTTTCGGTTTGCTTGCCAATTGATTTTGAAACGGATAAATGGTAAAAAGCTCGAATCTTTCTTGTTTACTTCTAACTGCTGATATGCGCGTATTCGAGATCGTTCTTCCGAATGTTTTTCGATGTCGGGTTTGCGAGAATTTTAATTCGTCGGGAAGTTCAATATTTCGAAGAGGGATCGAGAAGAGATCGGATCGAATCGAATCGAAGTCTTTCCAAAGTTTCACAGATTTAGTGAAGAATATTAGAGAATCAGATAGAAAGGTTCGAAAAATATTCGGAATCGGATCAAATCGGACAGTTTTTCAGAAACATTTTTCGAATATGATTTTTTAACACTTTTAATTTCAATAATTTTCACGATATGACTTTTAATTAATTTACTGATATCCATATGCATGTTCACAAACAAACTAAAAATGCAAGCAAACAATCAAAACTGTCAAAAAAAAAAATCTGAAATCCAAATAATCGAATCCAATATACAAATAAATCTGTAAATAAAAATCTAATATAATAAATATAAATAAAAATACTTATGTATATAAAATAGATAAATGAAAAATGTAAACGATGATAATATGTCTCTCTCTCTCTCTCTCTCTCTCTCTCTCTCTCTTTCTCTCTGTTTCTGTCTCACTCACTCTCTCTACTATCAAAGTAATCACGAAAATGTGCAATTTTCGAGTATACGATTCTATACGCGATAAACGTATCTCTCTTTTATCATGCAAGGGTGTATCACGATTGAATAGTACAACCACAAAAAGTCAGACACAAAAAGTCAGATGGAACACGTTTTAATGCACATCTTTCGATCGAGCGAGCCGCAATTTTTTTCCCCTTGGAAAGAAACACAAGAATTCCCGTGTACTCGTGATTCGAGTAGCATCGGTAAATGGATTTCGTGTGTGCCCCGCGCAGACCCTCGATCTCCCTTCGAGCGCGGGAGGCAAATCAATCGGTAAAACGGATCGGTGTTTTTTCCTTTTTTTTTTTTTTTTTTTTTTCAAAATTCATTCGAATATATCGTTAATAAACTTGCGCGACATAACTCGCCCGACCAAGATCGGGGACTGGATCGTGTCGTGGAAAAAAAAGAAAAAAAAAAGAAAAAACGTCGCGCGATTTTCCCATCCAAAACGTTTCGCGAGCCGTTCGAAAGCCTTCGAAGTCCAGGTGAGGCCGATGGCTGGAGGACCGACCATCTGGCCGACACGACGATTGTCCGCCGGCGATGTTATTAATTCGTTACAGCCGCAGCAATTTGTCGGAACGCAGTCGATAACGGGGGACCAAGTTATCGCGTACGGCGGAATAGGATCAATTTGTTCCTCGAAAGTGAAAACCGGCCGGCCGCTAACGATTTCCAACTTCCTACAAAAAACAAACACAGGCCAGGATTCCTCTAGGAACGATCGATCGCTAAATAATAAAAACGTCCCCTCCGTGTTTATTTCGATGTCAGATAAATGTATCGTTGAAGATCCATCGGATCAATCGAAATACGTGGTTTTTGGTTGTTGGGAAGGAACCAAGAAAGTTTGTATGTTGACGATCGGAAAAATAATCTTAACGTTTTCTCATTTCACGAGTGAAATCATCGTTCTATTCGAATACAGGTATTCATCCATGTGAAAGAAACTCCAAGCAGTCGAGAAACAAAAATAATTCTACGTTAATTCGAACACGAATATAACAAAAAAGGAACAATTACATCTAACGAGTATCATCAGTTGAAATCCCATGAAGCGTCGAATATCATATCCAAATATTTCTAAATTACACATCGAATCAAAATCAAAAAGAGGCGTGCGCGATTTATCGATGTCGAGATTGAGCGCAACACGACCGCCGCGGAACACACGAATAATTACGATCAATGGGATTAATTAGAGCAGAGCGAGAGAGAGAGAGAGAGAGAGGGGGGGGAGATCGGTCGAATTTGAGCGGGTTTGGACAGACTGTCGGCGGATTCGAGGCAAAGGAAATCAATGGCGGATTACGATGGGGCGCGCGCGAGACAGAGGGTGTTGGTTGGCAGCGTTCGCTCGAAAAGGGGTGACGGGACGGCGAAGGGGGGCCAGCTTTCAGCCCGCCACTTTCTGCGGATGCCCCCTCGCGCGCGTCGATCGGTTGCCAAGGGACGTTTTCGACGCGATCGACAATCCTGGACTTCGTGGCACACACGTGGCACACACCTACACGCGACGCGGCTCGGTTCGTTTGCATAGGCGTAACGCGCTAACGAAAAAAAAAAAAAAAAAGAAAAAAAAAAGAAAAAAAAATGGCCGGACGCGTTGCACCGCCATATGGCGGCGACCGAGACTTCCTGCCTGAAATTGAAATACACGAGAGTATTGCCACTCGTTGTCCCCTCCGCTCCGTGTACGTTTATTTGAGCGTGATTAACTATATCCCCCGTGCGAACCGATAGATACCGATGACGTTTCTACGTCCGTTCTAAAATTTTTAAACAAGTTCAAACAGAATTGTCCAATCGTTGATCGTCCGACGCACTCTTCACGCAAGTATGAGATGATTTCACGATTCTTTACGATTAGTTGAATTATGTTATCTAGAATTTTTTTCATCCATCGATTAATTGGGTAAAATTGGAAGGCCTTTTGATCGAATCTCAAAGAGAGTTTCCAAAAAATTTCAAAATTTGTACATTCGTCACGTGCAGCAACGTGAAACGCTAGCCAAGGTTGAATCCAGATTCAAATTCAGTTCAGTTTTTAGAGTACGCGTCAATCATCAGAGTGATGCTCCACGTCCAAATTCACCCTTTCCTCGCTTTCAAACGCTTCCCCTCTCCCTCCTCTCTCTCTCTCTCTTTTTAACCCTCTGCACGCGTCCGTCATTCTCGTCTCCCGATTCGCGTTTCCCTCTCTCTCTCTCTCTCTCTCTCTCCCTCTCTTTCTCTCTGTCTCTCTCTCTCTCTCTCTCTTTCTTGCTCGCTCTCGATTCTCTTTCGATGCACGCACGCACACCCCCGCGAGAATCAATATAAACGTGGTTGGTTGGTTGGTTATCGTGCCGATACTCGGTCCTCCGGCCGTCGAGCATCCCCGAAAAAGCTTTGACGAAACCGCGGCAGCGGGGTGGCTCTCCCCTTTTTGCGCAACAACAATCATCATTCGGCGGGACGCCACCACCGCTCGCGTAGGAAAGGATAACGAGGAGCGAGAACCATCGAGAGAAAGTATGCCGCGCTCGCAATTAGACGTAGTACTACGCGTTCGAATAGGGCCTCACCCCTCTGAAAAGGGGTGTGCGCGTACCTCGTTGAAAGAGCGCGTACCTCTTTCTTTCTTTCTTTCTTCCTTTCTTCCTTTCTTTTTACTTTTTTTTTTCTTTTCTTTTTTTTTCTTTTTTCTCGTTCCCGTGCCCACCACTACTAAACTCTTCGCGGCCCGTTTCGCGTATTTTAAATATTTCGGGCGCGTTTCGACGACGAAACCGTGTGTGCACGCGGTTCCCTTTCGTTGAAAAAAAAAAAAAAAAAGAAAAAAGAGAGAGAGAGAGAGAAAAAAAAAGGGAACACGAGCATCGCGTGGTCACGAGAGGTTCGGCATCCTCTCGTTTTGCTTTTCGCTCGCGATCAAATTGATGCGTTTGCTTTTCACCGGATTTTTATACGCATTCGTTTCTTCTTCTTCGTTTTATATGCTTCTCCCCCCCCATCGTCGGCCGTTTTGTAGGCCCGTTTCGCGGCTACCGGATCGACGGGGGTGGAGGAGGGCCCCGCCTTTTCGAATACACGCGATACGCTAAATGCGCTAAGTGGAGAACACGTGTCCTGCATCTGTTGAAAGCTATTTCGGCGAAACCGCCCACCAAGCCATTCCTCCTATGCCACGAATCTCCTCTCCCTGTCTCTCTCTCTTTCTCTCTCTCTCTTTCACGTTCGATCTCAATGCAACTTTCCTAATCCTCTTTTGGGATCGTTGGGGTAAGGGGTATTAAAAAACGTTCCGGGGATCAAGCCAAGATTTACGAAACGATCCATGGAAATAGAATTTTATACGCATTTTTTTTTTTTTATATACGTAGAATTTAAATTTATATCCTCTCCCCTCCGATGAATTAGAATGCGAAGAAACACTTTCACGAACAATTATTGAACACGATGTCTTCTATCCATTTATCTCCATTCATATGACGAAATTTTAAAGTGTGAAAAAAAAAAAAATAATAATCGAAAAGAAGTGCACGATCGATTCTATTCAAATTCAAACGCTCTAACGTATCTCCTTAAGCTTTATTCAAACAAGTAAAAAAAAAAAAAAAATAGAAAAGCAATCAAAGTCGAAAACAACAAAAGCTCGAGAATCAAATATCGAACAGGAACAACGGATTGTCGCGGTGGTTCTATCGGTTCTTTATTCCGATACTAGAGCCGTGACTGACTACCCGCGGTCAACGATGCGTTCAAAGTCGAGCGTGGAATCGAGACGCGGAGGATCGATACAGGCCCGCCCGCGCATCGTCCAATGGGATTGGCTAACGAGCGGCTGTTTGCTTACGGGGGGTATCCGTTACTCCACGGTTTTCCACGATGGAAAATACCAGGACGGCGACGACGGATCGCGATTTTTCGTGGTGGAAGGGTTTTAAAATTTCACGAGGGGGCTTAAACCCTGCCCCCCCCCTCCCCCGCGTGGTGGAACGTCTCCCGTCCGCACGGAATACCCAATAAGGAGACTAGGTGAATTTTTCACTCGGTTTCCGTTCCCGTGCAAATTAATTAACGATTCCGCTTCCAACCGCTTCGATTAATTATGCCGATCGCCGGAAGAGGCGCAACCCTTCCGCTTTCAGCCCCCTCCCCCTCCCCCCCCCGATTAATCGCGGTCTCGTGTTTGCGCCAGGGTTGTTAAACAGGGCTGGCAAGAAGGTAGCGATAAATATTTGAACTCGCGATGCAAACTTGTTCCAGGGGGCGTATAATATTGTCGTTGCGTTGGAAAATTTAACGATTATATCAACTTATCCAGCCGGTTGATATTTCGAAAAGAAGACTTGGCTTCCATTCGTTCTCCATTTAAATAGAATCACTTTCTTTTCCCTCGTTTGCGTTTGAAAATGAAGAGAAATTAGATTTTTCTCGATTCGTAGATCAGATCGACAATTCGGATAGTAAAGAATTTCTGATAAACTAAAAAACGTGAAGCTGTACTTACGAATCTTACGAATTTATTTTCATTCGTCTAATCGTCAATTACCATTTTTATTCACAGGTTAAACTTAGAATGAAAAAATAAAAATAAAAATTTAGCAACTAAAAAAAAAAAAAAAAAAAAAGAAACATTATTGAACTTTCAACAAATTCTTCTTTTAATTAGGACTTTAGAAATCGTGGCTTTTTAAATTAAACAAAAAATCGTGTTTAATCACAGAGTCGAATCTGTGCACCGATTCCTCACCGATTCACTGGTCAAATTACGATCTCGTATTGCCCCGTTTACGTTTCGCTAATACCGTGAATGTTACATTCGAGCCGGGCTCGTAATCTACGTGGAGCCGCAGCCGCCATGTAACAGGATTAATATCTGGCCGAGCAAGGGGTTCGCCCTTGTCTGCGCGAACAACGCGCTATCGTCGAAATCGTGCACCTCGACGCAATGGTGTATCGTGTGACCGTGGAACAAGGGAGTAACAAGCATCAGCCGTGACGTTGAACTCTGAACGTTTTGGTCGGCACTGATCCGCGATACGCTTCCCTCATCGGATAGATAATCCCCTTCGGTTGCTTTGCTATCCGTGTTTCTGATAGTGCAGCAAGAAATATAATTGCTCTCGGGATGATATCCGTAGTAGCGAAGTTTGTACGTTTGTACTCGATAGATATTTAAATAATTTTATCGCTTTATTATAACGTGTATAGAAGTAGAACGAACATATTTAAAATACACACGATGCAGTGTGTATCCTACATTTAACGTACATTTATAGCAGTTGATATTGCAGACATTGAATATATTAGTTCTGCCAAGTTATAGAATATATTTATGGTACTTAATGTAGCAGACGTTGTGTTCCCGAATATATTAGTTCCGCCAAGTTATAAAACTAATAATAAGCAAACGAACTTTTTTTTCCGTGTAAAGAAATAAAATGAAGTAAGATAAAAAACGAAAATGAGATTATCCTTCTCAATAAATATTTTAACGGCTATGAGAAAAAAATGATATATTTTTTTTACCTTTACGAAGGTTCATTCCAGGTTTAAAATTTTTGCACGTCTCGATATTCTTTTTAAAAGGGATCAATCGATTCCTTTTTAAGATTATCTTTATTTGATAACGAAAATTTAGGGAAAGAACGAAAGTTAACGTTGAAGGGAAGAGATGGACCCGTTCGTTTATCAAGGGTTGATGCACCCTTCCGGCGTTGGCGAGCACAGAGCGAACCGAAAGTGCTTCAGATCTCGCTAAACGAAGCAGAAAATCGAGCTTACGGCCAAAGCTTACGGTCGATGTCCGAGAGGACGATGTCTGCGCTTCAGCTACCTAGCCTCCGCCACCTTCTTCCGTCTTGCGTTCTTGGCCACCTAATTGTGCTCGTCTAATTGGCCGTGAAGATTTTTCACGCTCTCCTCGATTTACCATCCATGAATTCGATAAAACATACCTTGGCCGCAAACCTCGTTAGAATTCTCCACCTGTCTATCTTGTTTCAAAGAGTTAATTAATTAATTTTCCCTCGCTCGAGAGAGAGAACGAATACCCATCGCACCTTCTTAAAAACCTCTCGAAATACAAATTTTTATTCTCGTTACGAAACGAAAAACTTTGAAACAATTTCTTAAAGATTCATTTTCTTTTTTTTCAGCTTATCCTACTTTTCACCAAACTAAAGCTTCGTAAATTAAAGCGCACGCTTCACGAGAGAGGAGAGAGAGAGAGTCTCGAGGAATTACGTGGTTGCAAGGCCGATGAAAAATACAATCGGCTCTTCCTCGTCATCGAGAGTTCCTCCCACTTCGAAACTTCGAAGACTTCGTTAAGGCGATGACGAAGAACCCCGAGGAGGGAGGATTCAGCGAATCCCCTTGGCTCCTCGTCGAAACTTTCCACCCTCGCCTCCACCCCTCTTCCCTTCCTTCCTCTCCCGTCGAATAATCGCGCGAAATAATTGAAACGGAATGCTTAATTTTCGACGGAGCGGGGCGGCGTTCGAACTTCTTCTTCTTCTTCTTCTTCTTCTTCTTCTTCTGGGAAAAATTGCGCTCGAAAGAAAGCGCGCGCGATGAAAATTTCCCAGAGTCGAGAGGAGTTTCCAGATCCCTCTAAACGCTCCTCCTCTCCCCTCGTCCAAGCGACGTGAATTCAATTGTATACTCGCCTTTCGTTCTTTCCAACTTTTTATCCAATCCCCTCCTCCTCCTCCTCCTCCTCCTCCTCGAAATACTCTTTCACTCTTCACTTTCAATTAGAGAAGCGCGAACGGTTCGTTTCGGAACAGGTGTCGTCTATCTGTCTATCGAGGCGCGACGACGAAATTTCCAATTTCGATGTCGCGAACGATATACGTCCCTTTATACACGCTTGGCATATATATATATATATGCTTGGCCTGTGAAAGATTATCGAGAAAAGGAAGGAAGGAAGGAAGGAAGGAAGGAAGGAAGGAAGGAAAAAAAAAGGAACACAAGCGGGTCGAGCGGTTCCGGTTTCGTGGAATCGTGTGTCTGTCTCCTCGTATAATTATCCTGTCGTTAATTATGATCGTTGCCTCGCGTCGCCGTGTGTGTGTGTTTTTTTTTATCGGCCATATGGAGAGGCTCCACGAGCCACGAGCCGCTTAATTGTTTCCGTTTTTTTCCTCTTTATAACGCCGTTTCGATTCGAAACAGCCGAACTGTATAAGCCGCGCGCGGATATTGCTAGTAGTCCTTTCTTCTTTTATTTCTTCATTTCCTTTTCAAAGGAGAAACGAATAGAGTTGCGGCGCGAAGGATCGTGTAGAGAACAAGTAAAATGGCGCTTACCAAGCTGGATTTTCAATTAAACGATGTTTCTGCCTCTTTTTTGTAAATAGGAATAATCTTAATAAAAAGAAAAAAATGGAAAATATCCTCACTGGAACTCGAATTATATATGATAGAACTTTCGATCGAACATTCAGCATGAAATTCAGATTCGTTAAATTTAATGGATTGATCAAAATTTTATGTCGCGCATGCGGGCTGACTTTTTTCTTTTTAATAATCAAAACAGCGTATCGGGTAACCTTATCCTAAAACCGCAAGGTAGCCTTAATAAATACCCTTATTCGTTTTCCATCCATCTTATTCGAACTTTTCACGGATATGCAACAAAAAAAAAAGAAAAAAAAAAGGAAAAAACAAAAACGGAAACCTTGTCAGGCCGGAAATTTGGCGAGCATCGCCGTTGCCGTAGGTGGCTTTCCAATGCGCGGAAGGGCGCAGATGTCGAAAACAGCTGTGGTCTCGCGAGTACACGCGTGTGACGTCATCAACTGCAAGCAACGACTGCCACCGAACGATACGCCCTCTCCGAGATGCATAGATTGAACCTATTTGCCCCCCTTTTCACCCCTCCCCTCCTGCCATCCCCATTTTGCGCTTCGAGCCGTTTATCGGGGGAGGGGGGGAGAGTTAGCCGCGCAAAAGGATTTTGCAATCGTGAAAAGGGATCATCCGCGCGGAAAGAGGACTCGTGGCTAACCTATCAATTGATATCGTGCGTCGATTAATTGGCTGCAATTCCCCCTACGGCCCTGAAATCTCCCTTCCACCCCCTCCCCACCGATGCGTTTCGTTTGCAAATCGTGCCCGCGGTGTTTACATTTCGCGAATTTTAACGCGTCGTGGAAATTGCCGGCCTGTCGATTCCCGGTATCCCAATTAAACCTTGATGTTTCACGGTTCGCCGTGAAAATGGCGGCCGATCGAAGGTGGCGACACGACTCCTCCACGACGCATATATATCGTTTCCCTAACCCCTTCTTTTCAACGCGATGTTTTGCATCGAAATGATATAATACTTCGTTCGACATCGTTCGAGTTGATATCTGAGGAGGCTTCCATGACAAATCGAGATAACGAACCCCCTCCTCCTCAGACGAAATTGTTGAAACCGGCCAAGAATAATACGAGTCGAGTCACGTACTTACGAATAAGGAACCGTGGGTTGAATATACCCGTGTCCTGGCTTACCTGGAACAAACGAGAGAAAACGTTTATTATTAACCGGCGAAATTGCAACTGCGCGAGCGAGTGTGCGTGCACGTTTGTTTCGTACGGGAGGAGGAAGAGAAGGAGAAAGAGGAGGAGGAGGAGGAGGAGAAGAGGTAGCCTGCGTGCCGGGGGGAGGAAGAGGAGGGAAGGTCGAGCGAAGCGCGATCGAACGCTATCGAAAGTTCGAGCTCGAGAGAGAGACGACTCCTCCTCGAACATATGTATACCACACGTTGACCAGAACACGTGCGAGCAGCGTTGCGGTTTCCACGGGGGGGAGGGGGGAGAGGAGCAGGAGGAGGAGGAGAAGGAGGAAGGGCCGACCGAGTCACTCGTTCGAGCGACTCGTTTTTGCCACGACGCCGGCTTTTTCTGCGATCTCGATCCACCGAAGATCGGGTTCCCTGGGAATCGCAGCCACGATGAGGCGGCTGTGAAATCCACGACACACGTCGCGGCCGTCCATCCGTCGATCGTTCGAGCGGGGATACGCGATTGAAATCGGCCCGATGGCTCGTTAACGGATCATTATACGGCAGAGGAAGAAACAGTTGACAAAAGTAAACGAGGAATCCACTTGGTGTTAATGAGCTCGATCGACTGAGCTCGTCAGTTTGGGATTATTGGACCGATTTTTGCGCGATTTATCGGCCCATCCCGAGAGCGCGACCGGTCGATCGATCGATGTTCGAATATGTTCGCGCTATGTTCGTGATTTTGTTTATTTAAGACTCTCTCGGGTACAGTAAAAACTTAATCGATTAATATGGGTGAACGTAGGTGAAACGTAACGATGAATTTTGAGTGAAATGTGACCGAGAGATTTATTTATAAATCAAGTATGTGAATTAATAATCATTTCGTATATTATATATACACACAATCTACGTACTCGAATTTAGATACATTCAATTTGTTCCTAACGAAAGCTGATTTATTAAGAAAAAAAAAAAAAAAACACGTATCTGTTTACAAATTTGCAAAATAATTTATAAAAACAGAAATTCGTAGAAGCGTAAAATAAGCAAGGAGTTGCAAAGAGCGAGGAGGCGGAAAGAAGATTGGGGGAGAGAGAAAAAGAGAGAGAGAGAGAGAGAGAAAAAAATGGCAGGCGACGTATAACGCACACCGACACACCGTTTCCCAACGACATTTTATCTTCGACGTTTGACATTTCGAGAGTATTAAATTCCCTCGGTTTGCACGCCCACGCCCTTGTGCGAGAACAGCACCGAGGGAGAACGTTCTCAACATGGCGCCGCTCGCGAAAATGACCCCCCCCCTCCCTCCTCTCTTTTCATTTTCTTCTACTTTTCACCCGTTCCCCGACTCCTAGATCTCTAACGAACTACTATTGTCCTGCAGCACCGTGACCGCGTTTTTCCTCGCCAATGGATTCCTTCACGCTTCTCCTCCTCCTCCTCCTCCTCTCCTCACTTTTTCCCCCTACGTATCTACCCTCTCTTCTCCTCTTTTTTTTCCCCCCCTTTCCTTCTTTCTCTTCTTCTCGTTTTTGTTCTCGACAGATTTCGCAATCCGCCACCGGACACAAGACGCGCTCAACCTTCCGTGCAAAGTCAATTATGCAAGCGCGTTTTCGCGTGTGTTTCGTGGACACAGAGGAAGGGCATAAAAAAAAAAAAAAGAAAAAAAAAGAAAAAGAAAGCTGGACACGAAGCTCGATTACGAATTATGGGAAAAAGTTTTCGACGTCGATCGAAGGAATAATCGGCGCTATTCCTTTAAGGACATGCGATGTCGTGTGGCCAATTGCCGGATGTATTAGCCTAATTTTCGTATAAAACTTTAAGTAGGATCGCTCAGAGTGTTTCGAGAATTTTTTTTTTCTTTTCGAAGAGACGAGCATATATGTATATATATATATATATATATATATATATAAATATATATATATACTCGTTGAATCGCATGCTCAACCTCTTTCTTTACCATTTCATTACGGCAATTTATTTTTAATGATGATCAACGGCAATTATGAGCAATTGTATCTTGCGAAGATAGACAATGAAACATCTTCATCTCGTGAATGGGGATAGGAAGGTGTGCGGACGACGGATCAATTGATTTTACCAGAGAAACGGTAAATACACACGACCTACTTCGTAAATATTAAGACGTATAATTTCACGCGACAATGTGTCAACGGGTTATTTTATTCGTTTTTCTTGAAATTTAAACCCTGAAGAAACTACACACAGCAAAAACCCTTGTAAATCTCGTGTAATTCGATTCGAATAATTAGAAATATTAACACGTAATCAAAAGTAGAACCACGATTATCACGATCGAATTTATCATTCTACTCGAATAATAACGTTATATTAATTTACACATTTTACACATTTGAAAGGATTTAATCGTTCTCCATACACACATCTTCGCTTCGCTCGTTTCGATCGTCAAACACCTATCTATCTACCGTCAACAACACCGAATGAACAACCGCGTGAACTGTCTCGTAACATTTACTTTCCCACATAAACGAACAAGATATCGTGTTTACATATTCGAAAACACGCGTAATAAGTACGACGCGTGGTAAGTATCGAGGGCCCGTGCCGTACCACTCGACACCTGCGACATACCGTGTTACTAATTCACCAAGACGAGCCGCGTAATTGCAAAGTTGTACAAAGTGATACGTGCATCCCTCCCTCTCCCCCCCTCCCCCCCTCTCTCTCTCTCTCATTGTGAACGTGTTGGCAAGTTGTTAACACCGCAACTCGGATAATGACGAAACGGATACAAGACCGATAGAGTGTTGCCAACGAGTGGATAAAGCGTTTATTACTTATTAGACGGCGACTTATTAGCGACGGCCATTGTTCGACACGCGTATCCATTTCGAGACAAATGCCAAGGTGAGCACCGCGAGATTACGATTGTTGCAACTTCTCTCCTCCCTCCCTCCCTCCCTCCCCACCCTTGTAATTAATATATACGCGACCGTTCGAGCTCCACACACCGACCCCTCTCTCCCGTCGCCTTAAGTCTCGTCGGATTAACTTCCTAATTAACGCGAGAGGCGGAGGCCGGCCATCGTCAGCGCCACCGTTTAAACCCCGCCGACACGATACGACGGTGAGCGTAATTAGAAAGTAAAGATCGTAAATTTTTTTTTTTTTTATCATTCAGGATGCAAACACGCGAGCACGGATTTAATCGATCGTACGATGCTCGTTATTAGAGATTTATTAGAGATGGGTTTCCGGTTTGCCACGGGGGAGGGGGATGATCCGTTCCTCCTCCTCCCTCGGGTAAATTCGTCCCATCGAAAATTTAATGGATAAACTCCGCGATTTCTGGAGCGAATGAAGGGAGGAGGGGGGAAGTATTTCTCCATTTTGGGAAGAGGAAAGATAAGGGGAAGAGTTCGTTTGTGGAATTTTTTTTAAAGGAGTTGTTCAACGAGTTTTGGGAACGAAGATAGAAAAGAAAGTGGGACGACGAAAATCACTGAGATCAATATATAGGTTTTTAGTTTTCCTGGTTGTTCGAATTTCGATGGAATACTCTACAATTTTGGGAATAGAACTGTTCTCCCCAATTTCAAAATCAACCTTGGCGTTTTCGAAGGAACTTTTTTTCCACCGAAGTGAGGAAAATTTTATATAATTCGCGTTGAAAAATTTCGCAAATCTCTAATATCCTCGAGACCCTTTTCGGATCCGATGGCGCAAGACATGATGGGGGATGCGAGGAGTCGGATGAACGCGCCCCGCCACGGATTGAAGGGAAATTCGAGGCGGGGAGGGGACGTGGCGTCAAGCGCAGGACGCGGTCTATCGCAAGAGGAAACGAAATTTACGAGCACGGCACACCGCGGTAATTTTCTGGAAGACAAATCCCTGCTCCTTTTCTTGCTCTATTTCCAGCGGACCGCAACGAGACCCGTCCCAAGGATGGAGGAACCGGTTTCCACGTTCTCAGACAGGACGAAACCTCTTTCGATCTCGAGCTCGCGCATTGCCGATTATCATATTAAATGGACCGAAGTGTTTGCGGTCATTGCATGCCGGTTGCACCACCGCTGCTTCCATTTATTCCCCTATTTGCTTAAAAACCTAATGGATCATTTTCGAAATGCTCGACGAATTTTACAGATTCTCCCTCCCTCTGCGAAATTTAATAAGCTGAGGGATTCTTCCAATTCGTGCGTCATCTACAACTAATTGATTAGATTGACTAGATTTTGTAAAAATCGTAAAAGTTATACGAATATTATATAAACATCATTGACAGATGGTATATTTATATTTTCGTTAAAAGGAAGAGGGAAGAAGAGGGAAAATTTCAAAATTTATAAGCTAAAAGACTTTTCCAATTCGTGCATAATTGGACAATTAATTGATTAGATTTTGTAAAAATCGTAAAAGTTATGCGAATATTATTAATAACATCATCGACAGATATGATATATATTCATATTTTCATTAAAAGGAAGAACGAGGAAACGAGAAAATTTCAAAATTTATAAGGATTCTTCCAATTCGTGCATCATCGCACAACTAATTGATAATATTTTGTAAAAATCGTAAAAGTTATACGAATATTATATAAACATCATCGACAGATGATATATATTCATATTTTCATTAAATTCGTGCATAATTGGACAATTAATTGATTAGATTTTGTAAAACGAATCGTAAAAGTTACGCGAATACTATATAAACATCATCGACAGATATGATATATATTCGTATTTCCATTAAAAGGAAGAACGAGGAAACGAGAAAATTTCAAAATTTATAAGCTAAAGGATTCTTCCAATTCGTGCATAATTGGACAATTAATTGATTAGATTTTGTAAAACGAATCGTAAAAGTTACGCGAATATTATATAAACATCAGATCGACGGATGATATATTCATAAATTTCGTTAAAAGGAAGGACGGGGAAACGAGAAAATTTGAAAATTTACACGTTCAATTCGGCGAAACATCGAGGAAGGGATCGAATAAATTTTGCCGCCGATTCCCTTTAATCCGTTCGAAAATTGTAAATTGGACGAACATCGGCACGAATTTCTCGGTTAGTCGCGGCCCATTATTCCATAAAATTCATGCAACCGACCGCGTTTTCGATTCGCTACGACAACAATTTGCAAACAGGGAGAGAGAGAGAGAGAGAGAGAGAGAGAGCCGGGGCCGCGCATCGTTACACCAGGTTTCGCGCGCTTGTCCTGTTGTTTGCGTTTCAACCGTTACCGGCAAACATTAATTAAGTTAATCAAATATTAAAGGATAAATAATGACGGTTATTAATAGCCGCGTTCCAGGCAGCGATGACGCGTCCAGAATGAAAATTCTCCAAAGCCTTATTAAATTTCCAATGGGATCGCGCGTCGCTGATCGTTGGGAACGATATCGTTGGAATATTTTTCAAACGGATACGGACGGCCTTGGTATTTTCACTCGCGAATGCCAAATTTGGCCGGCGAGAAATTCGAAAGGCTGACGACGATGCGCGCAGGAAGGAGACGATAATAGGCTCGTCGAGTTTCACCGATAAATAAAAATGAAAATTTCCAGAGGTGTCGAATGTGGTATGCATCATAAGGAAGAAAGGAACGAGAGAGGAAGTGGAAGCCAAGATTTTAAGCCCTGTTTTATCGAATAGGCTCTGTTCGTTATCGTGCAACAGGGAGAAATTTCGATGATTGACGAGAAAGAAACGCGTGAATGTGTTCTTCAAGTGTAAGTATAAACAAGTAGTGTCTTGTTAGTTGTCGTAATAATAAAAATGTGACATTTATCGATAAGTGTTTCATCGAACAGAAATATTTGAATGGATAATAATAAATCAACTCAAATTTTCTATTTCGATACGAAAAATCTAATCTATAATCACGTAGTGCAAAACAACGTATAATAGAGATGACGAAAAAAAAATATAATAATTTAACGCAATAATTAAGTTAACATTATTTTTCACTGGAATATGTAAAACAAATACTAAGAACAGGGTTGTACGCGTATATATTTATATATATATATATATTGCTTCGACCTCGTCTTTTCAGCGACCTCGACTATCCTTTCAAATACGCGAACGATCGATCAATCTCCACCGTCCTGTGAATTAAAACGATCCCATTGTCTTCCCAAGGTTATTTTGCAATCGGATATTTCACGCGTAGGGGAAGGAATTTCCAATGATGGTTTGGAAAGGGGCGTTTGATCGGTTCGTTTGAATGGCATTTTCCGGAGACGAGACAATCGGTGGAAACGGTGGATTAAAAAAATGGCACCCAACCGAGAAACGAGATATCTCCATTGGAGCAGCTGGAACAGGCCAAGAGGCCGTTTTCGAGGACTATCTCTCGATCGAAGATCGGTTAAGTGGCCACGCATGATCATCCATGAAAATATTCGTCTTCGTTCATTATAAAGTAAAATAAAGAAGAACGAATAAGGATTATCAATCGTTTACTATTTTTAAAGAAGAAATAATTATTGAATTGGAATATTAATTTTGTTTAAGAGGAATTTATTTTTATATTTATCCTTCTTTCGAGACGACGATTCTGGGAAAAGTTTTCGACAAAGGTTTCGAAAAGATGAAGGGAAAAGGACGAGGAGCGAAACGAGAGTCGAGTCGTGAACACCGCATCGTATACCTCTCCGGATTGTTTATCGCCGAGTTTATATCCTTTTCAGGTATGTAACGGAATGGCCAATAAACGGCCCTGGTAAACGTCTATCAAGCTAATGAGGGTATCGTGCTCTTTAAGCGAGAGACGCGATAAGATTCATCCCAGGTAAAGCGTTTCCTTGAGTAATTACAAGGTCCGTGCGAGTAAAAGATCCGGGAGATTTACCTGACCTTGGTCTTCAATAATTCCACTTCATTAAATATTCTTGAAAATTTTCATTCCTTCTTTCACTTCGTTCAATTGTTCAGATCGAAATCGGATCGAATAATATCTCGATAAACTATAACCAATAACTCCAAATTAAAATTTACCAATTGTTTACATAAAATACCTAAATATAACGAAAGAAAAAAAAAAATCCAAGTTTCCTCTATTTCTATTCCTCTATCCATTTTAATCCCAAATTTTCCTACCAATATTATATCTAAATATACGATCGGCAATCTGATGAACAAGATAAGAAAACCTATCTTCATTCCATTTCGATTCCATTTCGAACCACATGGATTTTAGATTCGATCGAATTAAAAAAAAAAAAAATAGAAAAAAAGGATGAAAAGACGCGGGCTGGCACACATCGATTTCATCTGTCACGATTCACTCCGACACGAGGCGTGGCAAGTGTTGGACCATTATCTCGATAATTCCCTACATGTTTCGAGATTTCTAAACACGGAGGGGGAAATCAGAGAGAATCGATCATCCATCGAATCGTCGTTCGAATTGTTCGAGTGTTGGCCACTCTTCGTCGCGCCCCCATTGTCGATAATTCGATGGTGGTTGTACGGTTGATCACGGTGCCGATTCCATGCAGGGACGCGTACGTTAGCCGTTCTGGAGGATCCAGTCAGATTTGAATGATAATCGGACGGACGCGATTGATTTATGAATACAGGAATGGCCGGTGCTTACTAGACGAGATTAATCTTCATTACACGACATTATCCCGTCTGGTTGCATCGAGCATCGATGCGGGAGGGGGCAACGAGGAGGGGGAGGGCTTCGCTGTAGGTAAACTCGTCGACGATGACGGACCGTTGACCTCTATCCGCTTTCGATGGGCCGCCCTTCCCTTGTCTTTTACCTGTAATTTTGGAGACAAAAGCCAGAGAAGGGAAAAGGTGTGTCTAACCACGATCATAGATAACGACGATTCGAAATAGATTTGGTAGAAAGATCGATAGTTCGAAAAAGAGTACTTAGAAAATGGTGATCTGGAGAAAAAATTTGGCGAAAAGTTTTCCAAAAGATGAATTGTTCCTTCCCTTGTCTTTCAACTGTAATTTTGGAAAAGAAAAAAAAAAAAGAAAAGAAAGGAAAAGGTACCTCTATAACCATCGATGACTATCATTTGAAATAATTGCGAAAAGAAGTATATTGTAATAATTTAAAGGAAAGAATTGGTGGCAAAACTTTTCAAAATTTTATTTCGTAAATTCGAAAAAAAAAGGAAAGGAAGGAAAAGATATACGTAAAATCGTCAATATTTAAAATAATTGTTATTTAAAAGTTTCGATCCTTCGAAAAAGAATATTGAGGGAATGTGACAATTTAAAGAAAAATTTGACGACAAACATATTTCTTAATTTATTCGAACGGAGGAAATTTTCGTCCATTTTAATGCTTTCGAATGCAATTTTTTCAAAAATGTTTCCCACAAAGAGAATTTGTATTTCACGAAATGTCAACGATAACACTGCAAAAGGCGTTCGATAATGAAACCCCTGTGGTGCACGCGCGCCCACACCTTTCGCGTCGCGCTCGATTAACGGTCGTAAAAAGTAACTGTTACTTTTGCTAAAGTGCCTGTAACGAACGAGTCTTTGTTCGAAGATGAACCCAATTGACTGCCTCTATTCCTTCCTAAAGAAAAATCCTAATATCTATGGCTCAAGCCATCTAACAAAATCGTTAACAATTCTTAGTTAGAAATATTCTTTATCTTCAAAGAGAAATGAATCATTTGTTTACTCTCTGATTAAAAATACTGAAACGTTCCGATAAAAGATATAAATTAAAAATAATTTGAACCAGCAGATTTCACTTTGAAAATTAGTGTGACAACATTTAAGATACAGCAGCAATTTTTAATAACATTCAAAGCTTAACTATTTGTTATTTAATCACAGTTAATTTCATAAACTCCATTGAAAGCTCGACCTCCTCGAATCGAATCCTGTATCTTCAATGATCCTGTTTCCACAAACTACTACTAGACTCTCAAGATAACCTAACCTCGGCAAGCTTCATCCGACAGATACGATCGCAAATATTTGTCGTTGAACTCCACGAATTCGATAGCTCGTTAGCTCGACCGTTTACCGAAAAAAAAAAAAAAGAGATAAAAAAAAACAAAAAGCGAGAACATAAACGAACGATTCCCATTCACATACTCGCGTCAAGACGTAATCTACGATCGCCCCCCTTCTCCCCCCTCTGTTGAATAACCGTGCCACCAGAGAACGAGCGAAACAACATATACATATTTAGTATATCAGGATAATTGTCAACCTTGGAAAGTTCTTTTTTCAGTATTATATATAAAAGGCGTATTATTCGAAAGTCAACCGCGATAGCTTATCTTCGTCCAAGTCTGTCATCCTTTTTTTCAGATAGAGGATACGTCTTTCGAGATTTCTCTTCTCCCCTTTGGAGAGAGAGATCCAAAGGAAGAGAGAGAGAGAAAGAAGACGGTTGAAATCGTCCCAGATCCACGGTGCCCTTCGACCTCCACCTACTGGTAATATACACGATGAGTCACGTCGCGATGAGAGATCCGTCGTGGATAACTCTGGTTTGGAGACCAACGCGGATCAAGAGGGGACCAACTCGAAGAGAGAAGACACCGATGAGGAACGTGATCGAATCCTTTTTGTCCGACTGCTTTCTACGTCTCTAATTCGTTGCGAAATATCGATGATGGACGAAATAATAAAAATCTACGTTGGTTTTTGTTTTAGATGTATCTAGAAGAATACGAAACAGAGGAGTATTTAATTCCGCGTACGCGTAACTGGTTCACAACGAGGATAATCGTTCTCGTACGGTTAAATAATTCATAAAACGAAGGCGAAGTTAGCTAGAGCCTCGCGGCAGAATCGAAGCAAATGCCTTCAACTGGCCCGTATAACGAAGTTATTGACCGAGCTGACCTCGAGACCGCCGGTCATCCGTTTCATATTTCTTTCATGGCTGCTTTAATACAAGCCTGGATTGGCGGACAGTGGTGTCGAACCAGCGCGCTCTCCTGGGAGTACGGTTAAAAGAAAATGAAAAGAGAAAAAAGAAATATATATATATATATAAAATTCAAGTCAGATTCAAAGTCTCTTCGACCACCGAGATCCGAGTCCTCGAAGAGGAAGCGACGAGATTGGCGCAGAGCTTTGCGTGTGAAATGAAACGACCACATGGAGGAAGAGTGTTTGGAAATCAGGATTCCAATGAAAAATCTGCTGGAAGAGGAAAAAGGATCGAGGTCGAGTCGATCCTTTAGCCCTTCGTGGCCGGATTGCCCTTATCGGGTAATTACGAGCGAAGATAGGGTAAAAGGGGGGACAGGGGCAGGTACGATAAAGGTGACGTTGCACCTAACCGCGCGGCATCTGCCCTAGGAAGGTTAAACAGCTGGGCAGAAAGAGGTGAGGCGCGGAACCGGGGATGAAGGACGAAGAGAGAGGGAAAACGGGATGGGTCACAGTGGTGTGGTGGTGGGGAGGGAAATAAATAAAGACGGGAGAGAAAGGAAGGGAGAAGAAGAGTCTAGTTCCGACGGTTCGTAGCCCGAAGTGCGGATAAAGAAAGAAATATGGCGTTGAATCGAGGAGGAGAACGAGACCGCGAGCTATGGAGAGAGAGAGAGAGAGAAGGAGGGAAGGGACAAAGAAGAAACGGAGAGGGGAGGTAGAAAAGGGAGGTAGAAGGGAGACGAGAGTAGAGGGCTGCATGGAAAGGGGCGATAAAGGCATGGAAAAGGAGCTGGCAACGCCGCTCGGTCGATAGAAGAGTAGAACCTCCGAAATGCGGCAACGTTGCGACCCGTCTGCTTTAATACAGTGGCTCTCATTCAACCGTCCCTCCATTTCAATTTTCAATTCCTCTGTGTTGTGGAAACGAATGAACTCGCGTTGCGGTCTTGGTGTTGTATTCTATAGATTGTGATAGAGCGTGTGTGATAAAAAAAAAAGAGAAAAATTTCGGGAAAACAATCGGAATTGGGAATATGGTCGAGGAAGAATTTTGACAGGGTCGTCAAATGAAAACCTCTGATCCAGTGTGCAGCCATGCAGATTACGCTCGAAGCCGCGTAGTTTTGGCTACGAAAAAATTCCTGTTTCCAATTTTCGTATCGAGTTCGAGAGTTTCTCAACCTGTTCACAATCACCAAAAAGAAAAGGTTACGTAATTAATATCGATCGTCCGATTTATCGCGGCATATGTTCGTTTTGTCACCCCTCGCGCAATATTGCGATAAAACGTTAATTTACCTGAAACCAGATTTTCTTTCTCTCGCTGGATGATTCGTTGTATCGCGACAAATGGAGGAAATTACAGGACACGAAACGATAAGACAAGCTTCCCCTCCATCCTCTTTGGACGGTTGGCAATACCTACGTGTTCGATTCTTCGAGGCGAGGATGCGGCCGCGCGCAATTATAATTTATATTCGAAGGGAAAAGCTATAATTGGAGCAACGAGGGGAAAAAAGGATACCGCTGCGCTTCGGCTTCTTTGAAGAAGGCTCGTTTTACCTAGTGATCCGCTATTCCGTTTCGCACGAGCGCTCGAGAACACGCGACTAAATCACACGTGACGCAAATTGGCGAACCGCTTTGATCGGTCGCGAACCGCGTCACGGTGCACGTGCATAGGGGAGTTTGTTTGATAATTTAATCTAGCCCGTATTCCACGATCGATGGAAATTAACGTGTAAATAAATCCGCAGACACGACTGGAAGGGGAGGGAGAGGCGGCGGGGAGTGCGCGTGGGCGGTGGAAACGTAATACAAATACATAGATCGTGGCGTGAAACATTCGTACACCTCTCGACCGAATTTTTGCCTCGTGGACTCGTTCTATTTTCGTTCGTTCGGAAAATTAGTTACAGTCCGCCATATCCCGTCAGTGGATCTCGATTTGTTCGATTTCGAACGTTGGAAACGGAGACAGGATTGTTTACTTCGTTGTATTTCGAGGCTTGGTCGAAATATCGAACAATCGTCATCGATTTCCTCGACCAAGTTTGCCAACAATGACTCGTTGACGGTAAATAATCGCTTCCTCGGGAGATCGTCGTCGAGCAAGGCGAAAGAGCGCGCGTAATTCCAAATAAGTTCCACAGGTGCAGAGGACCGTGACGCGTAAAAACAGCGGGCCCGTTTCGAGGCTTCGCTCGAGTGTGTACGAGTGATAAGCGAGAAAGTTCGAAAATTACCGCAACACGATTGCTTCCCGGGTTCACGTGTATGTAATGTAATGAAAAGAAATCGCGATTGTTTTAACCCCTGCGCCAAGTATGATTGGGTCATTTAAGACTTAACGAGTTTTTCGAAGAAAACAAAAGCGTTCATTCGTTCATTTAATGATTCCATAGTTTTACGTTTATGGCTTTCAACATTATATTTTGATAGTTTCTTAATAGTTCATATTTTTAATAAATAACGAATAAGTTAGTTAACTTTTTAAGAAAATTCGCCATCGTGATCTTTCCTTCTTGATTAATTATTTTTTTAGCCTAGAAGCTGATCTAACATTGGCATATTTATATACAATATCGTGAAACTTTTGCACTTCGTTGTATTCCCAGTTTTTAATAAATAAATAGTAATTTTTGTATCGACTTATAAGCAGATTATCGCGAGGCCGTTCAACTCGCTTGTCACGGTTTTAAATAAAATCCCACACGTTGTTGTTCCTGACGTCGACGGTCTTTTATTCGCGAGAATTATCGATTCGTCGGATATACAACGAAAATCCCAGGATTTTCACCGTTGAGCACGTCACATCGACCAGAGCTCCGCCTTTCTCTAAAAATCACCTTTCGTTAGAAAAGCATATACCTTCCTCTTATTCTTTCTTCCGGGTCATTCGGCTCGATTATCGAAGAAATCTTTCACCCTTATGGAAACTCACGAGCGTCGATAATCGTTTCGTATTTTCATCATTTCCTTTTTATGAGAAAAAAGAAAAAGAAATAAAGAAAAAAAAAGATCTCATAAAAATTCAAATTTTTCCCAACCAGAAATCGAAATTCTGTGAAATCTGAATAAGAATTCACGATTTCGAAATGAACGAAAAATCGAACGACAAATTTGAAACCGTGGTTTCCATTATACGTTAATAATAATCGAAGGATATTATTTCACCCTTTTCAACGACGAATCATCACGCGAATTCGCATTTTCGAATCGGTCCAGGCCTGTCATTTTCTAACTCGTTTTTTTTCTTTGGTTAAAAATATCGACCCTTCTTCCTCCCTCCTTCGCCGCCAATCATCCACCACTCTACCAACAATCCGGAAATGGATTCAAGACCCGTGCAAAATTGGTCCCAGCGTGGAATTATTCACGGTCGTCGTCGGGTGCAGCGATATTTCAGTGTCGCGGGTTCGTCGCACCTTCGTCGGTTCCTGCGAGTAACGGTACGCGTAATCGAAAATAACTCGGTGACGTCACGGATGCCAGTGATAAAACGTAATGACACGGACGAGCGGCAACCTTTCGCCGCTCGACAATGATCGGAACCGGTGGAACGGATACGATCCATCTCGCTTTATCGCCACTTGTTATTGTTGTTGTTGTTGTTGTTTCGATAAGAGGCGCGAAAGGAGGAGGGGGAGAAAAAGGAAGGGGGCAACAACACACCTGAGCGCAATTTATAGGAATCCTCGATGCGTTCGCTACTTTTAAGCGCGGATATCGGCGGCATCATTCTCACGCTGCAACGATCGTTTCTCTAATATTTTACGTTTTATCCGCGAGCGGAATCTGCGGTGGATGCATCGCGGTTCGTTTGGAAATTGTCGAAGCGAGAATTCAATGTCGTTGATGAAAAGGGGATAAAAAGATAGGCGAAGGGGGATGATGGAAACGAGATTAAATTATCTTTTTTTAGAGGATAACGTTTAAAATTTATCTTCGTGATAAGATATTTCTTCCTCGAATTCGATTATTTGGATGTTTAATGGTTGTATCGGAAGAAGAGAAATCGCATATCTTTACGAATCGATGTTAGAGTTGACGATAGAAGGTTACGATGTAACCGTATTGGGATAAATAATAAATTCTCCAAACGGAATTATTTTTATGAAATAAATAAGGAATTCGATTCGAATGGAATTCAATGTTTTCCTTTCAAATATTCAAATTTTCCAATTTCGAAATTCGATTCTCTATTCATAACGCGTACGTACGTACACTTCTTCCACGAGCGAGAAGTTTAACTTCGTTTTCACGGTACACGAGTACCCGATCATCCGCGAACTTCAAAGAAGTGGAACAGGGTCCCTCCCTCTTTTTCTCGTGCCAAAACGACTCGTGGGATGGTCTCTTTCGACAATTCGGATTTCTAAATGGAGTCGGAAGCTCCAGTTGAGAATCTTCTTTCCTTTCGATCCGAAAAACTATTAGGATTGGTCCAGCAGAGGCAATGAAGCAGAAACGAACGCTCTCTCAAGGAGGAATCGGCGTTTCTTTCGATAAACTTCGTTCCAATCGTCTCATTGCCAACAAGTGCGTACAAGTGACATTTTTAAAATGAGTATAATTCCTTTGGGGCACGCTAACATTCTCTTTTCCGCTCACCGTTGGCGAGAGTGAGGGAATTGGAAGATCATTTATCTTGCATAACCTTTCGATGAATTTCTAATTACGACATAATAAAACGCCAATAAGAAATGTCGAGTGAAAGAAATTTGCGTGCAAAGAATCCCGATCACGAGTCACGCGCGTTTATTAATGGTACGTAGGATTACGAAACACGTAAATCTTACGTTAAAAAAAAAAAAAAAAGAAAAAAGAAAAAGAAAAAAACGTCTTTTAACGTTGCAATTAGCGTAATTGCACAGCTGTTATCGTTACACCGATGACAACGAGCCCGTAAACGTAAAACGTAACGTAGTTGGAATGCGTATTACGATATTACTCTATCCAATCCGTGATGATAACATCGTTTCGTTATCCATTCTAATTCCGCAATCTTCCTCGATCAAAATTCATTCGTCGAATGAACGAATAATGGAAACCAAAAGAGAATAACCTTTTTCTTTTTTTTTCCCCCGTTTCTAAAAATTCACTAGATATAACCAGATCCAATATACCAAAATGTAGTCCCAAACATTAATTCAAATACTTCTACTTACTTCGCTACATCGATCCATCCTATCCTCTCGCCTCTTTCGATTTTCAAACCGTTCGAAAAGCAACTCGAACAAATTTTTTTTCACCACAAGAGTGGAAAGTCTTTTCTTTTTTTTCCCCCGTTTCTAAAAATTCACTAGATATATCCAGATGGAATATACCAAAATGTAGTCCCAAACATTAATTCAAATACTTTCTCGCCTCTTTCGATTTTCAAACCGTTCGAAAAGCAACTCGAACAAATTTTTTTCACCATAAGAGTGGAAAGTCGTTCCGTTTCGTTTCACCAAAAGACGATATGATAGCGAGAGAGGCGCAACGGTATCACGGCCGGTGATTTACGCCTCGATTAGATACATTTTTATCTCGGGATCTAAGCAACCCATTGCCAACCACGACGCTAGGACCCGCGCCAGGGTGGTGAAGATTCATGAGGCCATGAGGTATTCCATGGGAGCGTAATTTTCCAGCGCGATTGCGGGGGGCGGTGTTGCGGAGGAAATTCTAATTTTTCAGGGACACCTTTCGTGCGCCATTTCGAACGGGGGAGGGGGAAGAAGGGGCCGCTATCGTCGCCGCCGTTGCGTTGAAATTGCAACGTTCACGAAAGCGGCGGCCCGACCGTTATCGATCCCTTCCAACCGCGTTACGTGTCGTACACGTTTGCCCACGCGTACGTGCTCGTTATCGCCCTCTCCTCGAGCGAGCGACACTTTATCTGGATAAACGGCGAGTAAAAGGGGGACAGGGAGGGGATAAACAGGCGGCTCGATATCGCGACTCAACGCGAAACGACGATCTTTCTCCCTTAATCGAGACCGGTTTAACTCTCGTTGCAAAGTGTTCCAAGAGGGTGAAATCCGTTATTATATGCGAATCGTCCACAATTTATTTATCCATTCATTCTCTGGTTCGAATCGTTCGGAGGAAAGACAAGAAGATCGTTCAATCAACGTCTGTGATTCTTGATGATGCCTCGTGCGTGAATCGGTGTGAATTCGCCAGAGATTCGAATTATTTAATCGGATTTCGCGTCAGAAGGATTTCTTCGAAGCTATCAAATTTTCCGTGCCAAGGATCGTAAAGGATTTCCGGGAGTGCGAGGAAATTGATCTGTTAAGTAGTCGCGCACAGTGGAACAAGTTTGCCATGGCCAGACAGGGGAAACCGCGAACTATAAGGATTGGAGAGAAGGAATCTTTGGGCTGAAGGAGGATGAAGGAGGTGTTTAATAGAGAAGTATTTGATAGCTGATTCTTTCAATTATTTCGATACGTCAAATTTTTTCCCATTTCACTCCCGATTTCGAAATTATAGCCACATTTTTGTTTGATCATCACAAGGAAAAAGTATATACTTTGGGTATTTTTGCCATTTGGATGGCAAACGTTATATTGTCGTTATTTTTGACAGACAGGTAACAACAGGAGAAATACAGGGAATACGGGGATTTTATTTTAAGAGGATGCTTTTCTCCAGATGGATAGTAAAAACTTAAAAAAAGCATCGCTGATAGGTCGAAGCTTCGGGGAGCTTTTAAGACCAGTTGCCAGCTCAGCTGCCGGAAATGGTTTACCGTGAACGGTCAGCGAAATCCTTCGCCATCGCTTTTTCCATCTTCCCTCTCTCTCCGTAGAGAAGAATCCTTCGTGCATTCCTTAACGGGAGAATGTTCGTACAACGGATACAGGATTTTCCAAACTTTTGAAAATTTTATCCGCTTAAATTTTTTACGCCAATTTTACTCCCAACGTTGTACTCTCTTATACTTATATTTTTTTAAATTAAAATTCTCGTGTATATCTTCGTTCCCCGATATATATATCTACTCAAAAACGAGAGAAATGATATTCGTATTCCTCGTGCAATTCATTTTTCATAAAATCGGCGAACGATATGTATAGATTGATGATTACGAAGAAAAAAACTTCACTCGAAAACATCATCGCTTCACAGATCTCTAATAATAAAAAGAAAGAAAAAAAAAAAACACTTTAATTGCTACTTCAAGTCAAACTACCGTTCTTACCTATCGCTACTTCCTACCTATCATTAAACCTGACGTTCGAAATTGCAAAGGCATTATTGACGCCGCCAAAAAAAAAAACTAGCTCATTATTAATAAATAACGCGCGTGAAAAATCTTTTAAATAAAAAAGAAGAAGAAAAGAAAGAAAGAAGAAGAGAAAGAAATGTGAGGACAAGAGAGCGTGACCGACATCGATATTCGCGCAATGGAAACGTGTTTAGCGGGAATATGATTTTGCGCGCGCAAAGATCGCCGAGACAAACGGGTCGATTAATATTCCGGTCAGCTCACGGCGCAAAGGACAGTCGGGAAAGGATCACTCCACTTTTCAAGTCCGGTTGGAAAGAAACTGTTGGCCGGAGCGGAGTTCAGTGTCCGGAGCAGCGGGAGGTCGAGGAACGAAGAAATCTGTCGACGCCGGCGAGCGCAGCAGGCGTCGTCGACTTAGTTTTTTTTTTTTTTTTTCTTTTTTCACGGTGCAACAGCATCGCGGCATGGGAGCATCGAATTTTCATGCCTCTCTTTCATTTTTCCCTTTCCCCGATTTTCGATTCCTCGAGAACGATGGAAACAATGAATGACGTCGTTCGTTATCTTGCAGGTCAGAATAAATTCCAGATTTTACAATTTCTAAAATCTTTTGTCGATTTTAATACCGAAATTTAATGGAGTGAATCGAGTTGAATTTACGAATTAAAAAAGAAAGAAAATGATTTAGGAACGTGTTAAATTTACGTTTCTTTAGTTTTCGTGCTCTTTCTCCAAGATGGTAATCCCTATTTGGATATATTTACGTATAATAAATTCTCTTTACGAAGAGAGACGCATTTTAATCGACGATACGATATTTGTTAAACTGAAATTCCTAAAGAACGAGATTGAATTGGCAAGGAAAACGTGTACAAAATCGTGTGCTAATCGCGCGTCCGCCATTGTATCAACACTTGTTCCGTATCGAATTTCGAGGTGACGACGAAATGTTTCTGTCGCGAAGAATGGACAAGGGTGTGAGCCGAGAGGCCAAAGGGGGTTGTTTAACATCGCTCCCGCCAAAAGGCCAGGAGATTAAGGGTGCAAATTTCTACAATCGAATTTAAACCGCCTTTGACCGCCATCGAATAATAATCGAAAATAAGGGAAGAGGGATCGATTAGGAGAGCAGAAAAATTGAAGAGAAAGAAGAAGGATCGGAGGAGAGGAAGGAAGCGGCAGGTTAATAACAAGGGAAGATCGGATAAAAAGAAAAGAGCACGGCTGCGAAACTGCATCTCGCCTTCACCCAGCTGCCTAGCCAATCAGAAACGACCTTCGTCGGTTTTGCTCTTCTGTCGGCGGCGGGAGTATCGATCTTTCTCTTTTCGCCGGAAAAACGGGCGAAAAACGAGGGAAACGTTGAAAAATTTCCCATTATTAAATTAAACATTAGATTAAAAATCTCGTTCCACGTCCTTCCATCAGATAAGATAACCCACAGAATCGAACCTCTACCAAGCTGATACCATTTCCGCGAAACCTTCACTGCCCTCGTTACCTTCAAAATACCAACGCAAAATACGTCGTACGATTGTAAACGTTCCACGTTCTCCGAATTTCCAAATTTGTCCTCCAATCCCAGAGCCAAGCCCTAATCACGGAAAGGAAACAAACGGAAAGAAAGGATGACAGGGGCAGCGTTGGTATTGGTGAGCACACAAGGATGATAATTTGGACGGCAACGAGAGGCGGAAAAACGGTAAATACGTAGGAGCAAAATGAACGAGAGAAGCTCACCTTGTTTCCATAGCAGGCACAGTGGCGAGATTGGCGCGGTGCGAGCTGCCAGAGGCGCACGGAAGAGGATAGTCGGACGGCTGGAGGAACGGGGCAGGATGGTGTCTTCGAGGCGTGACCGTTGGCTGTAAGTGTCGGCGGCGACGCTGTCGATGGCGACGCTGATACCGATGATGTTGCCTGTGATGATGATGATGATGATGATGATGATGATGGTGATGATGATGGTGATGGTGTTGTTGATGATGGTGATGCTGAAGCGGTACCTGGATCCTGTGGACCGTCGTGCCGGGCACCCTCCAGCAGAGAACATACGGGACCGCGTAATCGGGTTTCACCTGTACCACGGGCACCACCCGGTACTCGACTACTCCACGTGGATGAAACGACACCGATCGACCGTTATCCTCGCTGGATCCGTGCGCCAGGAGGCGAGTCTCTCCACGGAGGACGTTGTAGTCGCGACAGCCAAGGTCACGGGGTAACATGTCACGAGGACATCCCCACGGGCCACCAACTACCGCCCCCCGCTTCGCTTCGTCATCCTTGATTCCGCGACGACTGTCGTTCCAAGATTTCGAGGTAGAAAAGAAAAGAAAACTTTACACCCCCCCTTTCTTCCCTCCCTTCACTCGCGACGACAATCTTCTTCCAAACTCCTCCCCTAATTTTCACAACGCTTCGACTCGATGACAATCTTGTTTAAAAATCGACAAGATCGAGACGACTGTACACCACTTTTCCTTTTCTTTTCCTTATCGAGCTCTCCTGCTTCCACAAAGCACAGCGCTGTTTATACTGGTCCAATATCCTTGGGACGTGTGGTTGGGGACCCACGGATCAGGGAACAGCGTCGCGGACCCGCGAACGCAAGCGGCGGCGCTCGACGAAAGCCGGCAAGAGGAAGATGGAGCGAAGAGGCATGATGGGTTAGGCGGGTGCCTCGTGCGTCGTGCGGCGGTGAGGAGGTTCCCGTTCCCGAGGAGAGGGCGTCGTGATGGCCGGCGACACTCCCTTTCTCGCGGCACGACACGCCGACCTTACATCGACTCGTGCGCGGAAGCGGGCGACGAGAGCGAACGAGAACGAACCCAACGAACGAACGGACGTGGAACGAAAGCCGGGAGAGGAAGGAACGCAGCCCCCCTAGGAGGATCCGCGCCGCGCCACGAATTTCAAACGGCGATGCGCGCGCGCACCTTTGTCGCGCGCTCGTGCCACCGGCACTCGAGGCTGCGCGCAAAAAGAAACCACCGCGTCGTCGTCGCCGTCGTTGTCTTCGATCACGGGCCTCCTCCTCCTCGTCGTCGTCGTCGTCGTCGTCGTCGCGTAGTCGTCGATCGTGCTTCATACGATCGAACATTGTGCGCGATGGAATAATTTTCCTTTGATCTCGCGGGCTTCTTGGAAATTCTTTTTCCTTTTTTTAATTAGTGAATAGAAAAAAAATTGCGAGAAGAGAAACAAAAATGTGATGGACGAGACATACAGATAGTCGAGATGATTTTGAATTTGATTGTGCGCGATGGAAATTTTTGGATTTCCAACAATTCTTTTCTTCTTTTTAATCATCGAATAGAAAGAATAAAAGTAGCGAAAAAATCGTGATTGAGAAAATTGTGCACGATAGAATAATTCTCTTTTGATCTATGTCGGTGTTTCTAGCAAATATTTTTTTTTTTAAAGAAATGTGATGGATATCGTTGCATTCTCCTCTTACACGTTGACGAGCTTCTCTGCGAAGGATCAGATAATCGAATCGTGTAGGATAGAATAATTTTCTTTTGGTCTGTTAAAATTTCCAATAATTCTTCATTTACTTAACTTTAAATCATACTATAAGTATCTGGTTTTAGAAAAATTTGAACAAATTCTATAGGAAGAAATTCCAAAACTTTTTTGATAAAAAGAGTTAACAACTCGTTTAACAAGAGTATCGTTTCTCTTCTTCTAACTCTTTAGTTATAAGGAATCTCTGTGTTTGACGATGGAAAGAGAACAGATGAATTTGAATTTCGGTGTAATTACGCTATTCGCGTAATTATTAAAATCCTGACGACGAGGATCGCTAGATTAGAAAAAGATAAATCACGAGTACTAACTATCTATATTTTACACGAAAAAATTAATCCAAGTGTGATCCCATGTTACGAAAGGGTCATTAGTTCTCGGATCTTCTGCTAATTACGATTAAAACATGAGCAAAGATTAACACTGTGATGGCCGGTTGTCACGTATGCGTGATTTCACGGAGCTAGTTGGTTATTGGCCGTTGGTAAACCGTGATTTCGCTTGGCTATCATTTCGTATAAATTCACAGATTACATCCGTATTCGTGAAAATATTAATATATACTCTTCCGTACAAATAAATAATAAATTACATTAATGAAGATGAATAATCAAGACAGCATCATGCGCAAAGTAACTTGCGCCAATTTAATTGCACGCAACGATTCTATATTCAAAGTATAACGGAGATTACGCAAAGCAATTCCGACTAACGATCAATGAGAATAACAAAAAAAAAAAAAAAAAAAGAAAACTTCGAGATAACTTTAACGATGCTACATATTTAATCCTACAGAAACACCAAATGTATTCTTTACCAATAATAATATCAGATAGTAATAGCAATTAAGCGATACGATTCGACTCGCGACAAGGACGCCTAATAATGCAATGGCATTTTTCAATCAACGATTCTTCGGGTATATCTAAGTATATATAGGGTATATATATATGTCTGCCTGTCCAGGCTGAAAATTTCATCGAAAGGGTCGGAGGAAAAGGGGTGAACGGTCGCGTGGGTGAGTCGTTTACCCCTGCCCCTCCCTCTTAACCTCTTTTGCGACCTGCTCAGGTGGCCGGCTAATACCGTGACGAATCGGTGGCCATCGCGACTGGTTCGTGACGAGACACGATTTACGAGGCTGGCCCCCGTGAAATTCAATCGTCCCCGGTGCCTTCCGACACCGACCGCCTCCTTCTTCGAGAGAACAAAAAGTTTACATTTCGAAATCGAGAGAGAGAGAGAGAGAGACGATTGGAAATTAGAGCAGGGATTTGGAATTGGGTCACCGTCCATCCGGGGCTTTCGTTCGAGTCCTCGAGACGAGGAGGAGAGGGCAGAAGGAGAGGGGGAGAAAAGTCGAGGGAGAAGAAGGGTAAAAGGCGTCCTTACGAGGTCGCCTCGGGACGACCTTCGTTGAAAATGGATCGATCGCCTCGTTCGCCACCATATCGACGGCCGATCGGCCATCTCTCGTTTATTACCGAGACAACAGGCTATTCGCGCGATCCTTCACCGCCGCATAATCACCCGTTACACCGGCGACTAATTGGTAAAGAGCGGATCGCCAAGATATCGTGCTCGTGATGGCCTCGATCCTCCGAGGCCTTTCCTTTCAACTGGTGCTTGTGCGGAAAATAGGGAAGAGAGAGAGGGAGGGAGAGATAAAATAAGGGATGCAAGGAACGAAGGCCAATTTTCAATTACCGGTCGCGGTGAAATCGCGAGCCTGGCAACCGCTAATTATCGATAACGTTTACGGCAGCTAAGATCGATAAATAAATTTCCACGCTTCCGAAGTCTCGTTTAAAACGCTTGCCTCCCTCCCCTTCGAGATATAACGTCGGGATAAAACGTTGTCCGGGCGAGGACGTATTAATTTTCAATCGAGAATCGATCATCCCCCATCCCCAAACCAAAGTTGTTCGACAAGGTGTGCGAATCGATCGAGTTTTATCGGATCGAGCGGGGGAAAGATTCTCGTTCGTTTGAAACGCGCGATTGATGGTAAAGATAGGGGGGAGGAATGGTTTACAATGGTTTGTAAAGGGAATTTAGATAGGTATGCAATTATTCAGGACAGGTGAGAGCCACTGGTTAAAATAATCGATGTATTAGATTATGACGAGGCGATAGGATCAAACGGGCCGTTTCTATGCATAAGAGTAGAGGAGGAGCGTGGGCCGGAATTCTATAGGAACGGGGGTAATACGATAATGTTTCATGCACCAAACAACCCCGCCGCCGGTGCAGCGGTTTACTTTAAGCGAGGAGAAGTTGCGCCGGACTCGTATAGTATTCAATATTCACGAGAATCGAAAGACGTATTGTTGGAAGGGTGTGGTGCCGAATAGGCGTCGATACGTATTTATACGAATCCGAGAGGGAAATTCGATAAGGAAGACTCGGCCTGGGATACGATTACTACTCGAACAGAGGTTATCGTGTTTCATTTTTTTTTGTATTTACGAAGTATTCCAGTTATACGAGCTGGTTTCGAATTACGGAACGAATGAAGTTCGAACCACTTTTGATACTCGAAAGAAGAATATCAAAATCGAAATCGTCATAGGAATAAAGATACAACAATGTACTTACTTAATTTTCTTTTTTTGTAATTAAAATACTTTTTGAAGAAAAAGCATCCTCCAAAGTTTTTATTTTTCCCAAAGTTTGTACTCAGATCCAAATTTACGATGCGACAACGCGCATTAATAATCCCATTATTAGACTCGTTTGGCCAAGATTTCTTTCTTTGCCATAAAAAAAGGTTAAAAGCGCGTAATTATATTACCACCGTGAATGATAAGGTAAAGAGTATCATCATGGAAGGTACTTCACTCTCGACGACGAGATTAACTCCTCGTACCGTGAAGCAATCGCGAAACAATTTTTACGCACATATTTTTCTCTTTGGATCGATAACTATACCTCTTCCTTCGATGACAGTCTCTAATCTCGTTGAAATTCAGGTCTAGATCGAATCACGGGAGTATGATTGAAAAAAAGAAGAAGAGGAGGAGGAGGAAGAAAAAAGATAAAACGATGATGGAACAGCTGCTACCTTCGATCGTTTCATGCAAACTCGAGGCGTGTAGCAACGCGCAAATAAGAAGGAAACGGGGTGCAGGGATCTGCATGCCCAACACCTCGCCGATACGTGATATCCTTACGAACAAGCTTCTGTTCTTGTCCGACGATGGAAAGCATGCATCCGGACGAGGTAAAATCTGATGGACGAACAGGCGGTACACGCGGCCAGACGAATACGAAAGCAAACGTGTCGTCGCGGGCAAATTCGACGAATTTCGCGTACACCTTGAAACCCGGCTGTTATATACGATCTCTGACGGGGTGAGACAGATGATGTTGACCCGTGTTAAGATTTTCGTGAGGGATAACCTAAAAGTAAGCGAACGATGTAGAACGATAATTTTACGTGGTTGTATTTTTAGAATGAAATGGAAATGGGGATTCATTTTTTTAATAGGATATAATAAACATCGGAAATAAGCGAAGATGGAAAGACAAAAATTCGAAGACACGTAGAATGAAATTTTGTAATTCGATCGCTTCTCGAATTTGAAGTCAAGTCAACTTGGATTCACGTTCTTTTTCACAATTGTCGATTAGAATTTTTTTTTTTTTTTTCATCGCAATAACATCTCAATCCTAGGCCTAAAAGATCTCAGCATCGCCCAATTTCCTACATTCTCCCCATCCAGAGAAGACGCGTCAGGTGTTCTAATTCCCCTCCAAATTTTCCACGCCAAAAATCCTTTTCCACCGATAAAATTCACCCTCCCCTGACGATTACACGATGATCCCCTTATCTCCTACACCCTTCACGATCTTACGATCTTCGCGAGCCGAATATCGATAGCTCGTCGACGCTGTTGTTGCTAATTGTTGAAACAAGAGACAAGAGAGAGAGAGAGAGAGAGAACCTACCGACGAATATCGTGAAGAGAAAAAGAGGAAAAAAAAGAGGCAAAAAAAAAAAAAAAAAAAAAAAAGAAAAAAGAAAACAGGGCAGGGAAGAAAGTTTAGGGTGCGCTCGAAGCCGGCCCTGGGCGTCGCACACGCCACCGCCACCTCCATGCCCCCGTCCTCGTTCGCCCAAGGGCGGCCAGACTCGTCGAAGTTACCCTCGCGCGACCATTGGTCCCCTGATTCGCATGCGCGAGCTTGAAAACCGCTCCTATTGATCCGCCGACGCGGTTTTCCTCCTCCTCTTCCTTCTCACCCCTTCCTCCCCCACCCCAACCCGCCATTTTCCTCTCTCTCTCTCTCCCTCTCCCTCTCATCCTCCTTTTTCCCTCGTCACGCTCCATCCCCTTGTTCCGCGAGAGGAACACTCGCACGCAAGATCCGGCAAGATACGAGCCGGATCTACGCCGGATCCTCCGTGTTCCTCCGTTGTCCATCGTCGTTCCCGCGACATCGGCAACATCTTTTTGTTATATACGCGTTGTTTCTCTCGTTGTTCCCTCTTTTTTACCGGAAGCTTACCCCGCTTACTCCTGGGAGTTGGAGGGAGAGGGGGTAAAAAAAAAAAAAAAAAAAAAAAAAAAAAAAAAAAAAAAAAACGTATATGCACGATACAACAATCCTGCATCGCACCACGTAGAAGAAACACCACGTTTGTTCTTTGTGGGGAAAATTTTTGGTTATTTGGAGAGGGAGAGAGGTTTCTGAAGGGGAGAGGAACGGAAGATGACGTTCCTATCATGGTTTTGGTGGAGAGAATTATACGATCCGACGAGAAGGGATATACACGCGGACGGTGAGAATGGTTTACTGGATTTCTGGAGAGAGAATTTTTTTTTTTTTTTTTTGTAATTGAAAGATAACACGGTTTTCTTCTGTGAGGGGGGGAATTTAGTTGTGAAGAAGAGAGGTTCGTGGAAGATTATCGTAATCCAGGTGAGAAAAGGTATGGTGAGAATAATTTTTCGAAGGGAGAAGTTCTCTGTGAAAATTTTGATATATTGAAGGGAGTTGTGTTGATATTAATCTCGCATCGAGTCAATCATTGAGTTAATGAAAGAGAATATAATTTTTTAATAGAGAATTTTTTTCTTTAATGAAAGTGTTTGAAGTTTTCTAAGATTTTCCGGAAAATTTTTATTGATTCCTATAATGAATAGTTTTCCAATAGAGAGTATCTTTGTGTATTAACAATGAAGTAAAGTTGGATTAAAAAAATACTTAATTGGAGAATATATTTGTGCGTAAATAAAGAAATCTGTATAACAAAATTCATTTCTCCAAAAAGTAATTTCTTCTTTTAATTCAAACGTAATACAAACTTGCATAAACCGTAGCTAAATAACGCATTGCAAGCCTTATTTGTAGGATGTAAAGCATCCTAATCGTGATATATAATCACGAAAAGATAAGAGGGGAACGTGGAATACAATTTTTTTTTACGGGATACAAAATACGACGATTAAGCGAGGAAAAACGTTCCCTTCGAGATAAAATATATATATTTTGGCAAAATACTTTTCATTACTGTTATCTCATCGAATTCTCCGTTAAATCTACGATAACCACCCACGCACTGTTAACTTCTAATAATCGAGTTATCCGTGAACATATGGCAAAATGTCAAATGGAAAATAGACAAGCTGCGAGCAATACAATTTCACAGAACATGAACTTATTGCACGATTTCTAAATGCCTCTTTCGATCGATGGTTACGAATCGAATCGATCGTTCTTCATAAAAAAAAAAAAAAAAAGAGAAAAAAAGAAAGGAGCCACCTTCCTCCTTCCTGAAGAGAGAGAAAATTGGCCGTAATTACAGGTGCAAGATCGATATCGAAGGAAGCGCGAAAAGGGGGTGGACGAGAAAAGAAAGCCAGAGAAATCGCATTACGACTCGATCGAAGGAGAAAGAAATTCTTGGGCGAGTTTCTCCTTTGAATCTCGCGGAATCTTCGAGCTTTTTTTGAAATTCGAGACGTCCTCCTCTCCTCCTCCTCCTCCTCCTCCTTTTCTTTTTTTTTTTCGCTTAAACAGTCCGTCATTAAAGACAAATGAAATCACAATTTCCTCCACGAGTCTTTTGCCCCCCCTTCCGAACTCTTCTGTAATTATTTCTGCCCCGCGAAGATCTAATTTCCACGGGCGGTAATATCGATTAAAGTCGACCTCGCGCGAGCACCTCGCCGAGTAAACGAACTTCCACGAAAGAAAATCCTCCCAACTACACCCCCTACACCCTTTCCCCTCGCTCTCTCTCTCTCTCTTCGTTCGAAAATTTCGAAGGGGAGGGGGAGAGCGAAAAAAGGAAGATGTTCGATTTTATGGAAGCGATACTACGACGATGGCTCGAGGCTCCCTCATTTTCGTCATCTCCGATATTTTTCGCATGCAAATTACGATGGAACAAGCGGCAGCCACTAATTTCGGATGCCTTGGTCGGATGGAAGATTTATAATACGAGAGGAGGCATGGAGATGCTTATGGAATACTTATAATCGGATTCTTGCGGCCTCGGGAATATCCATCTTTTCGTAACTCGTGTAAACGCGAGGTAAAGTGGTCGCGAAGGAAAGTTACGCGACCTACTGACCTTTTCGACGCCTCGTATTCGTATAGTTATACTCGTCCCCAAAGTGACTTGACAAAATATAAAATCTGATGACGATCGGGAGTGTCTCGATGATGATGATGATGAAAGAAAAGAAAAACGAAGAAAAGAAACTTTCTCCTCGCAAGTTCGCAAGTTCGTTCGTCTATTAAAATCTAATGATATTCACTTAGAATTTCGATTACTATTCGTGTAAGAGATCATGTTACCGATTATTTTATTACATTATGAAAATCGAAAAAAGAAACGCTCGAATCGCGATAGGAGAGAATGATACGACGAGCATATTATAACTCTTTGATTAAATTACTTAAATGAAAAATTCTAACGTCAAGATTTGATTATACTTGGAGATACGTTTATTTGAAAGTCTGCTCGAATATTATACGTCACCTCGTTTGTATATCTCGTGAATTCGAATCTACTTGAAAGTATTCTCCTTGTTCCGGCAAAGTACAGGGGCAACGAAACTTCACAAGTCAGATTCGAACTTGCTCCATCGCGAGTAATCACCCTCCTCGGCAGAACGAGCTCGATAACAAACGAAGACCGGTCCGTAACCCGCGACGCCCGTGATCAAGAATCACCGAGGAGATTCGAGGAGAGGAGGTCAGGGAATCAAAGGGCTGGCCCTTCCCTGTCTAAGAAACGATTTTTTTTACCACGTAGAGGGAAGAAGAGAAAGGCGAAAAAGAAAAAGGCGGAAGAGTGTACACGACAGGATGAAGGAGGACAAGCCCGGGTAACGCGATGGATTGAATATTTAAGAGGCACTCCATTCGCGTGGAAAATCGAACGCTGTTCCTCCATTAAGCTGGCTCTACACGAGAAGAAAAATAACGAGCAAAAAAGGAATTCGTATCGTTTCGTACGATTTTCTTTTCCACTTTCTCTCTCTCTTTCTGACTTGTATCTAGAATCGTTTGATAGCCTATGAGGATAAATAATTTTCGAGAAATAAAAACAATTGGTGGTGATAGATCTGAGACACTTCGAATCTTTACACGAGAAATACAAATCGAATATAATTGGAAATCTAGAAATTTTCTAGAAGTTTCATTAAATCTTGCAAAATTTGCTTTAGAATTTCTCGTATAAATGATAAAAAACGAATGATAGAAAAGAATACGAAGATTTATATATTGGTATATTATGCATTGATATACAAATAAGAGGCATCGAATTTGAAGAAGATATCGAATTAAGAGATTGAATCGATGAATATTTTTTTTTTCGAGTATTATGAAATTAAACAACGGAACCGCGATGCATTGTTACGAAGTTTGTTTAAATCGCTAACTTTTGAGTCACTTCAACATCGTTAACGAACTCGTGAACGTTGATCTAGAAGTACACACAACATATGTATAAAATGAAAATTGTCAGATCACTTGAAATCCTGTGAATTATTAAATCCTAAAATGGGAAAATGTAAGTGCTCGAAATAATATAATTATGAAACTCTCGAAAATCTGCACTGCAGAAATTTAAATTGTAAATTAAGAGTCATATATCAGATATCATAGAAAATTCACATATTTTCTTGATTCATCCTACGAATTAATTATTAGATCGTTAGAAAATAAGAATATTTAAAAAATTTTAATCTTTTCGAGAACATTTTATAATTTCTAACATCTTTTATTATATATTGAATATTGATGATGTGCACGCGCGTCTTGCAAATCTCTTATAATCAGTCTACAGCATCACTGTAGATTTTTAATTTTTCCAAAAAATATGAAAAATAAAAAAAAAAAAAAATCATCACACTATACACTCAAGTCATTTTGACTTTCGTTGAATTCCTTCCCGTTCTTCTTCAATTTTTAATAAAACACCACACAATGAAAAGCTACCTTCAATTTCCAAGCGATCGAATATCACGCAACGCGACAACATACATCGATTAATCATTCTAAAATCATGCAACAACCTCGAGTAAAACCTTCGGTTGGAATCGGTTGGAAGGATGACGATGCGAACGAAATAAGCCACGGGGGATGAATCTGGGTGGGGGGTGGACGATACCATGGCGCATAAAGTGTTGGCAAGGCTTGAGAATGGCTCGACGCAAAGTAGCTCGGTCTCTCTCGTAATCCGGCCGCCTTGATATTCTCTCATCTCTCGATTCGCCCTCCGCATCGAAGCCATTGTTATCCGCGCTCTCCTCTCCTTTCCCCTCCCTATCTTTTTGTTTTCTTTCTCCTTCCACCCCTTCCCCTTCCGCGAAGGATAATCAGGGACGATGTCATTTTTCAAACTGACAAACGGCCGGTATCGCGTATATACTTCTTAATGGAACTCGATAACAGATTTTCGCCACCGGTTCACAGAATTTTTCCGAATGCTATGCGAGGAATATTTATTATCGTCGGTTTTATTCGCGAGTAGGAAAGAGTTAAGAGTCGAGTTTTTGAAAGAGATAGGAAGAAAAACTTTCCCTCCAACTATCGTCGTTTGTGATTAATGACGAAGGTGGAAAGAGATTTCTTTTTTTTTTTTTTCAACATAACGTGATAGAATATTTCTTCAATTCTGGAATTTTGCGATTTATTTAATATCGGAAAGATGTTACATCCCTTCAGTGTTTGAAATGCTTCAATGAGGCAAAAACTTATAAACAGCTCAAACTCGACCCTCGCACGAGACGAAGATCTTTCGTACCAACAAAAATGATGGGAAAAAAGAAAAGAAAAAAAAAAAAAAAAAAAGAGGCTATGGAAGAGGCTTCTCAAAAGACCGCGAGGCAATTAAGGATATTGGCGGGTTTCGGTTCAGGGGGTGTGCTTGCGAATCAGCAACCCTTGCGGTATAATAACGAGAGAGAGAGAGAGAGAGAAAGAGAGAAAGAGAAAAAAAGGGAGAAAAAAATAACGCGCGGATCAAAGTGCGCGATACTTAACAAATACGGTGTGCTGACCCCCTCGAACGAAAAGAGAAACGATTCGACGGATTTTTACACACGCACGACGAGCATCGCGTACGACACGACGATAGCTCGTGGATCAGATGGCTGAAAAACGCAGCCACGCATCGTTGAAAACTTTTGAAACCTCTTCTCGGCTTCCATCCTTCCCTCCCCTTTCCCCCATTTATATTAATGAACGGGAATCGGTCGGGAATTTCGCGTGTGTGCACCCCTTGTCGCGCATCGATCGCACGAGGAGGGAGGATAAAGGAGTACAACGCGGTGGAGTTGTGCGGCGAGAGAGAGAAAAAGAGAGAGAGAGAGAGAGAGAGAGAGAGAGAAAGTTTTAGGCGCCCCTATTTATTCAGCTGAGACGAGGAGAATGCGCGGAGTCATCGCGAGTGTGAGGCGGCGCGCCATCACGCAGGGACGAATCTCTTTCTCGGTTGTAAGGTAAAAAAAAAAAAAAAAAAAAGAAAAAAGAAAAAGAAAAAAAAACCGGTGGGAGGGTTGATCGTTTCGAATTTCGTGGGTCGAGTAGTTCTTCGTTCGAGGTTTCCGCCGTGTTTTTCTTCGGAGCGTTTCGAGAAGCGTGGGTGGTAACGTGCTTTTTTTTTGTACGAGAAGGATGAAGATAGGGGGAAGGGGGAGATTTGGGTGGAAAGCCGAAGAACGAGGTTGCTTACCTCGGTTTGTTTTAATATTTGATTCAATTTTTCACGTTCCCCCCTTTGGAATTTTTGAAGTGAGTGAGCGAGATCTTTCTTATAGTGCTTCGAATAATATTTGAATAAAACTCAGTCATTTTAATTGATGAAACTAATAATTCAACTTTATATCTTCTGCAAATGTTGAATATAAATTGGAGATTTTTTTTTTATATGGAGGAGGATTCGCAAGACAATCGATGAGAATGATTACAATATATGATTACAATAAGTAACTTGATTTAATTCGAAAATTTAAAAGATAAAGAGATTTTTGAAAGATCCATCGAATAGCCTTCGAACTCTCCTTTCCACGAATCCTTTGTACGAAATGAAAAGAAAGAAAACCAAGAAGCCGAAGTTTTGAAAAAAACCCTAAATTTCCTTTCTTTCTCCCAATTTTCTGGATCGATCTACGAAACAAGCGCGAATCTACGAGCCGATCGAAACCTTTATTACGAAAAACCAACTTATCATCGCAAACTGGAATTTCATTCATCCAGGAAACGATATTTCACGAACGAACCCAATACCGAGCCAAAAGTGGCACACTCCTTCTATGTACAATTGAAATATCCCTATTGAATCGAAACAGTTATTCCTCCTTTCTTTTTTTTTTTCTTTCATTTTCTATTTACCACGAGCAAACACGCGACAAAGGGAACGAATGGATTCTTTAGAACAAGCTTGGAAGAATAATCTTCCCAGACATCGAGCCCGCGAGTCTTTCTTGGTTTCCGCTTGCGAAACCGTTAGATCCTCCTCGTTTCGATCGCGCGGGGACGTGTCACTGCAGAGGATAATTCGACGACGTTATCCTCCAGTAATGGCGGACGATGTCAAAGGACTGATCACCACGACCGTGGCCAAGATTCTTCTTCGATCCTTTTCAAATAGACGAAAGTTGTCCGAGGTGAAAGAGGACTGGCTTCGATCTACGAACGAGAGAGACGCGCGAGAGAAAGGCAAACGAAGGGGGAAAATGGAGATCCAGGATAAACGCGAGTACCGCGAGTTATCCTGGAGGGAAACTACTTCTTTTCCAACTTCTTGCTCAGACACCGAACTTTATCGGCCCTCGCGGGGTTAATTGACACTTGGCGAGCCGTGCAGCACGTTTTTCCGACTCGACTAATTAAATTTAATGTAATAAGAGGGAGGGGAGGGGACAGAGAGAGAGAGAGAGAGGAGAAAAAGATCGAACTTCGTAGAGGGAAGTTGGAAAGCCTGTATTCGAGGAATTAAAACGAAATTCTATACGAAGATTCGTTTGGAATTCGATTACTAATTACGAGATATCATTGACGTAATTCATGATTTTGCGAATGAAATTTAGAAAATGTTCGAATTATAGAAGCCTGGTTGCACGAGATTCGAGAATTATCTATTTGTGACTTGTTGTTGCGAAAGGATTGAATCGAAATTTCAAATTCACTGTCAAAATGGAGGAAGAAAGTTTTAGTAAAATGTAGGGGGAGCGAAGTTGAAATTAAAATCTCTCGCGCAACGTTTCTTCTCTAACGTGTTAATCGACGTGTTTCTGGAGGAAGGAAGGTGGGTGACTTTTCATCGCGAATTCTGCAACTCTGCCTCCTATAAGCTAATCCTACGTAATGAGGTAAGAATAAGAAAGGGCGGAAGAAACGAGAGGAACTCGGATAAAAGCACCACCCTTATCTGTCGCGAGCGAGAGAACGAAACGAAGGTGGTGGTGGTGGTCCACCTTCTTCGAGGAAACTTTCTCGAAGAGATTTCTTATCAAAATGTAAATCAACCTCTCCACCTATTCCCTTATCTCCTTATCCCCTATCTTCTTTCCGCAACTTGCAAAAAAGCAGAAAACGATCGACCACCCCCGACCATCCACCCCCATTTCCAAAAGATAACCGACTCCCACCAAATCGTTTCCATGCGAAGTCGAATTTTAATTTCGATCGAAACGATTTTTTAATTTCCAACGGAGGGCGAATTATCAAATATTTTCCCGCGATCAAAGCGGATCGGAAGCGGGCGAATTCGATCGAATTCCATCGGCAGCGTGTACACGATTCAAAAGCGAATACGGAACGGCGTGGCTCGTTGTATGCAAAATAGGAGGGCGGTTGAAAGGCTAATATAAATCGCGGCGACGAGGTATCGACGAGCACGCGGACTAATGACCATTTACAATTTTACAACGTGCCATTTACAATTTAGATGAAGATCCATTGTCTGCGCAACCCTTCTTCCGCCGGTTATGAAAAAGCCGGAGCACCCTCGGCAAAAATCACCCTCCGCCCTTGGCTGCGCCGCTATTTCTCTCTCTCACCCTCTCTCCCTCTCTCTTCGTCCGTTTCCACCACCACCACCACCCCTTACGGCCGTCCCATTCCACCACGCCCGCCGTTTTCCACCCCAACCCGTCAGCTGTGATACTTTCATTTCGTGCATTCAGCAATTTCGCGCGAGCTCGTCCAATCTAGCCGGCCTAAGGCCTAGTTTCCGGGGACGTTCGTCGTTACACTTCCCTTCGAAAAAAGTTTTTCCATTTCTTAATTCTCCTCTTTTTTTTTTTCTTTTCTTTTTCTATCGTTCGTATTTAATCTACGTACAAAGTTGAAACGGGACAAAGTTGGAAGCACAATTGAATCGTTGTAAAAGATTATTTTTAATGATTTCTGATTTTTTTTTTTCTTTTTTGAAAATCATCAATCGTTTCTTAACACATCTTAACGAGCGAAAAATAAATAACGTCAACTCCCGACGATTTAAATTCCCTATAAATTCGTAATGTTAAGTGAGTTCGATTTAAAAAAAGTTTAAATATTCGAGAAATAGTTTATTATATGCCAAATCAAATGATTTCGCATTCCGTGTTGCGGATGACGATGACGGTTGTGACCGAGTCGCGTTAATTCGCGTTTGAATTAACAACGCGTCGAAATATTTATCCCGAAACGTTCCTCCCCCGAGAGAGGGGTTGAAACGAGGAATCGAAGCCGACGCGCGTTATCTCGCCGCGTGTTACAATTAATAATGCATGCGATACGCAACAGCGGCCTACCGAGCGTACGAAGAGACAGCGGTAAATTTGTACCTGTGCCGATCGTCGAAGAAGGTGATTCATCGCCAGCTTGCCGTGGATGATGAATGAAAATGTGCATGCGCTTAAGAGAAATATATACAAGGCACGTATGCCCGTCACGGGACGAGCGGTGAACGAACCCGAACGAGACGGTGACGAAAACGATCGATATCATCGAGGATCGAATTTTCAAATCGTTAATTTCTTAAGTTCCAAATTCCAAAATCTCGTGTGATACTTTTCCTTTTCCTTTTTCTTTTTTTTTTTTCTGTAATACAAAACAGGTCGAGTTATTAAATTTACACGAAATAGAGATCCCGAATCTTTTTTCGTAAGAAGAGAGTTCGAATTTGAGACAATTTTTTCCTCGAGAGGAAAAAATTTCTCGCGTAATTCATAATTGCATCCACTTGCATTCATTCATTTGAAAATAATAATTTTCAATCGAGTGCTCTTTGGAATATTAAAAGTGTTGCTCTTCGAAATTATTTAATCTTTTTTAAGAATATCGTGTATTTCTCTTGTTTATATATCTTATCGATTCTATCGAGCGTTTCGTTTAACTTTATCATCCGGTGAATAAATTCTAACGTGACATAAAAATAGTGATTTTAGTCCGTGTTCGCGTTTTATGCTCTCTTAAAGAATCGATCATATTCGAAGGTCTACGGTTCAAGAGCGCTGAGGAGAGAGGATAGGGATAAAATGAAAAAGGCAAGTGGATTAATCGACAACGCATTAACGGATAACCCGTGTTCCGTCAGGTTAATCAGCTAATTGAAACTAGGAATAATGGTGACAGGCAGGATCGGCCCGCGTTCGAATGACCGCGATACATGAAAAATTCAATCACGAGACGCATTTGCTAATGATTCCGCCACGGTGCACGCCCGTCCTCCATGGATTCTCCATTTTTTTCAATTAGCTGATTGAAACGTGCGCGTAAACGGCCGCTCAAGTAACCAGAGAACGTTTCCTGAAAAATTCATCGAAATCGACCATTCTATCTGCCTGCCACCGCACATAACACGTCGTTTCTAATATCACTCTAAATTATCACGAATAATCCAGGGTATTAATACAATTCTTTTATTAATAAAATTACTTGTGATATAAATCCAAAAAAAAAAAAGATATTTGGAGGAAATAATCGATTATTTTGAATAGATTTTTAAACGAAAACACTCCGAAGAATACTCTGAAAAATCCAAGTTTCGATTTTTAGCGAGATATATTAAAGAAAAAAAAAAAAAAAATTTTCGATATAGCCTTACTTCTTCTCACAAGGATATGCTGCTCGCCGCAATTACAAAATTTACAGTGTGAAACTCGAGTTCCAGAACACGCCTGAATCGAGACCACAGTTTTGAACAGTATTCGCGAAAGCAAAATCGCGTGCGCTGGGATCCTTAAGGGCACGAGCTCGCGTGACAGTTGTGGATCCGTCTGGAAACGACGACCATGGCCGAATGCCTGTTACCAGCGTAGATAGGCCGTATGGATAACTCGTGGTGTTTCGCATGCCACGCTCGAAGGGAGGCCACCGACCACCACCACCACCATCGCCATCGCCACTCGTCAAGAAATGCCGACTGCCCCTCGTTGCATACGTCATCTCTTCTCGCTTAGAAAAACGCGAGAGAGAAAGTTTCTGCTTTTTCTGACTTTCTTCGTTTTTTAGCAAAGCGCAAGGAAAAAAGAAAAAAAGAAAAAAATATCTGAATCTTCGACGGGGAAAGATTGGCCCGTCTCCAAATGCTCGTTTTTTGGAATGGTTCCACGGATGGTCTTATTAAAAATTTACAGCCCTGGAAAGGGAGCCAGGAGAGGATAACGATGAGTCTTCTATTTAAACATAACGTATTTAACTCTTCAATGGCGTATAACTGGAATCTTTCATTACCTTGCGCGGAATATTTCATTAATACATCGCAAAATTCCAACGGCAAATATAAAATTTACCTTATAACTTTTCTTTCACCGATTCGAACGGACGATCTGAAAATAAATAGGCTCGATGATATACCAGTGATTTTCAGAATTTTTTTGCACGAATGAAAGACACACACGTTGGAACGAAAATAAAAAAAAAAAAATCCTTCTTTACGATCTCAGAATTCTTTACACGTTTTGTTCAAACGTTGGAAAAAAGTTCTTTACACGATTACAGAATTAAAAATATCCTTCATTACGANAAAAAAAAAAAAAAAAAAAAATCGTCGAAGTGAAAACGAAAGGGAGAGCCGACGAGAGAAAGAGAGATAGAGAGAGAGGGGGAAGGGCTTTGTTCCGTGAAGGAGGCTCGTCCGCGAATCGGTGGCCTGCGAAGACGAGAAGCAGAAGGGAGCAGAAGGCTCCGACGAAAGGATACGTCCAGCCTTGGAGCGAAAAAACGTAACGGTCATTCGCCCGCAAGGTGAAGAAAAGTTGGCCGTAGCAGCCAGCCACTGACCGGAGCCAAGGAGACGACGCTCCGAGCGATCGCCGATTCCTCTCCGCTCGGACGAGCCTCTCTCGAGAAAGAGAGAGACAGGTCTCCTTTTCCCTCTCTTGTCCCCTCCCCGTCGCTCTTCGCTCTTTCCCTCGCCACGCCAGATTTTATTTTATACTCTTTACGTTCCGCTGCCCCCTCCCTCCCCCCTCCCCCCTGCGGACCGGTCCCGGAAAATTACCGAGAACGATCTTTCGGAACGGAAACTTCTCTTCTCTCGGGTAGAGGGCCGAACAACACGCGTCGCGGGATCGACTCGCTTCGACGACTCGATAAAACTCCGTGTCGCGTTTTAAAGATAGGCGATGAAGCTTCGAGCAAAGATGAAGCTCCGAGATGATCTTGAAATTTGAACAACAATGAAAAAAGCGCGGGCAGGAGAGGTTTCTTTTTCGCTCGAATCAATGAAGTTTTAAGGAGTTTTTAAATCGAGATAATTGTTGCACACAAGAGTGAGAGAATATTTGCGAATAAATTTTATTAATTACGAGTCGTAATTATCATGGAATTAATAAAGCAGTCGTTATTAATGCTAATGTTGGTTACTTGTTCCGCGGGAGGACGCTAGAGTGCCTAAATCCTTACAGAATGAATCTATCTAACAGCGATCGGGAAAATTTAATTCGAGTTACGAATAAAGTTACCTCAGATAATTTTGTTTCGTTCGAAGCAAATAATAACAATCGTAAATAATTATAGGAGGAAACGATATCGACTATAACATAGCTACGAATAAATGTTATTCAAGCATTTTAACTAGAGTAATTACTCGAAGCAAACTTTACTCGAAATTTTCAACTAGTTACTTTTTCACCTAACTCATCCTTTACAGATCAACATTTTTACTCAAATAAATCGAAAAAATCGTATCGAAACTTTTCCTTTTCCTTTTTTCTTTTTTTTTCTTTTTTTTTAAAAAACCTCGTCGATCCTCCGCGTTCAAATATTACACACGCATTTCAGGTATACCCGTATATTTTCTCTTCCATAGCTCCACTTTGTGCAACACCTTCTACGGGTTTACGATCCCGCTCGCCAAACGTACGTCGTTTCCCGTACGTCGTCGTTGTCGCTCACCGGTGACTAACTAACCGGGGCCCAGTCCTATCCCAACAAATACGGTAGAGAGGACAAATCGGGTAGAAGTAGCCGCGTATTAAGCAAGAACACCGAGAGAAGAAGAAGAAGAAAAAAAAAAAAAGAAGAAGAAGAAAAGAAAGGAACAAGAAGGCGAGCGCGTATCGTTCGATCTCTCGAGGCGTCGTCGATTCGCGAAACCCGACACCGCCGTTTCGAGCTCGCTTAAGCACAGTATGCTCGGGGAGGGAGGGAATAAATCTCGCAATTTGTGTGGACACCGCAACACAACAATGGGAACGATCACTCGGAGGGGGGCGTATTTACGAAAGGACAGTCGTGGGTCCAACACCGGCGCCGATTTATCAAACTCGCGAACCGCTTTCTTTCGCGTCTGTTCCCGTTCGGATACATTTGCTCGAGCAAACCGTTTTCGCGTCGTTGTAAACCGGCCGTCGTGCCTTTAATATCCCGTTGCCACGATCGTTTATCAACCGGCACGAGGCGGCATTCCGCCGGCTACTAGACAATCGAAAACCTCCGACTTTCCAAGGATTAGATTTCAATTTCTCTCAAAGGAGAGAAATTTTGAGAAGGAATTTTTTCCCGCTCTCGAATACGATAATCTGTCGATTCTTATCGTACGAGTGAAATTTCAGAAAGTGTATTTCAGAATTCAGTTTCGTTCCAATTTCTCGCCTCTCGAAGAAGATAAGAAGAAGCCACCACAAGAATTTCTTCTTCTCTTCTTCCGCATATTTTCTGATATCTTGCTCTCGAGGATTTAGTGTACAGTCTCTTTTCAGATGCTTTGATGATGTTGTCGTTTCCCGAGTCATCCAGTCAGGATTCAGTACGTTAAACATCGGATCGATTTGGAGAAAGGAGCACGAGCGATGGTCGGAGAGCACGCTCGAAATGAAATTGATTCGACGTGGCGGAGGGTGAGCGAGTTGACGGGACCACCGTTCGCTATAAATTTCGGCCGTGGTTCGTGCCGCGGAATATTCATGCCCATTCGTTACCCGGGTACAGGTTCCTGCGAAAGTCCGGAGATCCCCACGCAGGGCGAAATAGGCGGCGAAAGGTCATGGTCAATGGGCTTTCGCGTCTCGCTGGTCGGATTTTATTAATAACGAGAAATGATTTTTGCACGTGCAAAAATTGGATCGATTGGCTTCGAGTCATCGGGCGATGTTTTTAATTCGAAGCGATTTTGAGGTAAATATTATAACATAATATATATATATATATACGGGGAAGGAGGATTATTTTTGTATCATATTGTTATTAATCTTTCGTAAGAATAAATAAGGGGATAATAACACGTGGAAAATAATAGTTATGAAAGTTAACTTGGAACGTGTTGCGTTCTATTAATCTGCGAGAGCGTTAAAATTAGACTCGTCGTCGAGTTTTTCCCGCGGTGTTATCCACTTTTTACACTTTGACGTATCGATGTGGTTACACTCTTTTATCTACTAGGCGATGATAAATAATATAAAACATATAAAAAAATCGATGAATGCGATATCGTCTCTCTTCGTTCGATAGTTTACTAAAATCGAGAGGTGTTTTATATATAAAGCTTGTGATGATGAAAAAAAAAAAAAAAAAAAAAAAAAAAAAAAAAAAAATGCGTTGAAATACGAAGATAGGAAAAAGCAAGAGGAACAGCTGGCAAATAACGTGAACGGAATAATCTACGTTGTAAAAATACGCGAGTAGTGTTGGTGAAAGAGTATCATGAAAGTATCTCGTCTACCGGAAATGAAAAATGCCGAGGCGCTATTCCGTCAACTTCTGCTGGGGAAAAAAAAAAAAAAAAAAAAAAAGGAAAAAAGAAAAAAAAAATGTCAAGGATAGCGTGCGCGGAATTTTCATAAAGGGTCGTTTATGAATCAAAGCGGCGACAAACAAAATAAAAATCCCTCTGTTCTCGATTCTCTTCGTAATTAAGCCGAGGTGGTCGACGATCGAAGTGGGAGAGCTCGTATTTTCCTCGGCATGATAAGAGTGCTTCAACTTGAAAAAAAAAAAAAAAAAAAAAAGAGGAAAGAAAAATAGCAAAAAAAAAAGAAAGAAAGAAAAAAAAAATAAGGGAAGAGAAGAAAAATGGGACAAAATGGAGAGGAAAAACGGGCACGAAAGGAGGCCACGAGTATAGCGGGTAGAGATATGTCTCGAGAGTATTTTTAGCATTCTCGTTGCGCCAAACGTCATTCGCGCACGCAGTTCGCCAAAATTGTGTGAAAAATCGTTTAAAGTTTGTGTTTACCGCAATCGTAATGGAAATCCAAACGGATATTATATATATCTCGAAATCGCGAGGTTGTAAAAGTGGAATTTTCTGTCATTATTTATATTTTTTGAATTGTCAATTGTTGAACCTTTGTATTTAAATAAATAAATTTTCGGACAGTTGTCAGTTGTTTCTTGGATCGGGACAAAAGATGAGAAATAATTCTATAAACAAGAATCTTAAAATAATTGCACGTTTGGAGCGTGTCGCATTGGTTAACATCTAAAATTACAAGGTAACGTTTAGCGTCAGAGCGTTTCTACAATTTCCTATTCACCGAACAACGAAAAGTTCCCCCCCTCCTCTCATTCGCCGCCAATGAGAACCGCCGGGCTTAACGTTTCCATTTCCATCCAGACAGCTGCAATTCTAGCGAAATCTCTGCTTACGCGATAATCTATCAGCGAACGGGTTCGTGTCTTATCTATTTCGTTATCGGTACGTGCATCATCTCGGCTTAAAACGTTGAACAGAAGACAGGGCTTGACGCGTTGCAACGGCCCGCGGATCGATACCGGTAAAGTATCGCCGTACTTTCGTCCGTACGTACTAATTTCGCTGTCCATTTTGCGTCACGAATCGATTGCCCGCCACGGGGGAGCGGCCTCGTGCGAGTGACAATTCGAGTCGGGGGTTGCCGAATTTTTTTCCCTCATCACGTGGCCACCCTTCCCTACGAGAGACGCTTTATGTAACGGGGCCGGTTGTAATCGAGTCGCGCGCACTCCGAGACTCGGCCCGCAATAATTTTAGGATTTAACACACAGCTGAGCGTCACATGGCACTCCCGTCGGAGAGATGGGCGAAGAAAGGAAGAGGGGAGCCCCCTATTGCGCAAGAAGGAAGGCGGCGAAGGGGTGAAACGGAATAGTCAACGAGGAGGGTGGAGGGTAACGACGGGCTCCCCCAGGACGAACGTTGCCCCCTGGATTGGCTCGTGCGCAACCCTATCGCCCTCTATTCTCGCTCCAGGGTATACTCTATCCAGGGTATTAATAATTTAATGCGTTTAATTCTACCGCGGCGGAATACGCACGTGGAAAGCACGATTTCGAGAATTTATCTTTTCGAATAACGAGGTTGGCTTTCACCGTTAAACGACCGTCTAAATGCCGCGACGAATCGTCTAATGTATTTTTCTTTTTTTTCTTTCTTTCTTTTAACGGGCGAATATAGTGGATAGATTATCCAAGAGGGAGTTCTTTGAAGTTCGAATTTGTGGGTAAGTTCGAAAGGCAATTTATTCGGCTCTTGGTAAAAGATTGATTCAGGAAACTCGAGTTTGTTGGTTCCGGTGCTGGCGAGAGCCACGTACCGGAAATGCAATCTAACGTGCCGCCTGGTTACTAACTGGAAAGGTCACGCTGCGAACGATGGTGATGGAAGCACAGGTCGAGGTCTGGCGAAACTGAATGCACGTGTGTATATGGAGGTCGATAACGGACACGTGATGATAGCGACAGGTTTTGGTGGCGCCATCGGGTTATGGATTGAAGAGTTCGTGACTTCCTTTTGCTCCGTCGGTAAGGAAGTAATTTTTGGAGAATACTTTATTCTCCAAAATATTTTTCAAATTCAAATAACGGATCGTATAAAAAATCGTGCTTCTTTTTGGGATAATTTCCTTATCCCTATTGGCATTGCAAATAAAGATAATACGGTAACGATAATTCTTATTAAAAAAAGCATAATCCAAAAGATGACTGCAAGCAAATTATTCGATTACTATTCTTATAAAAGTTAGAATTTCAAAGCAGTTAATCAGAGAAAAAGTATGCTATCGATATAGTTAGTTAATACGTAATCATGATTATTAGTTAAAGTGCAAATGAAATTTATAAATATATTTACAACTTATGTTTTATCGTTTTGTTTAAAATTGTTTGGTGCAAAATAAAATTAATCAATCGATTAGTGCTGATAACTCTAACTTCTACGTTACCTTCTCACGGGGAAGGATGCTGCCAATTCCGCTTTGCTCGCAATACGCTAACTATCCATGGAGTTGGCCCTTACCTGAAACAAAAATCGTAAAAAAATGAAGATCAAATAATATAAATCACTACGTCAAATGAAAAATAATAATGAATATCCAGAGTATCTTTGGCAAAGTGCAAAAGTTACGTATTCAGAAACAGAGAACTTGATAACAGGTGTCGATAAAAAAGAATTCTGTCTTTATAACTTGGAAAAAAAGGTAAACATTTTTTACATTACAATTATATCACAGAAATAAAATCAAGACTTGTCGAAATCAAAGAAATGTTCTTTTAAACCGTGATAATTGTTATTTGATTAAACATTTCAACGCTTCAAAAGACAATCGTCGAGAGAATATTCATTTATACAACCCTTTAAGATGCATCTTGCTAATTTAACTCAATTAACATTTAACGCAAAAGATATAACTCAACAAAAGGATCCAGTTTCTTTAATTACAAATTTAATATCACAAAGCTGAGATAGTGTTTACCATTTCCTTTCTCAGGTTGAACACCATTGATTAATCGTACTCGTTAACCTCACCCATCTTCGAAATATATACACTTTCATTTGTTTAATCATTCCAATCATTTCGATCGACCGCCCCTCGTATTAATAATAATATTCCACCGTATAGTGCCAGAAGATATCCTTAACTTACTGCCATCATTCGCGATTGCAATTATTGCGAGACTAATAAAATACGAAACAACCTAACGCCATCTACGACTCCATAACTCCCATAATAACAAATTAAAATAAGAGGCAATTATAAAATTTCGAACGAGATGACTCGCGTTCAATTCATTCTTCGAAACGATATTTCACTAATAACTTTTTACAATTTCCTCCTTCTCGTTTACAACGACCGATGGTCATCCGTATATAAGAATTACTGCGATGTAATGTTAACGCTTATTAAAACGCCTAACAACTTGGCGCCATCTACGCTACTCCATAACTCGAATAAGCAAAGAGATACGGGACAATTACACGATGGAATATCCAGAAATGGTTCCAAGTTCATTCACAGAGACAATATCATCGTTCGCTTCATAGATACTTGTTACTTAGAGTAATAAGCTTCTCGTTAGGTCGCTTTTAGAACGATCGACATTATCCGACGCTCTCCCATTCGAGAGTCGCGGCGAACGGAAGCGTGTTCGCCGAACTTGGAAATACGAATGGCGGAAGTGGATGGGTGGGGGAGGGGGGGCAGAAAGGTAGATATGCAAAACGAGGTGAATTCCGGCCCCGGTGAATACGAATCCCCCTATTTTCCCCAGACGTTCCAAGACTTGGCCGCCGGTTTCGATCAAGTCGCCGAAACGCGCCAGCCAACGTTAACACGATCGAGCGGTTTTGCAAATTGCACGCCACGTAATTACAGGTCTCGTGAGAAAGGGCGGGAAGAACGTGTAGGAAGAAAGGTGATGGTGGTGGTGGTGTTGGGTCTTGACCTTTCGTGAAACAAGAGATTTCGACGAGCTTGATTTAAGTAATTGGCATTACGAGAAATTGGGGAAGAATATTTATAAAGTACATTGTATAGAAATTTTTATATATGAAAAAAGGATAATGCTAAGAATTTATTAATAAGTAAATAAGACGAATAAAAGACGAAATTGTTAAAAAATAAATTTTTAACCAAGAGAAGGATAAATTTCGGTTAATTAATTCGTAACGAGAATATATTTCGTAAGAGAATTAGTTTTGAAATTTATAATATTATTTTCAAGAGTGTGACCCAACGAACAATCCATTTATCACGGTGTTAATTAACAAATGTTAAGAGAAAAAAAAGAACATTAAACCGAGCCATAAGTATAGAACGGTAATAAAGAGAAAAGAGAAGTAGACGTATCTTATTTACAGATCTCCTCCCTCCTTTTTTGTCCCCTTTCAATTACGAGAAAAACTTTCTCCTCGCCTCTCATCGTTTTTGGAGATGGGATTCACCCTCGTCTTCGCGTTTAGTCATCGTGTCAACTTTGAATCTTATGCGTGATCGTGAGTGACAGATTTCCAAGGCCAACAGACTTGTTGAGACCACTATCGAGAGAGGAGGAAGAGAAAAAAAAAAAAAAAAAGAAAAGAAAAGAAAAGAAAAAGAGACGAAGCAATTCGAATTGGGTTCGTTCGAATTCGAATCCAGAATAATCCGAACGGATAACTTTTCTATCGAAAAAAAAGAAGAAAGAGAGAAAAAGAGAGAGAGAAAAAGAAAAATGGATTGGAATCCCGATAAAATGTCTGTATTCACGGGGTTAACAATCCAGAAAGACACGCGACAAAGAGGGAGAGAAAGACGAGAGTATCGGTTGTAAATTTTTGCCCGAACGTCTACGCACCACCATTCGAGCCCTGTAAATCCGCCAGAGCGTGCGTGAAATACTCGCTTTTTACGAGTCCATTCGACCTGTCATGCAAACGATTTGTACGTGATAAAAAAAGAATTCTTTTATATCAACGCGAAATTTCGTTCGCTGTTTGATTAACCGCTGAACTTTGATCGAGATTTAATTAACATCCGAACAATCGAAAAGATTTGTAACAACGTAAAAAGAGAAGCTCCACCGAATTTTTAAGACGATATGCGATTATCGCGTACGTAACGATATTTCGAGGCTAAAAAGATCTCTCTCTATCTCTTTCTCTCTCGTCTCGATCGAAACACATCAACAATTTTTACTACCTCTCTCAATTAACATATTCTCAAGATCGTTATCAAATTCAACACGTTCATTATACGAGTTTTTACGAGTGAATGAAAAATATTTCTTAAAAAAAAAAAAAAAAAAAAAAAAAAAAATTAAAAATCCACTCGTACAAAAACGTAAGGAATTGCTTATTACCATCTATTAAGGATCGCAAGTTAATAGGTAATATTAAACAAAGTTTTATTATACGCACGACTTGTTTGTATATGTATATGTAAACTGCCTAACAATTTCACATAAATATAATTGTACGACAAATGGAAAAGAAGTATAAATGTCTCTGTCTCTGTCTCTCGATCTTTTATACAACTCGAAATAATAACTGGGGGTACTGGTTGTGCGGGACCATTAATCCTTAATGCGCGTTAATGTAGCGATTAATACTGCATCGACGTTCGGTTTCCGGGCGTCGATAAATTTTATCGGGGGATGAAACACCTCGTGTGCACGGCAATTCCGCGGAATTTCCATTTGTGACGGGCCTTCCCTAACCGAGCCCTAATTACAAGTGCAATCAGTCGGCATATACGAGCACAACTAGTTGCGTCACGCGTGTGCATCGACGTTGATTGCTTCGGATATAGTACCGCTGTGCTTCCATATAATGTATCCATATTCCGGGTATAGAATTTACGCGTCTTTAATTCCCCGATTCTCCCCGTTATTGTCATTTAACGCGAGAGCGAAAAATATTTTTTTGTTGCAAAAATATCCGCTATGAATCCGAGCAAAAATGCACAAAGATATTTTGCGTAGGATCCGTATGAATTGAGGCTCGATTTTTCACGGGGCCATATCGTTTTCCTATATTTTCTATAACGACAGAATACAGAATCGTCGAGGTTACGCATTCTAAAAGTACTATAGAATTAGCAAGAAAAATACATGATAAGATACAATTTGAGATACAATTCTCAGAGCTCGCCATTTTTTTTGACGAACCATATCTCTCCACAAACTTCCACAGATCTGGAATGCACGATTATAATAATATCGATGAAACTCGAAACCGCAAGCGGATTAAGTATATATATATATATAGTGAAACGTAGTGTTTACGAAATTATTATTATTAATCGTGAGCGCGACAAGCTAAGCAAACAACGAATTATTCTAACGATACTTTCATTAACCCGCTACGTTGATACAGATATATCAATCGCGTTGCCGATCGATAAATATTGACAATACTTATGAATATTGATGTGTCTATAGGATTGTCGAGGCGTTGTCGATATGTCTGTCAGGATTGCGAGCCCGCAAAGCTCATCGCCGATCGATAATATTGTCAACACTTACGAATATCGAGGCTCGAAAACATGGAAGAATCGGATTAAAAGCGCAGGACGTGGTGGCAAAATATCAAGATCGCGTAAATGCGTTGGTCCGGTGGAAAAGTCGGCCGCAATCGGCGAGTTATCAAGCCAACGATTAATTACTTATTTCTTTTTTTTTTTTTTTTTCATTTTTATTTTATTAATCCGCCACACACGTAACACAGGTGCGCGGACGTCAGTCAGTCGGCCGGAAATCGAACGACGTTTTACGCGGAGAACGTGCCCATCCGTGGGTCACGTAAGAAGAGGCGATCGGCCAGGACCGTGCACACATTTCCACGATTGGAATTGCACGATCGTTTCCTGGAGATGGGATACACGAGCGGCGAGTTATTCGACTCGTTCGGATCAATCGGCCCTCACACCCTTCCCGAACTGTGCCCGATTCTCGTGGCTATTTTAGAGGCCACTTTCGTGTCTGCGTTACGTCCGTTTTCTTTTTCTGCTATTCCAGTGGTGGGCGAAAGAAAGAGGGAGAAAGGATCGGTCGATTGGATCGTTGGAATGGAATTCGAGTGTCGGTGATCTATCGTGAGGCTAAAACTCACGATAGCGATGGAATTAAGTGCGGCGCAAGTTGGTAATTCTAGAAAGCTGATATAGCTAATAGCCTCGAAGTAAAAATTGTACTTTTTGGTATTGGATTGGTTGTAATTTCATCGGCGAGAGGGAAAATTTAATTAAGTTGAAGTTGCTTCGATGATTCACATTCGCTCGAAACGTAATAATAATTGCGAATAATTGTAATGGCAAAATTATACGAGAAACGGATCGACTATATATAATAGCTACGAATAAATGTTGTTCGAGCATTTTAATGATAAGCAATTAACTTTATTCGAAATTTTTAACCAGCTACTCTTTCCACTCTGAATTTTATCAAATTTAAAAAGAAAAAAAAAAAAAAATATCGTACGAATAATTGTACGTACGAATTAAAAAACGTTTGGAGGATAATATTCGAGACGTTTCGATATTCGATATTTTATTCACTTTTACTCGGGAGAGTAAAAATTTTTTGAATAAATTGTGTCAAAAACGGCGGTTAAACGGAGACACAAATAAAATATGTCCAACTCTCGTATTTCAAAGTTCGAAAAACCAGTTTGCATACGAATGCTCCGCAAACATGGAATACGAAACACGATCTGTTATGAGTGCGATAATCGATTACCACCAAGTGAATCTTTCGTGTCGAATTTCACTCGGGTTCGTGAGTATCCGGTGTACACATTGAATTCGATCCCATCGCTATCGTTCGAAACGAATTCTTTTCCAACTGTGAGTAACTTCCTTCGCTTTTTTTAGCATTCTATTTCCGATCGTAATGACGTCATATTATGTTGCATAGCCTCGTCAGACTTACGCGAGAACAAGATCGACAGGAGGAAGAAGAAAGAGAGAGGGAGAGAGAGGATTAAACCGGATAATTTGTTAACTAATAAAATGGGGGTGTTGATAGATAGTGCAAAATTTACGTCGTTACACGGCCCGTATTGTCTATTAAAACATAATGGACCCAAGGGACGCGAAGTTTGCGCTCACTTCGCGGAACAGGCACAAGTTCACAGTCTTAACTTTGTTCTAACCAATTACAGTCCACCAAGAGAGACCCTCCCCCCTTTCGCGTGTTCCCTTCGACTATTGATTCCCCGTTTAACGATTGATTCAGATCGTTCCGCCTCTCCACACGTTCAACTGTCTTTTCTTACTACCCTTATTTCGCGTATAAGATTCGATATATTTTTCGACGTTTCTTTCCTCGTAGAAATATCGAATCCTTTTATTTTTCTTTAACATGTATATATACTTGGTAATCGTTGTACGACAATTACGTACTCAGTCAAATGTAAATGTAACGATGTATTTAATAATTTGAAAACTGATGTTTCCGATGATCAGATAAATCGCGTGAAAGTTTGAAAACTTAAATAAAAAGGGGAACGGTGCACGGGTTTAATTGCGACATTTCAAAGATCTCGAGGATATCTCGCTTCATAATGGCGTTCGACGTTTTATATGTCATTGTGACGTGTGACAAACATTTCGAATATCGAAATTTAATGGGATTCAAGAATTCCTATGCGTATGAATATTTATTATTTTATTTTCGACGAAGTGAAATTATCGTGAAATTAATGCGCTACATAATCGATATCTTATCCCGTTGCGTCAATTTGAAACAACAACTCGGGGGGGGGGGAATTAAGTTATAATAACGTTAAATTACGAAAACGAGAGATGGATGAAGGTTTTTCCCCCCCCTTTTTTCGTGCAACCACTCACGTGGAGGAGCCACGTTCAACGGGATTAGAAGAGACGGGTTCTTTTTATCGAGACATGAAATCCTGGTTGTCGTCGAAGCCGGAGAAAAGGCGAAGAAGCTTGGACGGACGTGGAGAACGAATCGATCGAATTATCAGCGGAGAAGTGTAATCCAACAAGCGGAGCTGCCCTCGGTGAAAGAAATTTCTCAAGCTTGGCTCGCGATGGTCGACGATCAATGCTGTATTAAATATGAAGGGAGAAAGGAAAAATAGATTCGATACTGGCCTTTCATCCGATATATCCATCCTCCCCCGTAGATGGATGGGAATGGATGGAAAAATATTACTTCGACCAAGAAAATTCGAAAGTTGGAAACACAATTAATTATTTTAACTATTACGAACGAACGACAGATTGACAGGGAACGGATATTAATTCGATTTTAAAACGAAACTATTTCCTAAACATCAAGCTGATACAATTTTCATATTATCCATATTACAATTCTGTTATTTATTCAGATTTTGAAATTTATTGATTTTGAAACATTATTAATTTTTTCTTTCTATCTATCTCTAATCATCTTTAACTTCTTTTAATTTATCACCACGCTTACAAGGAATATACGCGTTTTCAACTCGCAACGATGAAGCTAAAAGAAACTGGAGAAGAAACCAGAAGAACGAGAAGAAACAAGAAGTTCGTTGTCACGTTCCACGATCTCGATAAAATCCAAGCCGAAAGAAAGAAGACATCAAGAATCCGTGGGACATCGGGTAATCGTTGAAAACGCGATTTGAACACGAGAGAATGAGGAACACAGAAGTGGCGAAAAGAAACAAGCCCCCCCTCCCCCTCTTCCAAACTAAACTCCTCCCAGATTTCTCCAACGGATAGAACTATCATCCGTTCCTTCCTTCCTCCATCCTCTTCCATCCTCTTCGCGCTAAGATCTGACGTAGTATAACGAGTGAAATTTCCTCGAGCGAACGTCGCGTGACGCTCGAACGAAACGATATAGCAGTCCCTCTCCCCCCGCCGATACGATCTTCCAGTTCCGGTTCACGACGTCGTAGTCGTCGTCGTCGGATGGTATCGCGATAAAAATTACGGAACCCGGACGATAACTCGAGCTCGAGGATCGCGGGTGGTTAGTTAGAAATCTAGGATCTAGATAGAGAGAGCCGCGATCACTGACGAAGAAAAATTGGCACGCGAGGAATTCGAGGCGGGGAGAAACAAGATATCCGACGATTGCACGCGAGAAGTTTTCGACCTTGAAGCCCCGGTTCGTTTCCTTCTCGACAGATTTCAACCACCTCACGCACTTTCATCCGTGCTATTTCCCTGGAGCTGTGCTTGTGTATTTCAACCCGACAATTTAACGCCATTAGACGCCACGGGCGGAGACAAAAAGTGGACTCGCTCTTGGCAGTGGTTCTCGACGAAGGGAGGAGGAAGATACGAGTGAAGGAGAGAGAGAGAGAGAGAGAGGATCGAAAGGCGTTTTCCAAGCAGAGTAATATTTAACTCGCATCGATATCCAGAGTTTTTGTACCCTTTGTTTCGGTTTTGGGTTCGCCATCGGTGGGGGGAGGGGGATGAAAAATTTTCTGGCACGAGTGGAGGCGAGTCGGTTAGAGGGAGGAAACAATTCGGGGGTTTTGTCGGGGGCCGCCAACTTTGTTTCGTGAGTTCTCGTTGTAAACGGAGGTAGCAAATCGGAAAAGAGGGGGAGGAGAGGGCGGAAGCGGAAAGAATTCTGTGTCGCAAAGGGTTTTGTCGACGAGTCTGTCTTGGAACAAACCCTTGGAACAACAACTCGGATCTTCTAAACCCGAGTCCCCCTTTTGTTTTCGAGGCATCGACGGGTTCGCAAGTGTACACAGGGATGTGTAAAAGATTCGTTAAAGATCTTTGTGAAGGGAATTTCGAGTTAAAGTTTCGTCGTCTGTTGATTTTTTTGTGAAGTAAGTTCGCGATATATATATATATACACTTATATATACACTTATATATGTGTATATATGTGTATATATATACACATATATATACACTTCGCATACACTTCGTCGATGCAAGATTTTTACTTTGCACGTTTTGAAAATCGTGAGAAACCGTAAAGTGATATGTTAATACTCGCGTGGTAATTACACTTTGTTGCCTTTTTAAAATATTATGTATTCAGAAGTAATATCTATAATACGCAGTTATTTGAATATTTTAAAATGCATTACAATTTTTGCATTGCAAAACAACGTTAGCGTACACTTTTACGATAACGATATTGATATGGCGTATTTTTGAATTCTAACAGAATTCTCTCTATTTCAGATTTCAAGAGAGAGAAAAATAAGAGATCGATATACATATATCGAAAAACTCATAAAGTCTTCTCTCTCTACAATCTCGAGGAAACGGAGATTGATCAATCAAAATGAAATAAAATTCAACTCATTGACAACTTTCTTTACCTTAAATACAATTTTCGTCAATGCATATTCTTCCAGAACACGATTCAACGATCTTTCCGCTCGTCGAGAAATAACGTAAGCGGAAATTGGAATACCAATATAGAAACATCGGATGGAAACGGATAACACTCGACTCGAAAATCAAACACGATGTAAGAAAAACGAGGGAGGGATCATGCGCGAAGGATCATCTGTTCCGTGTCGTCGAACCGATGTCACTCGTGATTTCACACGACAAACGCAGAGAGACTATTTCTAGCAGACCGAATCTCTCGCGGGAAGCATCTAGAGAAATTCCCCTGATTCGTCATCTTCTTCTCGTCGCCGTCAATCTTGGCCGCCGATCGATCGATCGATCGATCCGCAGATGCTCGAAAGTGTTGATGTGAATCTGTATAAATCTATACGGTTGTTGCGCAACGGATCGCTCTTAATCTTTCTCAATTTTTTCTCCGTTTGCGAATTTTACATGTCGATTTCTTCGATCGTTGGAAAATAAACCGGAAATCAACTGTGATCATCGAGAGTATCGAACGTTTTTACATACGATAATGTAATTCGTTGTTTATCTAGATTTCCTTTTTCAATATTCAAATTAAATTGATACTGTTAACTTTTCAGACTGGAAAGAATCCAAACTTGAATTCAGAGATTCCTCATTGTATATATAATCAATGTATCTTTCTAATTCCCAGAATACCCGAAAAAAATACATGTTAAGACCACGATTCGAATTAGAAACGTGCTTAGAAACGTATCTGAGAAATGAAAAAAAAAAAAAAAAAATCAGCTCGTTTTCCTCGAACGGAATTACATGGAGTATTGGACGTAATCACCGTGATGTAAAATCACGAGCGACCTCGCGAGCAAAATTGCGCTCCATTGGCCGATTGGCCAGCTCAATGAAGGTGTCCGATATTTCATCAATGGTTCGAACAACGCGCGAGCGCGGCGTGTCGTGCCATCGACAACTGGCGATCATTTATTTCGCGGTATCCAGGATGAAAACGTCGGGTGCACACACGATCGACGACGACGACGACGACGACGGCGTTCACCGTGCTTGCATCGCCGATCCACGAGTTATTTAATCGAAAATATTATCGAATGGTGTATCGGTAAACACGCGATTGGACACGCGATTGGGGATAAATTGTAAGAGGAGGGGATGAGCCCTTTTGTAGTTTCGTTTAATCCCCTCGCTAATGAAGCGCGATTGTACAGCGCACGATTCGTGAAAGCGGAAGAGAGAGAGAGAGAGAAAGAGAAAATCGGTGTATATTCGAAGAATTTACCCGCCCATCCATGATATGATACGGGATTATGAGAAGCTGGAAAAATCGAAAATTCGTCACTATGGCTCGGGGGTATTCGGGGGAAGCCAATCTCGAAATGTCGCTTCCATTTTCGAAATCCTTGGCAATTTCCACATTGTCGAATCACACGAGGCTGATTCGATCCAATTTCTCTTCGGTCTATCTCCATCCGAGTATTGGATGCTCTACATTTTCGAAATACCTTTTTTTTCCTTTTTTTTTTTTTTTTTGAGGAGAGACTCGATCCAACTCGTTTTCGAGTTATTGCGCCCGCTTCTCCCGAGTCGCGAGACTTCACTTTCGGAAAAGTGAATCATCTTGAATCCATTTTTAAATTTTGCAACACTTTCAGAGAATACCTCGATATACTTCCTTCCCACCGAATAATACCTCCGCCAAAAATTTTCTCTCGAGAAAATTTTCATTCTAGACAGAATCAAAATGCGGAGGATTTTAAAATTCTAATCGTGGATGCTCGAAGCGATCGCCTCGTCGCGCGAAGGAGGACTCGAAGCACGATCGATGTAATTCGGTTTCGCGTTCAAACGTGGAAAAATAAATGTTGGCTCATCTAGCTATCCATTCGCGTTATCACCGGGGCTAACGGAATTGAAATCCGTTAGAGAGAGAGAGAGAGAGAGAAAAAAAAGAAAGAAAAGAAAAGAAAAGAAAAAGAAAAGATTGATTTTTCTCCCATCCCTTCTCGGCCAAGAGAGATCAGAAACGAGACGTTAACCGGTTATATATAGCGGGACCATTTATTGTTTGCGTTTCCACCACCGTGTGCCTGGTTCCACCATAAGCCGTACATCCAGCATCCACATCTTCTTCCCGTGACGCTCTTTAATTTATCGCCCTTTTACTGTAAATGTACGGCAGCCCGCTTAAATTTATCTATCTGGTTTTTAAAGGGTGAATATGTACCGCTACACCAACGATATATACAGTATCGCTCGTCCAGGGAGCTTCCAATAATCCTGGCAAAGCCCCGGGAGGATTTGTCCAATATTTCAGCCTGGATGGCACAAGATAATAGAGATGTTAGGTCGGGCCGCCGTCGCGGATCGGACCAAAGTGAATTAAATTCTTTGATCTGACAATAACCCGTTCTTTGATCAACCTTCTATTTCGCGATTATCCTAATCGTTCGTCGAACGCGCCCCTTCTGTACCTTCAAAGTAGCCCTCTCTTTCTCTCTGTCTTGATCTTCCCTTTTGTCGACTTTTCATCCGGTCCCGTCGATTACACGATTTCGGAAAAAATGAAGAACGGGGAAAGATATCACGATACAAACGCGACACTACGGGATCCGAGTTCGAAAATCGATCGATTTTGAAATTATGTTACGCCCGTTTCGTGTTGCGCATATTTCGTTTCCGTTTATCTCGCCGATTACGCGGCCAGAACGATAAAATAAAAACGAATTTTACGGCTTGATAAAAACCATTTAACGAACCAAAAGTATTAATTACAAAGTTTGCAAAGTTATCCGCGCGACAAGATAGCGACACGAGGAGTTCCTCGAAAGAGCATAACACGAGTTCTATGTTACGTGTAATAACCATTTTCTTTGTTTGATCAACGTAAGAAAAATCTGGAAAAAGATCTCTTGGCGATACAAAGTCCAGATATAATGCGTTCCAACAATTTAAGAATTAATAATTTCGAGAAGAGAAAAATAAAAATAGAAAGAGTTAGATATTTTTAAGATCAATAAGATATATTTGATAAAAAGATAAAAATTGTTTAACTTTACGTGTGCGTATCGTTTTTGTTCTCGCGATAAAGATTGCACGATAACACCTGAAAACTGTTCACGGGAAAAGAACATTCAAACATCTGCCCGAGTTTTTATTATTCCAGCTAACTGTACTATTTAAAACGATCTCTCGCGATTCTTTCTCTTCAATTAAACCAAGTAAAAAAGACAGAGAGAGAAAGAGAGAGAGAGAGAGAGAGAGAGAGAAGGAAAAGAAGGAGAAAAGTAGAAGGCGAAACGAGCCTCTCTTCCGGAACAATAGCAATCTTCGAGCTCTCGAAACGAGAGCGAAGTTTTCGCAGAATTTTCTCCCCAGATTTCTCTCCTCGATGGAGCGTGGCGTCAGACGCCGAAAGCATCCGCTCCAACCGCGTGCGCGTGAAAAGTTGAACAGTTTGCCTTGGATGGTGGGCTGTCGACACGAGTATTATACTCTTACTACACGCGCGAATACGCGAATCGCGTAACCGCACGAGTCGCAATAACATACCCATTTACACGCAATTTGTACACAAAAATATTTTAGAATGTTTATCGAAAATTGTATACAAGAATTAGATATTGTTAATTTCGCGCGATAAGGAAAATATAAGATAAGGAAAAAAAAAAAAAAAAGGTAAGACATGTTCAAAGGAACGATTACGAAGAAGCCAAAGAAAATTGATAGGTAAACAAAAAACGTCAGATGAGGCTTATTTGTTAAGCTGTTTAAGAGTAAGCCTATCTCCGTTCCATCGCACGATCACTCCGCTCCGTCTCGTTTTATCAAACTTTAATTGCTTGTAATTTAATAAATAAGTCGGAAATAAGCTTCGTATCGATTATCCTCCAAAGGTTTCCCGTCCTGTGCATCACGCGGAAGAAATTTCTTTCTTTATTCCTCGAGTAAAAAATTCGCGTGGAAATGAAAAATAAGAGAGGTTAAATGTATCAATTCATCATGAAATATCAAAGTTTCATTTGGAGATGAAACAGAATGAGTGTACGTTGATTTTTCATATATTTTTATATATATATATATATATATATATATACATACACGCGTGTGTGCTTCCACAACAATGCTCTCTCTCTCTCTCTCTCTCTCTCTCGTCTACGATTAATTAATGAGTCGGCGTGTCGCGCGTTACAATCACGGTCGAGCTTGTAATGGTGGTGACATAACCGCGTCGATTCGGCCTCGATAATTAATCGGTGGAGGAAATTACACGTGGGACGCGTGGATGTCAACCGACGATCCGGACGAGAGTATTAAGAGAGCACAATCGTATCGATAACAGATACCCAGATTACGACGCTTCCCGTGTTTCCGCGATTCCTGGAAATTTTTTTCAGGATATTTTCCGATCGTTCTAATTCTCTCGAGATGATTAAAAGTTCGGCGGAAATTTTGGGATTAAAAAAATTAGATAAATCTTCAAAATGTCGTCGATCGTCTTCGTTACGAAAATAAATCGAAAATAATTAAAAATAATGTACGTAAATTGATTAAAATTTCCTTTCCTCTTCTTGTTGTTTCAAATTTAACCTCGAAACCATTTCTAATTCCCTCGAATAATTTTCAATCAACAAATTGCGCAACAAACGCGAGGAAACTTATTTTCAAAAAGTTACTTCAACGGATAATAAATCGTGTCGCCGGTTTTGTATGCTATATTCCGCACTAAATCGTACAAAACAAGTCGCAATCCGAGTCCAACCTCGAACGACACGCGATTACGTCGGCGGATGGGATCGTTAACGAGGTCTCGATAGGGTGGAATTATCCTCCCCCTCCCCTCCTCTCCCCCTGTCCCCGAAGGGGTATAATGTGTATCCAAGGGGAAAAAAGCGCAACAACGTGGCAATAAAGGGTGGTCGCGACGCGAAATAAAGAAAGAAACGTGGAAGCGTGGAGGCGATAAAGCATAGGGCGGAAAAGAGGTCGTGTTTCTTCATTCAAGTTCGTTCGGCTTTGTTGACACGGTTGACGTCAAAGTCGCGGCCCTGTTTGCAAGCGGAGAGGCCGGCGTTCCAACGGCCTCTCTTCGGGATGAGAAAAGCTGGAATTTGAATTTTCATTGGCTCCAGCCGCCCCCTCCTCTCCCCCGATGTCCTTTACGTCGCGAGGAGAGGCTTGGAAACAAACTCGGAACGACATTCTTCCTCTGCGAATCGATAAAAGGAGGAAACACACGGTCGAAGAGCAAAACGTGCACCGCCGTTGTCGTCGTGGGATGATTAATTGGCGCCGTTCGAAAAGCAATAAAATCGATCGTTCCATTTGTTTCATTAATTGTATATTTCGTATTAGTTTTGGGGGAAGGCGCAGCAGCAGGCGCGCGAGGTGGTGGGAATTGCTTGATTTTTGCTTTCGTAAATTCGTCTACGAGTGCGCGTGTTTAGTTTTGACTAGTTAAAAGTGATTGAATTATTGCGCTCTTTTGATAGATTTTTTTTTTTTTTTGAACAGAGTTTAGAAACGTCGGTGTTACAGAGGATTTTAGATTTATCGGTTAGTATAGCTACGCGCGTAGATGTAGAACTTGGCATGATGCATCGACGCCATATTGGCTTTTTATCTGATTGGACGAGAAGAAGCGCAAACGAGCGCCAGATTCGAATACCTTTCAGTCAAGGAATACGATAATTCAAATTGAATCGTGATGAATCCAAGCCAAATTTCTAAATATAATACGACGAGTAGAGTAGCGAAACTGCTCAAGAGGAACAAAAAAAAAAAAAATCGCATACCGAACTAGAGATGAAATACAAAGTTATAACAATCTTAGAAACATTAAAACATCCGTATTCATTTTCATCCTCAAATCATCCTTATATCTCTATCGCTTTTCGAAACGCGCTATTCGATAAGATAAGCAAAACAACAAGATATTCATCATTTACACGATAGTTTGGAAACTAGAGATGGAAATATTACTCGAGCAAATATCGTAAAACTGTCTCGAGGGGAATGCTCGTTGGAATGCCACGGATCTCAAACGGCGTTCAAACACGACGATTCGAGATGATCTTCTTCCGTCTTCTCAAAATCCACACGCGATTTGCATACAACATTATTACGGTACCCGACGCGAGAGAAAGAAAGCGGGTCGCGAACTTGCCCGAGCTTCGAAGAAGCACCATCGTAGCGTGTGCAAACGAGCGCCGCGTGAATATTTATACACGACCCTCGGTCTCGTGGCCGTGGAAGAATGTAGTGGCCGTGGTACTATTCTACGAGGCGACGTGTATTTCGCGTCACGCGCCCTCGAAATCCGCCCGTTTTATAATATCGCTCGTTTCAACGACGAATCTCGACCGTCTCGTTCGAGGCACGCTACGACTTCCGCGCGTTGCTCTCGCAATACTCAAAAGAATATACTCACGGAATGAAAACGGTGTTCTTCCTCCTCCCCTTTTTTCCTTTCTCTTTCCTTTCTCTTCCGGGCGAAGAGAAAGGTCCCGGACGAAAAGAAGCGAAAATTCGGTCGGAGATCGTTTGATCGTTATTATTAAATTTCAACACAACGGGGAGAGGGAAGGGGGTGGTTATGAAATTTCCACCAACGTTATTCTCTCATCAGCAGAATAAATATTTCCCCAGCTACGAGCGACAACAGTTTAATCTCGTTGCAGGAGGGGAGGCGGGAAACTGGTTCCGGGACACGAAACTTTTCGCGAAGCAACACGCAGTCGACGAAACAATGAGTGAGGGAGAGAGAGAGAGAGAGAGAGAGATAAATATTCCGGGGGAATATCGCGATCTCGTATAAATATTTATAAAACGGGTGATTCACGAGGTCGCGAGATGTCGCGAAGTTGGCCTATCCATCGTTTACTATCCATCTCTCTCTTCGCTGTGATTATCTTATTCTTCCTCGATTCTGTCCGAGTTTTTAAAAGAATTTCTTAGGGATCTCGGATGTTAATAAAGTGGTATAGATCACGTTCTATCGTTCTATTATTCGTACTGTTGTTAATAACAATGTGAAATTTGATCGATCAAATATTAATAATTGGCACAAAAAATTCTAAAATAATTTATCATATTGTATTCAGTGCAGCTAAAACATTTTTATTCAAATGTTTTATTCAAGTGTAAAAAGATATCATATGTATCTATCGTTAAAGCATACCCACTAAGATAGTGGAAATCGTGTCATTGAAGTACTTTTTTTCGTTTCATCCCGATATCTCAATCTGCCGTCGAGATATAGAGATTCAAACGGAGCGAAGATTATGAATGAATTTTCGTGGCCTGGTGACCTACATTCTTTTTTCGAAAAAACGAGTACTACGTTCTTCCAAGAATCGCGTCTACGTTTTTCCCGGGAAATCACAGCTGTTACTCTTATCTGCAGATTGGGATAGGTCAGTGAGGCGAGAGAGCAAGCGATAGAGATGGCAAATACTTAAAAATTATCCTTCTCTTTATAGCGACGATATTTCGGGAACCGGAAATCGTATCGAGACAAAACGGAAAGCGTTTTAAAGAACAAGCTTTCACGCTTCCAATGATCGTTTACTTGTCGGCCAGAAATCAGTATCTACGGAATTAGGGAGATTCAAATTTTTCTCCTAATTTTAACAATCCGTCTTCTACTTTTAAGACAAATTACGTGGCAATTTTTCACACGTTCAGAGATATTTTATAAATTATTTCATATATACATTTTTCCTATTCCTCGAAACATCTCATCAGTCTCGTTCCCCATCCAAGTTTCAACAAAGCAAATGGAAAAATAACTCGAACAAGTTCAAATTAAACGACAGGAGGCTTGCATCTGTGAAAGAACTAAAAAATTTTACACGTATCTCTCGATCTTTTTACGCCGATTTCGTTTATCACGAGACTTATCGATCATTCCGCGCGATCGTTTCCGCCGGAAGAAACGTGATTATCCCGTGAAATTTGCGAAGCTACCTCCCTCTGTTCACGATACACGACAACCGTGTATCCCGCAAACGTAATAAAATCGGCCTCTCGACCGTCTCAGTCGTTGGAATCGCGCGTTCGAGCAAGAAACTCGCCCCGATTCCCGGAGGCGACCTTCCACAACCTTCCACAACTCCTCCTGCCACCTTTGGAACTTCCTCGATATACAGATATTGCATAATTATCGGGGAGAGCGTGGCACGTTCTTCCCTTCTCCCTCGAGAGAGCTGGCCGAGCTTGGAAACTGTCGTAGTATCCGACATCCTTGGCAAAAAGCATCGCCAGAAACACGGACGATATCGCGTAAAGAGAGCAATCGTGGGGAACGAGGGAATCCGGTTTCTATTGCCACGGTAACGAACGTGAACGTGAACGTAAAGGATAGGTATGAAAGCTCGTTAGCGAGTAATACAAAGCGCGGGAAAAGAGAGAGAGAGAGAGAGAGAGGGAGAGAGGTAATTTCGCTGCGAATTTCCTGACCGCCCCCACCTTTTGTGAGCGCACGCTCCATCTCCCTTAATTAATATTTCTGAGTGAAAAATAAAACGAGTAGAGCGAACGGAACGCTGGCTGGTTCGAATTCGAAATTGTGCCCGCCAGTTTTCCATGTGTTGTTCACGCGATGTTATGGATTCCTCCTCTTCCTCCTTCTTCTCGTCGATAACGAAAACGCACGTTAAAACCGTGGAAAAGTTCGATCGTTTGTCTTTGCGCGGACGACGTTGAATCTATTTCCTGTGCGGGCCTGGAGGCGCGAAAAGTGAACAGTGTTTGAGTTCGAGCCATTGATACCGCCGGCTCGGCACAACCGCCTGAGAGAAAAATATATACGCGTGATATTGAATTTTTCATGAGCGTTCGTGGGCGAGGATAAAGTTTTAGAAAAGGGTTGTGCATCGTCGAAATAGTTTTGGCTGGTTTCGAATACACTATACGGGGAGAAGAAGTGTATACGAATACGAAATAGATGCATCGATAATTAATTGAAATTGTATCAGCTTGGTAATATGAAAAATTCTTCGTAGAGTGGATCCGGATTTTAGATTAGGTTTGTAGATTATAATTGAATTGAATTGCTTTACAAATTATAAGATATAGAGAGTTTTTATAATTATCGATGATATTTAACAAAATAATTCGAATTCGACAACGAAGTGATATTTATTAAAACTTTTATACAATCTTTCCTACTTCGTTCCTATTCCATACATTCTAGGATAAAAATATCTATATTTTTAATCCACGAAACAAAAAGATGGTATCCGTTCCCTGTTTTCTGTTCGATCGTTAATGAGCTTGAAAAAAAAAAAAACCCGCACATTGTTCATTTAATTAATTCCCATGTACCTACGAGATATAATAGAAGCGCCTCTGCTCTTCAAATATTCATAATACGTATCCAGATTCTCATAAACAGTTTCCATAAATAGAATCTCGTTAACAATTATCGAGTGAAAAATATCGACATTCTTTTCTTTTTCCCTTGTATCACGAATAACGAAAGTTGTATAAAATATATCGTTTATTACTTCATTATCGTAAAAAAAAAGAAAAATAAATCATCCAAAATCCTTACATTATTTCCTTTCCCCCTATTTCCAAACAATTCCCTATTATCTATAATAAAAAGATCCGTCCCTGATAAATTCGTTTTCTTCAACGTCAATTCCATCAAACGGTCGAACGCTCTCGTTTCGCCCCCTCGTTAAACAAATTCGCTCCGATGGCGAAGGGACGAATTTCAGCGATGGTCGCGTGCCTCGAAATTTAGTAAGAAATAATCATTTTTTTCTCCTTTACCCCCGCCCCCAACGACCGTGAAGATATCGAGCGACAGTGATTTACGAGACCTATCGTTCGTTTACGAGCGCGGGAGGAGAGGGAGAGGGGAGGGAAGAGGGGAGAGCGGAGTATCGGGCTTGTTCTCATTGGACGGGAGAGGGGAGGGGAGGGATATAATTTTCCAGACGGTTCGGAACGAGCGCATTCATCTTTCTCGTCCCCGTGAACGACCGCAGACGCGATTACACAAACCTACATTCACCTGAAATATTGCATATTGCTCGACCTTGACGAGGTAGCACGCAGTTCGATGCCGAGAAGAAGAAACGCCTAGCGAGCAACTGTGCCAAAAGTGACCGTGTGCCAAGGCTGGCCTGGCGTTTACCTCCACCCACGTTTGGTCAATTCTTGTAGAAGTATCGAAATAGTATAGAAATCGAGAACGAGGCAATTCCACACGCGTATATCCAATAAGATAAGAGAAAGATCTTGATAGATCTCTTGATCTAGATAGAGAACTTTGCACATCTTTGCACATCCTTTCTAAAAAAAAGAGTGTGCGATCGAACAATTGAAAACACGGCGGAAGATTATACTGCATCGATTGTCTAAATTATACGATGATCAAATACGAGGTTTGATCGATCGGCTCGAAGATAAGATTTTCGTTTATATTAAAAGAGATCGCGTCCACGTTTTCCAAGTATCATTTCGGTTTGTTAATTATATTTGCTTTATCGCGCAAAATTTCATTCGTTTTCGTTATCCATATACATATATATATATATGGATACAATGAGATTTATCTTAATCTAGACACGATTTAATTAAACCGTTCGATGATCGAATCAAAATCGAAACGCTTTTAAAGTGAAAAAAAAAAAAAAANNNAAAAAAAAAAAAAAAAGAGAAAAGAAAAAGCGAATTGCTTAACTCGCGAACGAGAATGCACAATGAGATGGAATATTGCCATTGAACAGAATTGGACAGAATTGACAAGGACACGTATAATGGAAGTTCGAATCAAGGAAGCACAAAACCGATTGATCGAGGTCCCAACTGTAATTAGTCTCGTCTCCGATGCGCGTTATCGCCCGCCGCGGTTTCATGAATATCCTCCGCTCGAAAACACGATGGTAACTGAACGGTTGGTGAAAAGCGGCCCGGCGGGAGGGGAGGGGGGAGGGAGCTTTCATTAAATCCGCGACAAACAACGTCCCATCGGTGTCGTTTCCCCGAAACGTTCACGGTGGCAGACACTTTGAAATAATAACGAGAGTACAAGTAGTTCGTATAAACCGCGCGGAACGATAACCTTTGTGCGCGAAATTGCGCGAATAAAGCGCGCGTGTTTCGTTAACGAGAAACGCTTTCGCGAATGATAGTAGCTGGCTCGAGTTTCAGCAAGTGGAAAACCGAGCTTTTACCGTGCTCTTGGATACCAACCGTTGCCAATAAACTCCTTCTTTTCACCATGGAAGAGAGAGAGAGAGAGAGAGAGAGAGAGATCGATTTCATTTAGAGNGAGAGAGAATTCGATTTCATTTAGAGCTTTAGATTTTAAAACGACACCGATCCGATGTAACCAACTTCTCCGAGCTATCTTCTTCCGAGTTTCTTCGATCGAGTTTAAGGGAAGTGAAAGACGATCGTCGATTGATTAACGATAAATGTTCACCGGTGGAAAGAAATCGTATTACGTCACGTATATTAATCCGATTGTGACACAGAGGGACGATAAAACGACGATCCGTATTTAAACGACGTATTGGGGACGTAGAGGAATTCAGGATATTCTAACATCGATGTATAATACAAAAATTGTATTATTCCTCACGATATAATGTAGGCTAATTACGAATAAGATCTAGAAGAATTTCAGCTTCCAGTTTTGAATTAAACTATTCTAATAACTTCAATTAAGTGAAACTAATTTTTACGATATACACTGAATATTCAAACAGTTACGTGAACCTGAACTTTGGAAAGAAAAAGTTCAAGTTTTATATATATATATGTATATAAGGAACTAAACTCGGTCTAACCTTGCCAATAATCGAATAATACAATCGATTAAAAAACTCCTCTTGAAATCGTTATAAATATTCACCCTTCCTTCACTCGTCTACAACAACACTCGTGTTTCAAATCAACAAACCAAGAGTTATCTCAACAACCGTATATACATATACATAACGTTTGTGTGAGATCGTGCGCATAAATTTCTCTAACGCAATCGGAGCGAAAAAACTTGGAGAATTCGATCAATTTCGGCAAAAAGCCGAAACTCCATATTCGAAATGAAATTCCTAGCCCGTTTAAAATGAAACCGTGCCCGGATCGCGGCGATCCGCGAGAATTTTCTTCCCTCTCCACCCCCGAAAACCATCTAAATGCTGGACACGGAACGCGGTTGTCAGCGCGAGGAGAGGAATGGCGCGTCGCGCGTGCCACCGCACGAATTAGGAGGATGCGCTCGCCGAATCCCGCATTGTTCCGCCCACGCTTTTTGCCACCCGTAATCCAAAGGGAGGACGAGAACGAGGACGGGCCACGACGAGTGTAGAATCGGTCGGCGACGCTTTGCAGTTCCCGCGGTTGGCTCGGGAAACCCACCCCCTTCCATCTCCCCGTCCCTAGGATCGCGCTAAAACCTGTCTGGCACTGTACCGTCCGGTAAACTGTACCGTTATCGCGATATCGATTCGAGAGGAGAGAGTTCAGGTTCGGAGAAATGGCCAGAAATACCACACCACGACGCTTGCACATGGCGGATAGACGGTCGTATCCCAGGGCAGGGCGCATGCATAAATACAGGCAAAAGGGGATGCCACGACGGACCGATTAAAAGTGGGTAATTTGATGGAAAAACTCGTCAGAGCGAGCGGAAAAAGCAAACGACGTAGAAAATCGCGGGGAGAGATTGAGGCGGGAGGAAATACGGGGAGGGGGCATTTGAAATACGGTAATAAGGAGAGAGAGCGCCTACGGGGCTCCCTGGGTTTCTTCGCTGTGCGCCAGGCGCGAACAGGAATAATTGCCAGAAGGGGGAGGGGAAAAAAAAAAAAATTCAACGTTGGGAGAATCGTAACGGGGCTCCATTGAAAGGATAGGGATCCCGTGAACTTTCCTACCTCGCCTCGAATCGAGAATATTTCTTTCTTCTGCTTTGCTCGTTTGATTTTAAAATCGTAGAGAGAAGAGAGAAAGAGAGAGAGAGAGAGAGAGAGAGAGAGAGAGAGAGAGAGAGAGAGAGAGAGAGACGAGCGATGCGAAATTATCAATCAGAGACACGACAATTTAACGAGTGTACGCGACAACGATGCATCACACGGCGAGCTGATGTATCTGGCCACCCCCACCCCCGACAAATTTAGTCCGCATTATTCGATAATTAAGCCGTAGAACGATAGCCGTTTATCCGGTCGATTAGCAAGCGGGGTAATTATACAACGTTCCATGCAGATCCAGCAAGCTAATTACTATAAAATCATCGGTCGAGACACGAATTCCCTTCAGGCCAATACACGCCGCACGACCTCATCATGCTCGTTATAATCGATCGGTGGGGGGAGGGGGAAGGGAAGGGAAGAGAGGAGAAACCGCCACCGTCACCACCGACCACGTCACTCCTCGTCTTTTTATTTTTCTCCCTTTTAAAAGTCAACCCCCCTCGCGGCTTCCCCCTTTCGCCAATGCAAATACGCCCCCCCCCTCCCCTTCCCTTCGTCGATGCGACACAATCGCCGAGGATCGTAACGAGCATCGATTACGTCAAAGTGAAACCTCCTTCGTTGTATAACAAACAGCGGTGAACCGTGTATCGTTGGATCGGTAACAAGTAGACCAGGAAATCACGCGCGTGGATCGTGGTCGGTTTCGAGCGTGCCAGGGGGCTCGTTATTGTTCCCCTGAATGACGCTGAATGACCGCACCGCTTGATTCAACTCGTAACCGTAACCGTGAACCGTCATCTTTACGGACCTTGAACGGGCAGATTCGAGATTCGTCGTCCATCCTCCTATCGAGGGCACGAGTCTCCTTTCCCGTACAGATAATATTCGTCGCAAGATCTCGCGATGCATCATGGGGGCCAACCTCCACCTCCTCACCGTGATAATAATAATAATAATAATAATAATAATCGTAACGCTCAATTGATTTACGACGAGTCAACGGCCGGCTAACGAGCTGATCACTCCGAGGGAAGAGTCGAGAAACGAGACTCTGCCCCCCCCCGCGCCCGCGCCGTCGGCCCGGGGCCGGGCCCCGCGCGGCGCCCGCCCTTCCGACGCCCGGCCCGCCCCCCCGCGCANGAAGGAAGGGGGTGTTTCGTAGCAGCCACGATCGATCTCGAAATAGGTCGCGGCTGTCGAAAGATAGGATTTGACGCAAGGATATTCCTGGCACGCGATTGGAAATATTAATCTAGGCTCCCTCGTTGTTAATTAACGCCGTATGTACCGTGTCATTGCTATAAAAGCGGAACCGGTCCGGTTGGATTTCCCTTCTCCAGGGAATAACTTTTTGATTATACTTTTTTTTTTTTTTTTTTTTTTTAAACACCGTATCGTTTCAATTTCATGCATCCGTCCCAACGGTGAATTAATACGATCGGAACGGCCTCGTTTCGGCCTCGAAACGGCTGAGGCAACGTATCGACCCGTCCGGTTATTATTTGTTTCGATTTTCACCAATTTTTCTCTTTTTTTCCCCACCGCGAACTTGGCCTATATATCGGGGAGAGGGCAGAGCCTCGTTGAGAAATACCGCGGCGGATATTATTGCGCGATCGTGTCGCGGGAATAATAAAAAGATACGTGACGAAGTTGATGGAAAAAAAAAAAAAAGACCGTGTCGAGAATATCGACCAGGGAAAGATACGCCATCGACATCGATCGTCGCTCGAATATTGCGAGTGTTCATCAGTTCAGCGTTTCACGCCGCTTCAACTTCCAATCGTAAAAACGTATCGAGAGAATTGAAAGCAATTTCAACGATTCTCGACGATTCTCCACGATTTGTTTCGATAGATCCTCCAAACGTAAACGTGGTTTGCGAGAAGCAAAATGGCTCGTCTGACATAAATGGCTCGGTAAACATCCGACGCGGCGAAGGAATATCGCAGCGAAAACGAGTTCTTTTCGAAAGTTCGCAAGTTGGATGAATGAAGGGCGAGCGGAAGGTTTTCAACGTGGCGAGATCCCTAACGTAATCTACGGAATCCGTAGAGGAACCCGTGGAGCTCTCTAACGATCTTCCACCGCCACAGCCCACCTCGGTATCTCGGCAGCGAGCAGCGTCTCTTGCTTGGAAAGCGGAGAGAGGAGCTAGCGTGTAATACTCGTCTCGTTCGGAACCATTATGGGAAAAAATTCAATTTTCAACGTCGAAGAATCCAGGGAGGTTGCTGTTTCGATGGAAGGAGGTCGATAGCGAGGATGATCAGCGGCGCGCATTTATCGAGTTTTGAGGATGAAAAATGCAAAGGGGGGATGGGGAGCGATAGGGTGGCAATGGCCGAGCAACCCCCTTTCCGCGCCCGGCTTCCGAGCCGCTCGTCCAATTTCGCCTTTCGTGAAAAGGGTGTAAGAAAAACGAAGACGCGAAAGGCACAAAGGGAAGACAGCAGGAATGTCCCTTTCAGGGGGTGCACCCTGTGCAAATACGACCAGGCAAATGGACCGCTCGGGGCGGTGTGTTCCTCCTCCCCCTCCCCCGCGCCATGTCCCGTCGCGCGACAAAAGTAACCGATCGACTGTTCCCGTGTAGTATTGTGCCGCGTTTTCCGGACGAGTTCACTGCGGAACATCAATTCTTCTCCACGATTCTTCTCTTCGCCTCTATCTCGTCTCCCTTCCTCGAGTCGCGCGTCCTCCACTTTTCAGGACGACAGCAGACGATAGCAGTGTTCCTGGCTCGTTAAAGGGCAACGAGACAATTTTACCATAATCGCGTATCGTTAACTCGATACGGCGTCGGGGAATTTAGAAATGTAATCTGGCCAAGATCGAGGAGAAAGGAGAGGAGGGGAGGGGTGTATAGCGCGAGGCGTGCTGGATCGAGAGATTACGAGAGAGAACTCGGGATGCATCGGGGAAATTGGGAGGGGGGGGGGGTGAGATCGGGCGATGAGATCTCGACGCTCGTTTTGATACGAGATAAACATAAAGTAATACGATAGATTTCGACGATAAACTTGGTAACTTGGCAACGAGGTCGACCTTCTCAACTCGGATTTACGATTCGTTTCCTTCCAATCGTAAGATGATCTCTTTAAAAAAAAGGATCCGATTTATCTATAAAACGTTTTAACTCGGTTAATCGAATCGATCGAGTTGATCGTCGAAATAAACGCGGCTAAAACGCGGATTGGATTTAAAAGCTAATTGATAAAATATGAAATGCCACGAATAATCAAGCGGCAACGAGAAATGCATTAGAGTAGAATCAAACGAGGATAATCGAGAGAGAGAGAGAGAGAAGGAGAATGGAACGTTATCGCGTGATTGTCGTGGCGCGCAACAATTGAATTAACGAGGGGAGGGAGGGAGGAGATTAATTGCAAATAACAACGTTATAAAACGGACCCGTGAACGTTCCACACTTGGCCAAATCGCGCGATCTCGATAACACGCGGACTCGTTATTGCCGAGCTTTTCAACGGCCGCAATGTGGATCACAGAGGGATAGAGGGGGGAAAGCCGTTTATTTCTCTTCGTTTTGCGGGTTTATATTTTTTTACGACTTTTTCGCGAACAAGGGTGAAAAAAGTCTCTCTCTCTCTCTCTCTCTCTCTCTCTCATCAAGGCCAAGCCTTGGTGCACGATCGTCGTCGGTGCAATCTCCCCTCCTCTTGTCGAGTTTCAACGTATGCGCAGGCGACAAAGATAAGCTCGTGTGCCGTATAAAAAGGAACCACGTGGAAAAATGTATTCGAGTGTTCGTGGAATTTTCTACGAGTACAATTTCAAAAGAGTCTCGAATAGTAAATAAAATACGGAATTAATCGAAATTTTAGTATTCGTCGTTCACAGAGAAGTCACTTTTGTTTTTTTCCTTGACTCTCTCTCATCTTCGAATCGGAAAACAGATTCGAAAATCGGCAAGCAGCCCCGATAGATGGTTAATTTCAGGGGAATGACGAGTATTTGACGAGCAACGATTAAAACGGAACGAGGGAGCTATTCTATCGAAGCCAAGAATTCATGCACCAAGGGATTAAGTAAGTACAAGTTTTCAGGTTAAGCCTGGGAGCATTGGGATTAGCCCGGTAACTACAACACCGGTTTTAGCGTGCTCGCGACCGTTTCGTCGATACACGTGTACGTGTAGCCAAGTTCTCCTCAAACATTTGTTCCGGCTTTGAGGACCGTTTTCCCAGGATTTCGAGACGCTATTCTTTCGCACACATATATGTACACATATATATATACATATGTGCCACGTTCGCGAAAATAGACATTCGACGATATACTATCCTCGAGTAGAAAATTACTCGATTCGAGGAGGATCGGTAAGAGTTTGACGTATGGTCTTCTTTTCCCGCCGCCAACAACATTGGAAAGGGAATTTTCTTTTTGCGTATCGTGCGGTCTTTTCCTCGTAGTGAGAGAGAGAGAGAGAGAGAGAGGAACAAGAATGTTCTAGGAAATACGTTTCATGGTGGCTGGACGCTTTGTCGCGAGGGGGGGAGAAGGTGCGACGGAAAGAGAAAACTCCTTTCTCTCTCGTCCCCTTATCAATCCTCTCTCTTCCGGTCCCCCTTACACCTTGAACGGCGCCCACGTTCCACCGAGGACAGAGCCGGTGATTCATCAGCCGTTATTATCCTATAATGGAGTTTTTTTTTTTTTTTTTTTTTCGAACAAAAATAGCTCACCAGTGAAACGAAGAAAATATTTTAAAATATCGTTATACAAGATATTGTGTAATAATAATATAGGTGTCGTTCGAATGGCCTCGAAGAGATCTCGAACGAATATATTTTTATTATTCTTTTTTTTGAAATATACTACTCGCATGAAAACTCGCATAAAGGAAGAACTTTAAAACTTTTTCCCCAACTATTTAACAATTGTTTTCAATACTGTTAAGAAAATATTATTTTCACACGCTATTATTGCACGCTCAAGCGCGAAGAAGAAGCAAGAATGCGCCAATTAATATTCATTGAACGGGAAATGGAAAAAAAATTCGCGCGTAAATTATTCTTCCCTTTCCAATTTCAATTCCAATTTTATTTTTCAATCATCAAACCCCGTTTCGCCCAATTAATTTTACCAAGAAACAACATCTCACTCGCCGACGCCGCAATTTCCACCGTATTTCCATCCTATTATCATCCGCCCCTTTCTCTTTCAATTCAACCGTATATTCCGTAATATATCCATTTACGGGTCAAATCGTGGCCGTCCTTTGCATGAAAGATGAGCCACGGAAATAAAAGTTTCATGGGCCACGACGTTCCATCTTGCACGCGTATCCATTCGCCATAAAGAATGAAATATCGCGTGTTCACGATTCACGAATCGTTCGCGGCGTAAATTCTAATATTGACGTATGCAAGTTGCTCTTTTGTCGTAAACCGTAGCCAGGTAAAAATAAAAAACGGAAAAAAATACGTTCGCCCCTCTTTCTCTCTCTCTCTCTCTCTCTTTTTTCTTTCAAGCGAACTTCAAACGATCGCGACACATTGATTCGAAGGGGAAAACCGTGGAAAAGAGCAGCGAGCAATCCTCCTCCCCCTCTCCCTCCCCCCCTCCGCACATCGAGATGGAAAAGTTTCGTTGTTCGATTCCACTTTCGCGATATTCCATCTCGAGCGCGATTCTTTGACGAGGTTGAAACTAAGTTCCGATTAAATCTCCACGATGCGACCGTTCGATAAGACCGGCGACGCGTAAAACGCGATGCGCTTTATTAAAATCGAAGAATCGGAAGGGAGGAAGGGGGAGAAGAGAAAGAGAGAGAGAGAGAGAGAGAGAGAGAAAGAGGGGAGGTTTCGAGAGAAGGAAATTAATATCGCGCGCGGTTCGTAACTTTCGCCAAACACCCAATATTGTTTAACTTCGGTATTATTTTTTTATTTTTTTATTTTTTTACGATAACATTTTTCGGCATCCATTGGATATTGGAATTATCGAATCCGTCGAAACAGTTCTCACGAGTGATATTCTTTCACGATTGTAACGAAATATTTTAGAAAGAATATTTTTTGATTATTGCTGTTTTTATTAAAATTTTGTTTGTATCTATCATATCAGATTACTTTACGAGATTAATTCTAACGTTAATATCTTACGTATTATAACGAACTATTCGACTTTTCTTCGAGTATAATTATGTGACCAATCGGGTAAATATAATTTGGAATGCGATCGAAATCTATATAGCTCGAATTGGACGAATGTTATGGAAAAGGCCACACTACCGTGCGGCCGAGTCTATTTACGAAACGTGATTACAATTGCAATTGTATGTAAATGATAAATATTTGACGTGGAAATTGAATCGGAGCCGATACGTGTCGATTGTCGAGCAATCGATGATAGGAGACGAGTAATTTAAGTAAAAGTTCTAGTTATGATGACAAGAACGTAATCGTTAAATCTATTCCTCCAATCACATCAACTCTTGAAAAAAAAATACGGAAATATTTACTTCGTATATTTTAAATCGTTCTGATTTGAATGAACACAAAGATCTGACCAAAAGTAAACCAAATTAATTTACACGAGACGGAGTAAATATCGCGATATATATATATATATATAAAATAAATACGAGTGGAGATATACAAATATTTTAACTTCTTTAAAATTATATTAAATATTTTAAATTGTATCAAAAAGAACGAAAGAACTCCTCTTTATTTTTCACGAACCATATATTATTAAAAAATATCTCGAAATTTCCATTACGCACATATTTCATCGGTCTAAAATTAAACAAAAACATTTTATTATTTCATATATATATATATATATTTCACCGTCCAATTTTTTTCATTACCATTAAATCATCGGCTCGAAAACCCGACAAACGTTTCTTTATACAACAACGCCAGCAATGAAATAAAACTATAGGAAAAACAAAAAAGGGAAACAGGTCTGGCGCGTGGTGGTCGTAATACGTGGAGAGAGCATAAATCTTCCAAGAACGATCAACAGACCTCTGGCTGATTCATTCAAATTAGGCGGCACGGATTTGAGAAGAATATTTTAGACACACGAGCGATCTTCTCGAAAAAAAAAAAAGGAATTAAATGAAAACAAAGTGAAAACAGGTATCCACTACTATGTCCACGAATATGAATATTTTATCGCGTAATAAAAATAATAAAAAAGAGTTTACGATGAAAAAGGTGATAAAATCGAAAGCAAAAGATTTTGAGGAAGGTAAATTTCCTCGAGGAAACGAGGCAAGAAGCTAGCTAAAGCAGCTGGTGAAGCAATCTATAAATAAAGGCGGAACACACCTCGTGCATCGTGCGTAGATAACGAGAGAAGCTACGTACCATATATCTAATCAAACATCCAATTCACACGGAAAAGGAAGGAGAAAAATAGGTAAAAAGATTCGAGAGGGAAACATTATCGAAAGTTATTATCATCGGCGTGTAAAATCGTAAGGGAGAATCACTTTCGAAAAATATCATCTTATCCTCGTCGAGTCCTCCATCACCACCACCACCCTCGAGAGTTCCACCGCTCGAATTCTGGCACGTCGTTAAACGGTGAAAGGGGAGAGTCGTTCCGAAGGCAACTTCATATTTTCCACCGAATATTTTCTCCTTTACCATCCAAGTAACAGGTAGACGAGAGAGAGAGAGGGAGAGGCCGAGTATAAATACGCGTTATCCATAATTTCACATTCAGAACGGTTCTCGGCGACGTGTTACTACCCTCGAAGGGTTGAAAACCTTTCGTGAATCTCGCTCGGGGGGGCAACGAGGAAGAGAAGGAGGAGAAAGGAGGAAACGATGAATAGGTAAAACCGAGAGGAAGGAAGGAAAGATGGAAACGTAAAAAAAAAAAAAAAAAAAAAAAAAAGAGAAGCTGAAAAAGGAAAGAGAGAAGAAAGAGGGAAGCAGAAGCGGGAGGAGGAGAGGTTTTCCTCGAGCGCGTAACGACGTAAATAAAGGCGGTAAATCCGATCAAGAGCGGTCCCTCGAGCGAGGGTGTGTGTACCAACACGCGTGCATGGCAAACGAAGCGGTGCATAGACTTGCGCGCGTGCATAGCCTCGCAACGAGGGGGAGAGAAGATGCAACCGGGGATGCCAAGGATAGAATTTTCGAGGCGAGCTCGCGAATCGAGCGTGTGTGTGCGCGCCCCACCGACACACACACAAACACATACACACACACCCGGATCGCAAGAATCTCCGTATCGGGTTACCTACGTGGTGGATGGTAGAGGAGAGAAAGAGAGAGAGGGTGAGCTTGTGCATCAACAAGAATGAATATAATGCTCGCTGTTTTACGCGAGGACCATAATGGTATATATCAAGGAGGGTAGCAAGAGAGGGAGAGAGAAAGACGTAGAAAGAGGCGGACCGACAGGGAATGCACGCACGAATTTCTCCGGCAAAAATTAGTATAATTATCGTGACGGGGTGAAGGGATGAAATTCCGCGTTTCTTACATTACCACGAGGAGGGGAATTTAACGAACATTCTAGTTTTACTCGTTAATGAAGTATTCCAAGGAAGTATTTACAACGTCTTTCGCGTTATTTTGAATAGAATTATCTCGCTTCTTCTTTTATTCAAGGGAGAAATGAATTAAACGCGCGTGTCGAATAGCAAAGGTGTATGCAGGTGTAATATATATTCCGTAATGAAGTAAAGTGATATCGTGTTATTGATGATGTGGTAACGGTGGTAACTTGGAGATTTTATATTTAATTTTTTCGGCCCGAAGCCAACTGCGGACACAGAGATTTTGCTGTATGCTTTTCGGACAAATAGGCGGGTCAGTCAGTCGATAAATAAAAACCATCTCTCTAAGCTATAACTTTCGTTCTAAAAATACAACACACATATATATATATATATATATATATATATATATATATATATNCGTTATTGCAATATTGTTGCGGGTTCCATTCTATTTGAGTTGCCAATTACGCACGAAACAAATTATCGCGTAAAATTGGATCCAAGTTTAGAAAGTATATTTTTGACTTTTTGAGGAAGAAAATTAATTCCTCTTCAAACGAAAAAGAACGAAAAACATCTCACGATTCGAATCACACGATACAATTTCTTTTTACGTTTAATCAAATGGAGACAGGTAATATGAATCGCACGCGTCGCAAATGATGGAAGCAAAAATAAAATGCTCGAGGATCGTTTCCATATTTTCAAAAAAGGATCAAGCTAACCTATGGAATCGGGCAACGTGAAGAACGATCGAAAATCGCGAATGAAAATGGCTCTGGCCCCGATTACCTTTGCCGAGAATCATCTAAACGTTGAATGGCAAATGTCCAAAGCAACCTTTTATCTGTTTCACCGTATACTTCACCTATATTCGTCAAATATATATATATATATATATATATATATATATATATATATACACACATATATAAGAGATAATACATAAGTAGCTTCGACCGTTCCTCCTGCATTTATAAGGGTTTCCGGTACCGCGGGATTTGCGATTTGATTTCGTTAAAAGGAACTGTGAGTATTTTACTACTCCTCCAGTCAGATATTAGTTAAAATCGATACCGACATCGAGTCGATATCTATGTATAAATTTTGATAATATCGATACGATATCGATATTTTTAAAGATATTATTCGATAATTTTCACTTTTAAACGTTTTATCAAAGAATCGTCCAAGCTAACCTATCGTCGATAACCTAATCTTGCGACGTTAGAAATCTAAGCTAACATAGAAATTTTCACAAGCGGACATCAATTTTTGACTTTAATATATTGATTTAAAAATATCACCATCGAGAGAAATATTACGATACTTCTCCTTAAGTATTTTGATATGGAACTGTTCGATGAATACTGTTTCAACAATATGCCGAAGAAATTTCAACATCATTGATATTCACCACGCTCCTAGGATTGTTTCTCCACATTCTCTCAACTCGAATAAGCTTTCCCTCCCTTTCTGCCTCTCTCTCTCTCTCTCTCTCCCTTTCTCTTGTCGACAATCCACGTACTGGATGGACACGGTGGATTACTTAATCCAGAGGAAGCGGGCTCCGCTTGTGCTCTCCTGTCACGTCCCTTCAAACGCTGACGCAACCGGTCGCGTTTACACCGACGCTGTAATCCGATCGGTGAAATTGTTTCGTTGATAGCCACACAACCGTGAATCACCAGGCTATCTTGCCTCATTCGCCGATCGATAGCTCGTTCTTTCGGAAATTTTCACGGAAGCTTCAGTGGCCGCAAAGGGAGGACCTTCTTTTCCCTCTTCTTCGCCCTCTGGGGGGGAGAGACGAGAACTTTCTTTCTCGAGGAGAAGAACTTTGTCAACAACCGGTTGACCCTGCACGCTCGAAAGATGAGAGGAGGAGGAGGAGGAAAGGCAGCGATCGCTGGGATAAATTGGAATGAAACGGCGAGAAATTCTCTCTCGACAATAATTCCTCGGATGCGGGGAGGAATCGTGAAGAAATCGAAGAATTTTTCGTGTTTCGTGAAGGCAGAAACGATTTGAAATTCGTTCGAGTCGATGAAAAAGTGTGAAACTTTGAAAATGATCTTTCTTCTTCACAAATATTTGAGAATATTTCTATCTAATTAGAAGTTTTCGAGTTCGAAAGAGGGTATTGTAAATCTCTGTCGATGGTTGTGATAATATTACCATTTAACACGTGCACAAATGTCTAATAAATAAATATAGGAAGTAATTGGGTCGTAGTTTTCGATCAATTCCGATGATCATTTTCTCGTATCAAACGAACATTACCAATTTAATGAGTCGCATTCGTGCGCGCGCGCGACCACTTGGCCACGTACCCATTACGCTTATGTAAACACCGTATTGTACGTATGCAAAGTGCGTATTATATTTACGTGTCGGTAGCCGCGGTTCGTTATGTAAGAGGTGTATTGTGTTAATGTAAAGCGTTCAGAAATCACCGCACCGAGTATCCGAGTATCAAATCTACGAGACGTAAACGAACAGCGATGTAACGAAACTGTTCATTAAACGATCAATCTAATTAAAATAAACATTAAAATGAAAAGAAAAGAAAAGAAAAAAGAAAGAATATCTCGAATATCTTTCTATTAAATAATCCGCAAATCATCGACTGTTTATCGATGAATTAAAGTTAAAAAAAAATATATATATATATAACGTGATGTCACAAACTATTTACATAAAATCGTAGATTAAAAAATTAAGTGCGAATCACTTAAGAAATCATCGCGTTGATGGTTAAAAAAAAAAAAAAAAAACATAAACGACGAGGAGAATACTTACGTTAAAACTATCGATTAAACGATAATGGAGAGATATTAAAATATAAAAGTAAGAAAAAGTTAATTTATCGAAAGGTCGGGTCGATTCGCAAACGATCCGTGCAAACTCTCGATAGAATTTTATTTATTTATAAATCGTCCGTAACTGTGTTAAAAAAAAAAAAAAAAAAAGAAGAAAAAGGAAAAAAGGAATGTCAGCCGTTTGACACGACGCTTCCGGTAGTAGACGAGTATCAGAGGTCATCTGATACGAGGCTAAAGTAGTAAATTGCAGTGGCGGTTCGGTGCATGCAGCATGAAGGCAATTCACTCGCGATATATATATATATATATATATATACAGCTGGCATACGACAACACGATTTAGAAGTCGGTGCAAACAATTCTATTTCAGGGATAAGTGGTTTTAATATATGTAACGTAACGTGCGTGGTTGGTATTCATGATCCATAGACGGCAATAATCGGTAGTATCAAACTGTTACCCGCTGTCCCGTGCCGTACGAAACGCGACACGTTCTTCCGTTCACTGTCAACCGGTATCGATAACTTTGCCAGTAGCGGGATCGAGTGTCGAGCAAACATCCCACCACCTGTTCTATGATGTCCATGCGTGAATTTCTTCTTTTCTTTTTTTTTTTTCAATTTAACATTTCGCTCGAGAGAAAGGGAAACCTCTCAAGATCGAGGAGAAAAAAAATTTCATTTCTCTAATTTGACCGGTTGAATTTTGAAATGTATAGAATGACGAGCGAAATTATCAAATGACATTTAATCAAATGAACTTTTTCCTCGACGGTGATTAAATACACGCGTATATTTATTTATAATTATTTATAGCGTTATTAGAAAAAAAGAGGGGAAGAATATATGAATTATTAATATGTTTGTGCGTAACGATTTATTAATCGACGTATCGTTTTTCAATTTTATTAAAAAAAAAAAAAAAAAAAAAAAAGAAAGAAAAATGGAAAATATCGAAAATGTTTAATATCTTAAAAATCGATAATTTGTATTTAACTTGATACTTGACTCGAATTATAATTAATTTGGAAATTGAAATAATTGCCCCCCGTGTGGAATTCAATATCCGAGAAGCCAAGAAATTAAATTGTAATGCAGATCGTAGATAACATCGAGACACGTCTCGACGTAATATACCAAAAAGTGAGCCAATTAATGGCTCGACCGCGATCAAATACCGTAACCGTACATCCGGACACCGCCGCACAACTAACTCCATCTTATTAAGAGGAATACCGTGGTACGCCGAAATTTATTCGCTAGTTTCTCTCTCTCTCTCTCTACAAATCCTGTACAATATCATCGAGAGAGAGAAAGAGAGGGGGAATATCTAATTACAATGCAAGAATGTCAAAGCGATGCTCGGCTATCTCATAGATTATGCATGCGCCGTGATCATAGCGACATTGTTCATCGAATTAAAGAATAATCCATTAACCTGACGAGTCCGCGACAAATTAGTTCTTCCTTCATTTTCCACGGGGGATGAAGTCGACCAACGTGGGTCGATAACAGAGAGTTAAAATTCGAGGGAGATTCGAAGGAAGAAAAAAAAATATATATATATATATATATATATACACATACATATTCGACGATTTTACGGGCGATGATGGAAGAGATCCGCGGCACGCGGTGGGCGGGAATTTAAAAGTGGAAGCTACTTCCGGTCACACAGGGACGATAACGCAATATCTGCTTTCACGAGGAAGGATTTATCGTAGCGCGTAAGGCATTGCGCTTTCATACCGGACGTAAGCGTCGTCGTCAAGCCCTCCCCCTCTCCTCCCTAATCGATTTTCTTTTGCCCCTCTCTTCTCCGATATCACCCTCCGGCTTAATGGAACCGGCGAAACGCTTCTCTCTCTCTCTTCCCTCTCTTCTAACCGAATTATCCGAAAAATGGCCGAGAATATCGCGAAATACTCTCGTTTGATAACCGTTGATCAAGTTGGAAAGATGGAGGAGACAAAAGAGAAGGAAAGGGGAAGGGGGGAAAAAAAGAGAAGAAACGATTCGATCATGGAAATTACGTAAAATTACGCGGAAAGGAGACGTATCGTTCTTTTTGGGGCGGAAAGAAACGATCTATCCTCGTGTATATACGTGTGTGTGTGTGTGTGTGTGTGTCGAAAAACGCCAATCCCATCACGATCCTTCTTCTCGTTTCCCGCGACTGTTATAGACGTGTGCTGCCGATAGATCCACTTATTTTTCACTCCAGCGGGGTGAGAGAAAGAGGGAGAGATAGGAGCCTCGGGGAGGGAAAAAAGCATCGTTCGTTTCCCAACGATCGACAACGAATCGCCACCACGTTGTAAACCTGCCACAACGTCCAGCGTTTCTGTTTCTTCTATTTCGAGTTAGCGCGCAATCTGTCCCCGATAAAGCGTAAATTGGAAAACTCGTCGTGGTCGTTGTCGCCGGCCATTGTCGCGCGCCATGGTTTCTCTAAAAATAACAAAAAAAATGGAGGGGAGAAAGGAGAAGGAGTAGAAACACACACACACACACACACACACACACACACACACACACACACACTATTCTTCTTCCCTCCTCCCGGAAACTGCCCCCGCGAATCGATTTCACCGCATCTCGAACGAAATCGGGACAAAAACCGACGAATACTATGAACGATCCATTAATACGTTCCATATTTTACGACCACCTCCCTCCATCCGCCATTTGTATTCCGCTAGGCGCGCGGACTTTCGAAAAATATAACGAGTGGTAGCCCGGTGTGGATCGGTTCCGCGACTTCATCGCGACGACGCTCGAATACCAAAGAGAAGCGCGCTCCCCTCCCCCTCCTCCCTTCCAGCCCCGTTGTCTCGGCTGAATAAATTTCAATTTCAGCTGGGTAGGAAGAGGGAGGGAGGCTCCCTCGACGTCGATCGGCGACAGAGAACGGCGCTAAAGAGAACGAGTTCGAAGTGTTGGTGCATTTACGTAAGCCGAGGCTGTACCGCCTCGTACTACGAATAATGCAATTAACTTGTTCTACAGATAGCGTAATTCAATTTCTGGAAAGGCTGTACCCGCCTCTACAGGTGAAATTAATTGTTCGTGGCGCGGAAGAGAGAGGAGGGGGGAGAGAGAGAGAGAGGAAGGAAGAAAAGGGTGCAAGCCTTGCCGCGGTCGACGGAGAACGGAATCCAAGGGTGTTCTCTCGAGGAATATAAGGAGGAGGGGGGATATCTATCCTCGGCGGGAGATTCTTCCACGGAGCGGCGAGATATCCCGGATAACATCGCCGCTGCTAATTGCAAAGTATCCCGAGTCGCCAAGATCTTGGAGCAATTAATTATCTCGACAAGTGGCCAATTAAATAAGACAAATCGTCGGCGTGCAACGTAACCAAAGTGGATACTCTCCCCGCTTCGGGATAGTAGAATCGAACGGGAGGCGATCGAGGGGACTGGGGAGGGGGGCAAGGTCGAATCCGAGCGCGAAGTTTCAAAGTTCGAGAATATTGTTCGAGAGGAGGAAATAAACGATAAACGTAATTGCCACGACGCGTCACGGACGAGTTGAGAGAAAAACAAAATTGTAATTACTTCTGTAATTAAATAATTTCTCGCTTCTCCGATACCAATCTACTTCGTAAACGTAAAAACTTCGATCTTAAATGATCGAAGATTTTATCCATCCTTCCTTATCCATCGATCATCGGACTCGAGAGAAATACACGAAACGAGGACTCGTTTCGCTACCTTCAAATTTCGACTAATCGCGAGTAACCTCGTTTGTCGTGATTTCATCTCAACGCTCTTGCTCCGTCGAAGTTAATTTAGAGGAAAGCTCTAGAGAAAGAGTCGAAAGAATCGAATAGATAGGGAGCATAAGTTTTTTTCTCGATCGTGCATAAACGGCGACTTGGAGCGCGCGAAACGATGAAATAAACGTTGCACTCGGCGTGAAAGAAACGCGAGACGCGGTAGCAAAAGCAAAGGACGTTAATTAATTCGAAGCATCCGGGCCGGAGGAAGAGTAGCAGGATATGAAAAGCGTCGAATCTGCGGGAGACTCGTATCGCGTGTAAACAAGGGTACAAGCCGTTTTCATCGGCGGAGCATGTTTCTGGCGACATCCGATTAACCGACGCGAAGCCGGGGAGGGAGGGTTGCTTCCGTTATTACGAGCGAATTGCCTCTCCCTTGCCCTCGAGAATCAGCAATCCTATGCGGCTAAACACCTGACTCGTGTGCACACAGCGCCGTTTCGTGGAAACGTATCCCAGGAACGACGCGAAATCAAATTACGACCGCCTCGTTACGTGTCGTGATCCTACCCGGTGCTGCTGCTTTCCAACCACCGTGTTTTGCACCCCTTTTTTTATTTATCAGTGGAGGTGCGGAGGTCTCTTCAAAGAAGGTCTTTTCAAAGAAATTGCGCCTGAGAATGATGAATCGAGATGCGTTTAACGCTATGAATGAATGCTTCTGAGTAGCGATGGGATCGAACATGGATTAAATCGAATGTAGCGAAGATTCGAGCAACTTTCTTCGTAATTACAAAATTAATCATTCGAATTATCGACTGAAATGTCTATGAACGTATCTAAATATCGATCAAGTTGTTGAATATCGTGTTTATATTTTAATCACGGTGTCAGCAAATTCAACGTGAAACTACGCACAAACTGAAACACGGATCTGGACGGTGAAATCATCAAATTAGGAAGCCGGAAGAGATTAGTTCAATCGTTGTCAGCGATGTGTCATAAATTCAACCAACGCACGTCCAAGAAGCATATATAACGCAGTTAGCGACGCGATAATTTCATTCCACGATAATTCCATTCAAAATTTCATTGTTCACGCCCTCGCCGTCTTATAAAATCTGCTCGAATTCGCGTCACGGGGAAAGGCGAATCCTTGGCGAATCGCAAAAATCGAATTGGCACGGGGATCGGAATTTCATTTGCGCAAAACTCGCCGCCAACCGTTCTTCCTTTCTCTCCTCGGCTAAAGAATCGTAACTAAAGCTGTTAGCACATGGTAATCCCGTTCCGCAGCTTCCATTCAAATCATTTCATCGCTTACAAAATTTTCTCGAGTCGTCACGAATCTCTCTGAATTGTCGGAATTGAATGAAAAATATTGAATGAAATTTCATTATAGTAAAATTCATTATTCAAATATACGTACGTGACGATTTCATTTCTTTCAATTCTTGTAAAAATTTGTACCTATCCGTCTAAGAAATAGATGCAAAATTTCAGTATCGTGAAACTTTGAAATTTTCCAAAGAATTATCATCAACACGCATTCCACATTTTTCCATCCAAACTTTTACCAAATATGAACCTTTCGCGAATCAAGAAAGAAATTACAAAATTTCATTAAAACTCGCGAAATTTCCGAAATTTTCTTATTAAAAGATTATTATCAACACACGTTCCCCTATCCACATTTTTTACCAAAATATGAATCTATTTCGTACCTTCCCCGCTGAAACCAGCAATGGAAACTTTCGAAACGTTAGAATGATTCAAAACTCATCTCCAAAAATCCCCAGCTACGAACCACCATTTCTCGAATCGAATCAAAACCAGCAAAGGAATTTTGCAAAATTTCACTTTCGAAACGTTGGCAAAAGCCAACTTTCCGCACACACAGGGGCCGATTCCGATGTTATAATTTACCGATCGAATTCTGTATTTTCCCTCGACCCCGGTATACGAAACACCGTTACAGAGAAACGGGGGCTGCTCCACTCAGTTTTCAGGTTACCGGTTCGCGCACAATATTCCACGTTCGAACTCGTATATCGGCGGCGAACGTGAAAGGGGTCAGGCTAATGGTTCGCGGCTAGATACAGTAATCTATGCGATTCCCGTGGCGGGCCGGCGTGTGTATCCACTGTGTGCATGCACGTTGCCGTGGCGCGAGTGTAACAACGACGCTGGTGCGCCCACTGGTTGTGAACGGTTGCCGTGAAATTCAATCCCCTTCCGGGATGGTTCGACAGGGAAAAACTGTTCGTCGCTGGAAAAAAAAAAAAAAAAAGAAAAAAAACTACTACAGGGATGATAAAATTGATACCGGGTCGTGCAGGCGAACTCTCCACGCTTTATCCGCGATGATTAAAGTCTTAAAAACCGATCTCTCCCTCCCGAGAGGGGGGGAGAATTTATCGGACAGGCGCAGTAACTTTTTACTTTAACGTCGTTAAAATATTAATAAAGGTGCCGATACGTCGAGGGGAAGAGAAAGTATCAAAGTGAAAATCTTATATTTTCGAATTGAAGTCGCATGAATGGAGAAAAAAGTCTCTGGGGCTCTGGGTTTTGAATTTCGACACAGCGGTCGTCGTTTCGGGGCCTGTCTCTTTCGATAACGTGGAGGGAAGAAGCTACGTGCTCGAGCAAGGTTTGTACAAAGTTAGGTTTATATCTCGTTGTACGTTTCGATTATGAAATAAAAGTTGAGATCGGAAGATGTGCGGTTCGATCCTCCTCGCCAGAGATCTTCATTAATGTCGAATGATTTTGCGCAAATACTCTGCAGGAGTAGATCATTTTCTAGGAGCTGCTTGATCGAGCGCGTTTAAACCTCGATACAATCGCGTCGTTCGTTCCTCTTATTAATATTTTCCTTATTCCCTCGAAAAAGAAGAATTTTCTTTCCCTCTTCCTTCTTCCAAAGCTGAATAGAATATCAATTTTCCCAAAATTCTTAAGACCTTTTTTCTTCTCTTCCAAATAAACGGCGAAATAACACACGTGCTCTCGAATCTCTAATAGAGATCTCGATCGACTCGATCGTTAACTTTTCCAATTCTCTCGATTCCTAAGTAGGAATTCTCTCTCCCTCTCCCTCTCCCTCTCTTTTTCGGTAATTGAGCGATAAATATTTCGCGGGCGGAAAGAAAATTCTTGCCTCTCGATGAATGGCTCTCGAACGAAGCCCCAAGTGCTCGGCTTTCTCCGAAATTAGCGCGATCAATTTCGCTCTTGACAATTAATTGCCTCGCATGTCGAGAGGCTCGGTTGATTTAATCTCCCCGGCTACGTAGCACCCACGTAGTGATCGACTGACGATTCCACCGTTTTGTTCGCCATTTTATCCTTTAACCGCCGATCGCTCGTGAATTTTCCGATCCCACCCCGATGTCTCCGTCCACGAACTCCATCTTCGAGAAACCCATCTTCTCCCGGGAGAACTGGCATCTCAGTAAAAAAATAAAACGAACGAGAGAAACGGGAGAGAGAGTACAAGCTGGGCCGACGTATCAAACTTTTACAAGATCGTCACTGGATGAATTCTCAACTTTTCCATGGTCGATTTTTAACCATAAATAAATTCAAGATTTTCAAGGAAATGCTTGAAAGATTATTAAAGTTATATCGAAAAACGTTTAATAGAAACAAACATCTTTCGTTACGTGAATTTTACACGATATGCAAGTGATAGAAGAAAAAGTAAACGAACAATGATCTGTTACGAATAAATTAAACACCTGCGTAGTATATAATTATACTAAGATATGCGCTACAGGTATTCTATAATTATTCGTGAAATTAAATTATAGAAATAGGATTTTAAAAGGATTTTCGAGGTAAAATAAAATTTCGTTGATAAATTTGACCGATTACAAACCGTCGTTAACGGACATATCGGATCGTATAACGATATAATCGCGTCCAACTTTTCGCCGTGAAAAAGGTAGCTAGCTTTCCCCCTCCACGTACTTATTACGATCCTCGAAAAACACGGGAAATATTTCACGGCAACGCGAAAGAGCACGTACGCGTAAAACACCGCACCCTCCAGGTGAAAATGCGCTAAAACTTTCCGGTTACGATATATTTTCAGAACGCGTGCACCGGAGGCAACGACGTAAAACCCGGCCGTTCGTTTTCCTACGTCCGTGAACTACGATTATCTGGAACGAAGAAGGGAACGACCGGCTTCCTGTCGCGTCCGATATTTTATCGCGCGCAATAATGAGTCGGTCGGATGGGGAACAGGCCGTGATCGTTCCCAATAAGTGTCTCTTCTCGCGAGCGGGGATACAGGGATTCGAGAATCGGATCGAAATCGAAAGTCGATGCACAAAAATTTCGATCGAGACCCTTTAATTACCAACCCGTCCAAATAATTATTTAATATTTATAATTAAATATTTAAATTTGCGTTGGATGAAAATGGAAGTAAATCGCTCTGTTTCTACGTTTATTTATTTATCAATTTTCAACTTATAAATACACTCGATAAATACTGGAACAATTAAACCCTAGAAACGATAATTTCATATTTTTAATTTTATCATCATTTAAAATAACGTTAAAAATGATGAAAGTGGAATTTTTGGTAAAATTAATATACTTTTTTACTTCTACTTGAGATATAATTTTTTTTTTCATTGCAATTATTTATAAGTAAAGTATAGTTACGTTTTTACAATTTTCGTGTTTATCTTGTATTCTAGAATCTAAACTAGGATATCGAAGATGTATATATTAACACCGTGTATATGCCAGCTGCATTATTTAAACCAGTGAGATCGAAACCTTGTGTCATCTGGCCGTGGAACAACTCGCGTTTCATTAAAAGAAGGGTGAAAAACTTGGCGAAATTGCCCTTGGTATATCATACCCCCGATCGCGTTAACGAAAAAGAAGGGGAAGGGTTGGAGAAAGAAGTTCTAACGAGCACAGCGCGTGGTTCCATTAATCACGAGCAACAAACTCTTTTTTCTTCAACTCTTCCATGTACAGGGTGATTCTCTCCCTCTGTGGATCTCAATGATATTGCCAGAAAAATTCTTCCCGCAAGAAATAATGCAAGAAAATGTTAAAACTCATTCTCGAATTCGCTGATTTTCTACACTGTTTCTTTTTTTTTAATTTCTTTTCCACAGAAAGATTTTTAACCAGCTCGAAAGATAGTTTACTGTCTAAATATATTATAAGAGATCACGATTTAAGATCCATCATCGATTAACTTCAATACAGGTCTTACTTACACGATGCAATATTTTCTTTTTTTTTTATGAGAAACCACCCTATACATACACTAAAATTCTCTCTCTCGTGGAAGAGGAAGCAAGGAAGGAAGGAAGGAAGGAAGGAAGGAAGGAAGGAAACGTGAAAACGGGAGTTTCTCCTCTTACAGGTTGTACATCTGATGCTTTATTGCCGTTTGGTAAAGTGGAAAGGCCGCGTTTCAACTCGTGGCTCTGCCCAGTTAAACGGGCAGGAAAGGAAGTTAGGAGGTTCCCTGCTTTTGTGTGTAGATAGTAGTTGAAAGTATCCGGAGAGTATACGCCCATTTTTGACGGAGGAAGTATTCTAATTATATAAAATTACGCGCAATAGCTGTGCACCCATTTCATCCTTTGCAAACGTTACATATATATATACATATCCATAAAATGTATAATAACAGGAATAATATTTATTCGTACGTCTCCGTACACCTTTGTAATTCAAAATCATTTGTAAAAACGAAAACTAATTTTAATACTACGTTACGGGAAAAAATTGTTCCTATATTTCCACGTAAAAAGCGATAACTCCACGATAAATGATTTTGACACAAATTTAAGAAGACGAGAGATTCCCTCGATTAAACTACTACGTTCAGTGATAAATTTCGCGAATTCTATTCCACTTAAAGGTCCATCCAATTATCCGATTCGCACCCAATACAACACATAACAACGTTAATATTAATCGTTAAAATTATCGTTGCAACAAAGTCGCGGTACGTATACACACCATCCAATCGTATTCTCCATAAAAACAAAAAAAAAAAAAATATCTTCCATATTTTTATCTGAATTTTCTCGGTCCCCGCTCTAACGAGTTACGCAATCTGTTCCGACGTCTCTGTCTAATGACACCCCCACACCTTTTCCATATCCAATCCGTGTTTTGCCTTCGTATAACGCGGCTTGCTAATTATGCCGTAACTTGGTGCACACCGGTACTCGTACCGGTGCCCACAAATTAATATCGGGATTCCAGCGGTGTGTACTGATAACCAGGTCGAGTTTGTAATATGTTATCGTGGCCGGATATCACGATACACGCGTCACAAGCCGACAACGGGCAACATTTGTTAATGGCCTTAACAAGATATCAGAGAAAGAGAGAGAGAGAGAGAGAGATTGCGAAGGAAGCAACGATCGAAAGATTCCAGAGAAATTTCCATATATAATACGATACGATACGATCAAATATCGATTTGGAGGGGGTATCTATCCTTTTAAAAAGGAAAGGATATTAAAGGTTATTAGGATAGTTGTAATTTTCTTAACACGATCGAGGGTAGCAGAGTATGCAAATTATGTTCGGAAGAGTGAACGTGATTTCACGTAGCTCGAGGAATTCTTTAAACTTTAAAATTTTCAATCTCGACGAATTGATTAAATTATTATTGAAGGATCGAAGTAGTTGTTTGAATCTTATATCAAATGTACCTGGACACGAAGTACATATACGCGTTTTAATTAAGATCGAACTTCGAAATTTGTTCATTTTTCTATAGTCGTTATTTGACACATCTGCTATTGATTTGGACTACAAGATTGTAATTTTATTACTAAGATCGAAGGATGTCAAAAATATTTGATACGCAAGGCTCGATCGACTTCAAGCAACAAAGAGATTTCTATAAAATTTGATTTACACCCTCGTTAAAATCCTTAAAAAATTAAGTTCAAGCTACGTTTCCCCTTACGTCTCAGGATGTGATGATCGAGAAGAAGAAAAATCAAGAAAAGATGAAAGGATATCGATATCGATAAAAGAATATTTATCAAAAACAAGATACCAAGGGCCTGGTTGACAAGACGCGGAAGGAATCGAAGAATCAACGAGAGATTTTTCCATTTCAGGGCAATTTCCACGATAAGGCGAAACGATCGTTTCTACGATCGATCGATCGAACGAACGAACGAATAGTATCGAAGGAAACGGGGTTTGAGCGAAAACAGTTCTCAGTTTTTCCTCGATGACGTTTGATGCGACTAATTTATTCACGAGGCGTAGTAGCGCGTAGCGGGCGGAAGCGCGAACCTTGGAAAGAAACGCGCGAGAAATAAGGAATGGAATAATATAGGAGGTGCAGGTTGACGAAACGAGACGCCGTTAACGCTCAACAGTGTGCTAAGACTGATTTAATGGCGGTGGGGTAAAAACGAAGAGCACTATTAAAAACCAGTTCTGAATAAGAGCCAACCGCGGAAACCGTGGTGTTTTCGCGAGGAAAATAAAGGAACGAAATAAGAAATAATTAGTCGTTTCATTGTTGAACGAAATAAAGAATATAATATATCGTACATTTTCTAGAATTCGAAAAAAATTTGTATTATATAGTAAGAAAGAAACGGAAGAAACTATTGTCGCTTAGAGTGGAAAACGAGCGAGCGAATCATTGAAAATCGTTTCCTCTGAAAACCGTAATTTTTCTGTCACACAAAATTAATTAACAAGCGTGCGATATACGTATATATTATTCGACACGCGAGACTCGAGAATTTTCGATATAATAAGGTTCCTTCGAGAGTCCAATTAGCGTTTCGTTGGATACGAGATCCTCGATTCAAACGAATTCCAAGTGTTGACAAACAATTGAGTTGACCATTTAATACCGGATATCGTTATCTGGCAACAACGTTCTTCTTCGTATTATAGGCGTAGAAGAAACCAGAAATATCTGGTCGAAACTCGCGTCGAAAATTTTTTTTTTCAACGTCGAATCGCGACTCTCGTGACATATAAATATCAATATTTCCGACACGCATTTCGAAAACGCAAATCATGGATTCCTCGTGGCATACCTTTAATATTTAGAGAGAATTGCCGGTTTATTCGCGGCGATTATCGATGTTAATAACCGTGCAATTCGTTCGTTCCTCGGTGTTCCAATAAATTTGCCAATAAATTCTCATTGGTAACCCGGTTTAAGTGCGTCACTGAGCATGGAGGAACAAACGCGGGACCCGTGTTGCTCTCGTAACATGGGGTGCAAAAATAAAACAAGGGGAAAATTGTTGCATCGTCGATAACCAACCCTTACGTAAGCCTGGAGGGAAAACGGTGACCACGAGGAAAGGACGGGGGATTCTTGAGGATTTCCGGATACGTCGTGGAAAAATTGAATACGATATTTAGTTGGAAATATCGAAATCGTTATTCCATTCTTTCTCCTCGCGATTCTCGACACAGAGAAATAATAATTAAATGCAATTGTTATATTACAAACTTTAATAGCACAGTTTCGCTTAATAGCATTTTCATTATGATTAGAAAAAAATTGAATATCGTGAAAACGGAGACGCAGTTTATATACAGGGGGGAATAAAAGTGCAAATATTTCTTCTCATAAGTATAAGTATTACAAGTATCCATTTCTTTTTTTCACTTCCATTGTTGGAATTATTCTTCTCCCTTATAAAACACGTCATTTCTACTATCTTCCGTCGATGATTCACTTGGCACGACTTCAAAGAAGTATGCTAACGCTATAAATATCTGATATTTGTAAAAGTAAACGAGCTTAAAAGGATCTAGAAAAAAAAAAAAAAAAAAAAGAAAAATTCGAAAATAATCAGACGACCGCAAAAGTTAAATATTTCACTTTTTCACTCACTTGTTCCCCGATTCATCCTGCTTCTAACGGAAAAATACTTTTGTATAAAGAGAAGAAAAGAAAAAGAGGACGAGCCGCGAAAAGATATCGCGCACCGAAAACCGTTAAGGCGAAAATGGTAAATGATATGTAAGTTAAAAGAAGAAATTGTCGGGAGAGAATTACAGAACTCGAGGGAAATAACTCTCTAAAGGGATTCCTTTGTGTCACCGGTGAAACATGGATGAAACGACGTTTTCCGGGAGAGAAGACGAACCGTGAAAAACGCGGCCCGTAAACTCCACTCCATGATTATTCACGAAAAAGGGAGAGAGGAAGAGAGAGAGAGAGAGAGAGAGAGGAGAGGGAAGGGGACGAATGCAGGCGAAGTTACCTCAAAATTCCGAGTGTCGAGGAAAGATTTTCCCCGTAGGGAAAATTTTGCATGAGATTACCCGGAACGATGCGAATATAGGATGAAAAAGCAAAGGTAAAGCGGTTCAGCCGCTTTCCACTAGGGCCCACGGACGAAGGGAAAGGGAGGGAGGGATGAGAGCATATTTATTCGATCCATTAGCATCGATTCACGGGCCAAACTGCAAATTGAATAACTTCAAAGTCGCACGGACCACGTTGCATTAAACAGAGCCGCGTATCGAATATATATATATGTATAAATATATATATATACACTATGTCTATATCGATCGACCCTGTTTTTCAGCGAGAGAAAAAAAATCAAACGTCACTGCGCGTCGCTGAAATTTCTTTCTCCTTTTCTTATTTCTTTCTTTCTTTCTTTCTTTCTTTCTTTTTTTTTTATTTCTTCGACCCCCATCGAGAATTCGTGGGATGGCCGAGAACGTTTACGAACCTATCGTTGCGCTGCATTAATTCCACCTCGTCGGATTCCGTTTTAATCCCCTCGAAAACATGTAACCGGCGGTGGCGGGTACAACGATCGAGAGTCACATCATCCACCACGTTCACGTAGCACAGACCACTTACCAAAATCGCGAGCAATAGCCGCCTTTTTCTTAGACTTAATTATTATCGCGAGGGGAACAGGGGTGTCCTCTCTTGGACAATTCTCGGTCGCGTCGATCTTCAAGGGAGACACTCTGAAAGGATGAAATATGAATCTTCACGAGACGTTCGCGATCTCGCGATTATCCCGCGTAATAATGCACCGTCGAAAAATACACGTTCACACGCGACCGATCAAAAGTGACACGGCGTGCCACGCGATGCCACGCGAGGGAATAAACGTGGAGGAAACGGGAGGGAGCCGCGGGTTGCACGCATACCGCACATGTGATTCTTCCTCTCTCTCGCAACGTCGAATAAACGGACCATGCGAACGGCGTTGTATGAACGAACGAGCGACCCAGTTTTGTTTGCCTGTTACACACTTTCGTAAGTTAACCACGTGACTACGGGTGCACCTTGACCACGAAGCGTGAGGTGGCGAGACACGGCGAAGCAGCAGCGGCAAGCAACACCGTGGACTGAATTCGGTGGTAGCCGAAGCTACACTCGGAGCGCGATTGACTCGCAGCCAGGCGCCGCCTGAGGCGCCTCTACCATCCGCAATGTGGAAACTTCCTCCTCGTGGGCTCGTTACGTCGGCCATCCTTGTTTGTCCAAAACGATTTCTCTCCCCTCCCGTTCCTCTCTGCTGCTCTCCTCTCGTGTCGAATCGAATTGCGAATCGCGTGAAATTTCTTCTCGCGAATCCGCCATCGTTCCACTTTTTTCCATCTACGTACAACATGTTTTCGGATTTGAGCTTGCGTTCGAATGACGGAGGAGGGAGAGAAACGGTCGATCGGAGTGATTAATGGGTTATAAACTCGATAAATAAGTTTCAACCGATATTTTTCTGCGGAAAATTTTTCTGCGTATTCGTGTTTCCCTGTTTTGGGATCGAATTAGATTCGTTCGTTTTTCTATTCATTATATATTACGAATTATCCGTTTAAATTATAGACACGTTGGTGAATACATAGAGAAATTGAAACGTTGAGATTTATTATATACGTTAATTGAAGATATTTAATCTCTCGACCGATACTACTACCTACGTTCCTTTCGTTTGATCAAGAGTTTTATTTTACAAAGAAACGAAGGTAGTATCGTTAGTTCGTGTATCAATATTATCTGTTGAGAAACGAAAACTAATAATCTTCCTTTGAATTTAATGAATTTGTCCTTCAACAACTTTACTCATCGCCAACTATCTCGAAGATAACTTCTTCGAGCGTTATAAACATGTTGATCTTTCAATTACTTCAATCAATCCTCGCGCTACTCAAATAATTAAAGAAAAAAGATAAAGACTTTTGCAAGCCAATTTTTTGCTCGAAACGCGCATGACGTTATCATTATACAAATTGTACGAACACGAACCGTAATAAAAGATAAATAATAAATTTTTTAATCTGCTTAAATGCAATTGCAATTTTTAAGCCAATCGGTTTTAATCCGACCGATCGACATTTACAAAACAAAATAACACGGATTAAAACGAAAAAAAAAAAAAAAAAGAAAAAAGAGAGATTCGCTTAAAAAAAAAAAAAGAAAAAATTCGAAACGATAATTTACTCGCGATTCCGAGTTTATCGCGCAATATTTGCTTTTCGCGGGAAGACGAGCCAAAAGCTTGAAAATCGATTCACCGTAATACGAAGTATCGGATTCTCTTTAATAGCGTTATCGACGGAAACGTAGGAGGAAGACAACATTTTTTTTTTTTCCCTCCCTCCAAGACGGCTGTGCGCCATCCATCGAGAAGGGAGAAGGGAAAGGAAAATTTCCCCTTGGGATCGATCGATTGCCAATAGGTGTTTGTCGATACAAATTCAATATCTCCCTCGCACCAGCACGCGAACACGCTCTCGCTTCCTCTCGCAGCCGCCATACCTCGTCGTCTCGCGCCGACAACGAGGCTATTTTGGGGATAAAGGTGGGTAGGTAAAGCCATTCACGCTTGCATTTTCAAACACAGTTGCACGCGCCCTCCCTATCTAAACTTATTCGCATCGAAAATATCATATGGATATGATCGCTAATGTTATTGGGTCACTCGCGGCTTATTTATCGAGATAAACTCCGACGATTTCCGGTTTTGCGTACACAGGGAGAGCAAATACTCGATAAATCTGATAAAACGAAATTCTCGAAACGAGAGAGGGAAAGAGAGAGAGAGAGAGAGAGAGAGAGAAAGAGAGAGAGAGACGTTATCCTCCTCGCCGCTGCAGAGAGTTTCACGTTCGAAATAACGACAGATAGGATTTCCCTATCGACGTCTCTCGTCGAACAAGCTTTGCATTGTCGACCGTTGTCGATACTCTGGGCCGTGTACCCGTGGAAAAAAGTTGAAATGCCAGCCCGGGTAATAGTTGATTCCAGCAGTATCTCTGTATTCGAATGTAGAAAAAGAAATCGACGACGATCGATCGTATAAATTTACAGATAGATCGAAATTATTGATATATTCGCGGCCGAAACAAATATAAAAGTCGATGTGTAAAAAACGTGTCGATCGAGGAGGCTGCTTCGTGTATCCGTATCGTCACGTTCTATCTTCGTCTGGTGTGAAATTAAATTGCTTAAGGTGCGAGTATATTTTTCAAAATGAAGAAAAAAAAAAAAAAAAAAAGAAGAACGAAAGAAAGAAACTCTCGAGATTTGCACTTGAAAATCAGAACCGTTGGACGAGTCATTTCTCTGCGTAATTCCCACTTGCGAAAAATTCTCTTAAGAGCAATTCTCGAGGGTTTTTACTCTCAAATGTATTCGCACCCTTATGATTTAACTTTCGAACCGAAATTTTTCCACAAAAATTTTCACGCTTGTTTCAACCAGCTTCTCTTCAAGATCGCTCGTCAACAAATCGAACGAGCGATCCACGATTATCGTACGGAAGATTAATTTTCTTGAGTGAAATAGCAGGTTCGAATGCAACGAGAGACGAGTACACCAGATTCACTCGAACGTGACGCTCGGGAATAGTGGAAAGAAACATTTGCAAACTGCTTGGTTGGCAGTCAATTTTGACGAAGGTCGTGCCACGTTCGGGAACAATAAGCTGGGAGGGAATATTGCTTAGGTACGAGTGCTCGAAGCGGCCAATATGTATTCCAGGTGCACACAACGACCAAAGGTTCTTGGCCCTTGCGTGCACCGTTAACTCGGGCCACCGATCCGACCAGTTTCGAAGCCGTGCACAGTCACACCTGAAGCCACCGGCTACGAATTCGATTAATTTAATCGGAAATGTTACGATAGCTTTTTTTCCTTTCTCCCCCCTCTCCCTTTCCCCCTTCGTATTTACCAAGCGTGCAGTGAAACGTGTTTTTATTTTTGTTGCCAATTCGCCAATTTATAGTTTTTTTTTTTTTTTTTATTTTCTTTTTGTTTGCGAAACAGGTAATAAAATATATTCGCCGGCCGTTCGTGGATTCATCGATGGGGGATAAAATATCTTTTAAAATTATTGTTGAATCGTGTCCGACTGTTTTCGACTTTGTTTACGATTTGAATTGTATCGCGAATTTAAATAAAAAGGTGAACGATGCGCGATAGATAATTTGAAAGGAATCTCGATAATATTTTTTTTGCGCTTTATTCCTTTCTCTCTCTCTCTCTCTATATATATATATATTTTTTTTTTTCTACATTTGACAAGCGCGATGAATTTTTAATTATACAGTTTCGTATAACCAGGTCGTTCATACGGTAAAAGTCCACATCATTTTCCTCGCTATGATTTTTCGTTTAATTAACAGTTCACTTTCATGTACAAGTGAATTCCATCAAACATTTGCTCGTAAATATATGATAACGTTTCAGTTTCAAAGTTTAAGAATTTAGAAAACTAGTTGGCGAGCGGAAAAATTGCATAATGCTTAAATGGATTCATGCATCGTGAATTTTATAAAACACGTATTGCACGAACGAATTCGGAACAATTGATGCGATATATCTTTCGATCGCGTATTATATCCACTGTATTATATAGAAACATTTACATAACTATAGCTCGATGCTCGATGATTGTTTAGATAATGGAAGCTTTCGTTAGACGGAAGCTTCGATCGATCGAGCCTCGTATAAATGGATCTTCGTTGAAATGCAAAAAGAAATAAAAAACCCTACCCACGAAGAACGAAAGAGTACACGCGAAAACAAAGAAACTAGGTGACAAAAATATATTTTCTACAACAATCTTTTATTTTCTACAACAATCTTTTATTCATTATATAAATTTTTCAATATATATATATATATATACATCGAGAATCACATTTATCGATACGATCGTTCAAAATCCCGTTAACGAAAAACTTCGAACTCTTTTTTTTCCTCCCCACCATATAAAAATTTCAAATAATAAAATTACCATCCCTGCGTAAAAATTTCGACCGAAACTCCGAACAAAACTCGTTTCAATTATATCGAAACCGTGGATTTTTAGACGGACGCGAGAAATATTCGCCAGAACTTAAAATACGGAACGGCAATTAAGCGTTTAACATTTATGACATTACACGTGTCACGGATACCCTCTTTACTTTTCTTTTCTTTTTTTTTTCCTCCCTTCCCCTCTCCCTCATCCAACGTCCGATTCTCCAGCCGAAGCAGAGGCCGTCAACGATCGTATTTTTCTCCTGGCAGGCCGTTCTCCAGGTGAAATCCCCGCGAAATAAATGTCAAGTTTCAAAGCCGCAGGTGCGTGGAGACGTGGCATTTATTAAATGATTATTTGCACTGGACGCAGAAAACGTTATTTATACTGGATACGTCAAATGTCAGTGAGGGAAGAGAGGCATTGCGAAAATGATGATGGCCCGGGATGCGCTCAAACCCGACGCCCGTTTCTATGTGTCGCGTTCGAGCGTTCCACGCGCGAAATAACGCGTGATATATTCGCGAGAAAAATTTTTCCACCTTCGGGTCACGTCTCGTCCCGAAGAGACGTTCTCGTTCTCGACAAAGCTACGTACCGTGGCCCACGTAGGATCCTCCCCCTTTCCCCTTTGTAAAACAGGCCCCCGATTGGCCTCGCAGAATTATCGGACGATGAAGCGATGAATTTTTTTTTTCTTCGAATTGTAAAAGAAAAATCGTAAAGTAATTTTTTCTTTTTAAGATAAAACTTAGACAACTTAGAATATCGCATCGGTAAAAAATTCTTTGAAAAAGAATAAAACAATCTACTTATCGATTTTTTGAAGAAGAAAAAAAAAATAGTTTCGAAAAATTGTTCGAAAAACGATGCTTTCCTAATCGTTGCTAAATAATTCATTAAACTATTTATCCTTACGCTAGCACACGCGAGGGGAACGTTACGAGATGGAGAGGACACCTGTGCAAAGAGAGGCTCCACTCCCTTCCCCCACCCCTCTCGAGTCGTATCGACTCGACTTCATTAACGAGAACGATGCTCGGCCGATCTCCACGAGTCGAATTTAAAAGCATCTGCCTAATAAGCGGCGGAAAAATGATTGGGAAGGCAGGCGCATCAATTTCTATCTCGGCCGAGATTAACCGTGATAATTTTTCAAGTTTCCGGTGAATATCTGGTAGTATAATGAGAAAATTCCACAAATATCCCCCACGTCCCCCCTTCCCCTCGCCGCTGCGGCGGAGGGGGAATCTAATAAGTTTGCCGCGATTTCAGAGCGTTGGGCGGCCGTTGGCTAACTGGGGCCAATTTTCTCTCCCGGAAATACGATAAAAAGTAAGGGGGGGAGGAGGGAAGGGAAAAGAGAGAGAGAGATGGGGGGAGGGGGGACGGTTGAGCGCGGTAATATCGCGCGACATTGTTGCCAATGGGACGGCGACGAAAGGTACATGACAGCCAAGGTCTCGGCCCAATGAAAATTAATGTCGCATTCGCCGAGATGATTAGTGCAACCTATTACGCGCTCGTGCAGCAGTTTACGCTCGTGAGACCGCCACCACAGTTTGATAATTCACTGTAATTCGGATAGATGTAGACGGCAGACACCGGTCTCGAACGGAATGGATCATCATCGTCATCATCGTCCGTAAACGTTGTACGAAAAGGTACAATTAATCGGAATATTTTATTGCGAAATTTAAATTAAAATCGGGGAAAGTTCACTAGGTAATGATTAATCAATTATTATAAAAGGGAATGACGATTTGAAAAATCACGATAAGAACGACAATTTCGGGATTTTAACATTGAAAGGTGTACTTTTTTTCTGTTTTAATAATTTCCACGAATGCAAATTTTACATTGTTTCGGGGTAAAATTGGGAAGATAATTCTAACACGAAGCGTTAGTAACAATAGAATAATGTAATATGGATAACACATCTGTGCGTCGTGTTCGACGAACAGTTCTATTTTCGATCTTCGGATGCGCGTCGGCGCGGATAAACGTTTAACGATCGAAAATTCGGGAACACTGGTGACAACTCATAAAGCTTCATCAGGCTTGATGTTTTTTTCATTTATTTATTTGCCCGTGTGAAAATCGGAATGGATGAAAAAAAAAAAAAAAAAAAAAAATTAGGAAAACGCTCGTTCGGAAAGATATATTCGCGGCAGCTGGATTCGAAATCGGATTCCTGGTCGATGTACGAGTTCTCTGTGTCTGATTTACCGAACATTTGCCAATGACGCGTAAAACAAACGAATAACACGCCGCGTATTGACGGGGCGCAAATCAGCCCGCTCTTTATTACGCTTATCGCGAGCGCACCGCGAAAACTATAGCGATTCGTGAGGGCGTTCGTTTTGGGTGATTTGCGATAACACGAATTTCGATCGGCCAGATCTTTTCCTTCCATCCTTCCAAAACCGATTCGAAGTAAATTCTCACGATTAAAAGAAGAATAATACGAAAAAGAAGAAAATAAACGTATCGTTTTTTTTAACAATCTCTCGAAACTGTTTCACGCGTGTATTCATCCTCTTTCGTTCCATCTCTATTCTCATCGTCGCTTCCTTCTCAACGCGATTCTTTCTTCGCTCACAAAAAAGACGCTCTGCTCAAAATCGTTAACGACTCACTCTCACTTAACTCGCTCGGATAAAAATTGAAAAATTCTTCTCGAAAACTGGTTCGAGAACAGCACAGCACGAATACGGCCGGTTAGCTGATTGCGAAATCGCGAGAACATTAATGAACGTTTATTCCGATTATGCTCGCGCGAAGAGGGATGAATCGGCACGCTAATGACGAGGGATCGATCGGTCGATCTATCGATCGATCGTTCGTTGGATCCCATCGCCCGGCGAAATTAACGCGTACAGTTTGCTTTCATTTCATCGATTTAACGAACAAATACTTGGTCGGATCCTAATTGCGCCGGATTCCGCGCGACGACAACGCGCCAATCCGAACCGCCACCCCGTCGTTTATCATTTCGGAATTGAGGAGCGCGGTTGAATTGGAAACTGGTGAAAACACTTTTCACGGTGGCGCCCTCGTTCGACCAAAATTTCTCCCTCCCTCCCCAAAATTTGATTGATTAAACTTTTCTCGCTTTCCTACTCGTTACCCCAATTATTTTTGATCTTTATTCCGATGAACAGCGAAAATTTTGGGTAATATCGTGTGTATTGAAATTTCTTCTGTTCTGCTCTCAAGTTCCCAAACGTGGAGGATTCTTCCTTATGGATTTCTCTTCGATTCCATCCGGTAATATTTAAAAGTGGGCCGAGATCGTTCCACGCGAGTTACTTCTGATAAACTTTTCACTTGGGAAAAAAATTTTCGCAGAGCAGAATTCCAGATCGATCTTTCCTTGAATTCCCCCCCTCCCAATTAACCATTAAGCAGAGTTCGATCGAGTAAAATTTTTAACGCCGCCAGCTTCTTTCTCCTTCTCATGAGAAAAAAAAAACTCTCGGGGAAAGAATTGATCCCTGAAACGCGACTCATCGATCCATCGATTCGATTCAGTAACACGAGAACGAGCTGATACAGGGAGCTTCGAAAAGGTTTCGAAGCTGAAGGGGCTATTGCAGTAGGCGGTTCGTAGCCAAGGTAAACGAACCGTGAAGTGTCTTCGAGGCTTCGTGTAGCGAAACGCAGTGGCGCGGACTATTCAGATATACGCGTGCACATGACAAACAAGTGACTCTTAAAACATTTTTTTCCTCCTTCTTCTATTTTCTTTCTACTTCCTTTTTTTTTTTTTTTTTTTTTTTCTTCGGCGCGAATGAACCATTCGAGAGCCGCGCGATCGAACAAGCAGGGTCGCTCTTTTCTATCGAGCCTCTCCCTCCCTCCCCTTCTTCTCTCAGCTTCTTTTTTTTTTTTATTATACCAGAAAGCGGTATCGTAACTCGGGATACCGCCACGTATAAAACCCTCCTTCACTCTCGTCCACCGCGCCTTAATGCACGCGGGGGTGCGCTTATAGGAAAGCGATAAAGTGAAAAAATTATTACCCGAGAAATTAACACGAGGACGGAGAAACAATAGCGGATCGTTGTGCAATGGCATGCTCGTCTTATTGTCACGGATATTTGCGTAAAAAGCTCCGCATAAAATCGCTGAATTGCGGTCCGCATAAAAAGCCGATTTATTCGCTGCGCCGTTGCGTTCGTGCAGTAAACGAAACCTGGTCAAGGAGAACGGACTTCACGTATCGATTAATTTCCGTTATTGGCACATCTTTGGGAGCGAAGGTTGACAATTTTTTTCTTTTCTTTCTTTTTTTTTTTTCTTTTTTTCATTACTTTTTTCTTTTTTGGGAATCGCTCGAATCTTTTTTATTATTGTTCGAAGCGGGATTTTTTTTATCTAGATGTACGATTTCGCGAAGATCTCGAGCCAATTTTTTTTTGTCTTAAGAAAGCGATGGATTTTATTGGATTTGAAATTTTTGTCAAGATGCTTTTTAATTTTAATCTTGTTTTTTTTTTTTCGACGGGTGTAGAAAATTTTGCAATTGGAGAGAGAGAGAGAATTGGAGTTTCTATTAGTCGAAGAATAATTATTCCGTAATTCAAGAAATTGAAATTATGCGGGAAGAGTTTATAAATTGGGAAGAGAAAGAGAGAGAGAGAGAGAGAGAGAGAGAGGAGAAAAATTAAATTAATAGATTTTTCTATTTAACTCTATCTATCAATAGACGGATATTCCTTTTACTTGCGAGAAAATTTAAAATCTCTTGTTTGAAATTCAACAACATCATTTTTTACGAGATATATTTGCTATTACATTTATCAATCCAATATATAGATTTCTTTACGCGTATAAATTAAATTATTATAAATCATACGTTATGAAAAAAATCATACGCGTTATTCTATCCACAAATTTCTGCGTTACGTCACTCCCTCACCCCTCCCTCTCACCCCTCCCCCGAAACGCATATTTCCCATATTAATTAATATAAACTCTTCACATTTCCACTTTCAAACGCTCCACTTTTGAAAAGCTTTAATATTAATCGACTGTTAAATTAACTAGCACACACTCGAGAAAACCCGTTCAACGATAAATTTTGATATCAAGTGCTCTAAAAGCTACGTATGACCCGCTGGTATAAAATTCAGAGAGCGATTCGCGCGACTCGCGATTTCAAAGGGCTTGCATAATTACGCGAACACGTATGTCTTTCATGGAATTAATTCGCCTCGAAAGATCTCGAATCGATATCAGCCAGAATCAGCGCGAACGCGGGGATAAAGAGCGGTGAAGAGTTTTTTTCGAGAGATTAAATTTTAATACTTTAATATAACGATATAACGATGTGATGTGATAAATTTGTAATCGTAGATATTGTTGTTTATTATTTCGAACGTAATAATAATCGATAAAAAAAAAAAAGAAAATAACAATTCGTGTCGCGATCGTAATTTCGCAAAATGGAGAATAACGAAAAAACAAACGCTTTTCTTTTTTTTTTCTCTCTTCTTTCTCTTTATCTTCTTCAACCCCGCATTTACCCCCGCTCGCGCATCGAAGAATTCATTCATATTTGAATCGGCGAGTTATGGACTACTATGGAAACACGAGTTTCTTTCTACGAGAAAAGTATCGCGATATCGACAATACTATTAATAATAAATGGCATTCCGACTGAAAATAATTCCACGATAAATTTATATTGCACAGTCCCCCGGCCCGATAAACGCCCTAATAATACTCCGTCCCCTCGAGAGGAGAGATAGAATGCAGGATACTTCGATTTGCAACCATCTCGCGTGAATATTTCATCGAAGAATTATTCGAAGGAAGGTGCACGAATAGTACTCGATCACGTACCACGCCGTATACTCTAATTAAGGAGCACCAATATCGAGCTGCATTTTTATCGAATCGTTAAGAACCCTTTTTCGTTAATACCATTCTTCACGAGCATAACGGAGAAGGTTCGTTTATACTCGAAATATTTCCTTCCTCCTTCGAGGAGGAAGGAAAATATAAAAATATTTTTCTCCGATATCCATCCCCATCCTAATCCCATTAATTATTAACAAAGCATGGGCCTGCCTCTTCCTTCTCCCCTCCCCTCCCCCTCTCTCTCATTTTCAAACGAATATTTCCCGTTCGTCGAAAGAAAGTAACAAATCAACGAATCCTCCTCCCAGTTTTTCGAGTTGAAATTCTCAAGGCTCAGGAATCGTCCCCGAGATCAATCAGTTAGCAATCTCTGGCTCCTGTCTGGCGGAACGATATTCAATAAAACACGATGACATAATAGTATACGTAAAGCGAAAAAAAGAAAAAAGAAAAAAAATGCGTTGGATAGGAATCGGCCACTCCTGCGGTCGATAACATTGTACGTGGTTAGACGTTGATGCTGACAAGTTTCTTTTCAATATGTTTCTCGATATAATGCCCTCTTGTTTCTCTTTCCCCCTCTCCCTCCCTCTGCCATTTTATAACTCTGAATCGAAAGCAACCCGCCAATACGTCGTAATACAATACGTAACGTTTCGCAAGACACGTTCGTGCACAGGCCGATCGACAGCAGTTAAATAAATAAACGTGTTAAGCAAGCTTTCTTATAATTTAATAGGAACAGAGCTCGAAATGGAACGCTAATGGATCCCACATCTTCGCGCGTCCCGACTCCGCGCTTCTTCTACACCCACTCTATTGTGCTAGCTGCTGCGACGCCGCCGTTGAATTTCATGGATGGGGATTGGGAGGGGGAAGGGAGAATATTGGATGTTCCCCTCCCTCCCACGGTACGACGACCGTGTTTTTCTCCACGGTAACACGTGTACGAAGGAAAAGGAAAATAAGTTTGCGCTAGATCCCGCCGAGTATATACGGTGACCTGATTACCGCCATATTACTTTTCAACTATACGCAGTCGGGCGTCGGTGTAAACTTGGGATTCCTTATTATTTTTAAGGCGAATCTTGAAATTTTTATCAAAAATAATCTAAGAAAATTACGTTTCCTTCTACTTTCTCATTCGATCCTCTTCTATTTTTTCTTTTTAATGTATCATGAACACGAGTTATTGATATTCTTCTTTCGAATTCAAAGGTGAGAAGGGAATAGTCGGGGATAGCAACGACTGTTTCTATCTTACTTTTCAACTATACCCGTCGGTGTAAACTTGGAATTCCTTATTATTTTTAAGGCGAATCTTGAAATTTTTATTTTTCAAAAATAATCTAAGAAAATTACGTTTTCTGCCTTCTACTTTCTCATTCGATCCTCTTCTATTTTTTCTTTTTAATGTATCATGAACACGAGTTATTGATATTCTTCTTTCGACGAAATTNGGGGATAGCAACGACTGTTTCTACCTTACTTTTCAACTATACGCGTCGGTGTAAACTTGGAATTCCTTATTATTTTTAAAGCGAATCTTAAAATTTTTATTTTTCAAAAATAATCTAAGAAAATTACGTTTTCTGCCTTCTACTTTCTCATTCGATCCTCTTCTATTTTTTTTCTTTTCAATATATCACAAACACGAGTTATTGATATTCTTCTTTCGACGAAATTGAAAGATGAGAATAGTCGATAGCAACGACTATTTCTACCTTCTCGTCGCTGAATTCTCGAAGCAAAGAAGATTACACGCGAGAGACGTGATCTCTGCTCGGTTGATATTTCGAGATTTAATTAAGAAACGTAGTCCCGACGACGAGCGGGCGTATTCCATAAACTTTCCACGGTTACTAACCGTATACCGTAAACGTCATCGTTGCTACTTAATTAACCGATCGACGACAGAGAACCCGTCCAACAATCCTCCTCGAGTTTCGTTTCACCCCGCGATTTCGCTCCCCTCGAAAGAAATCTCGAAACGTCATCCACCGTGAGAAACAGACTGCGAGAACGGAATGACTCGAATTATTTTATGTCTCAGAGGAATGTATCTCCATCAATACGAACATCGTATTCTAATGGCAATAATATCGTTTCGACGCTCCTTTCGATCCTCCGTATTCTTTCCTCTCGCCATCAGTAACGGACGCTTGAAAAATCTCCATCCAACGCTCGCGATGCGTTATTGCGCTCGTTAAGCTCGCCTCGTTTTGTAACAGCGCCTCTTTAATCGCGCCCGCTCTTTATATCCCTCGCTGTAAAAAACACGGCGGAATTAAAAAATTACGACGCACCGTAAAGCAAGTCTGGGATTACCGAACATTACTGCAGTGGCGCGTGTATAAGTGTCCAATCCAAATCGCGGTGATATTTTAAACCGCGAGAGCGCGATCTACGATTAATATAGGAGGATTCCAAAAAATTTCCGCGAGAGGCGACAAAGCTGAGAGAAATTGTGTGCACCTTTTATCCTTTAAACGGGGATTATCTAACCGCAAAGTATAAGGGAGGGAGAGGGAAATTTGAGTTTTCGTGAATTTTTCGAGAGAGTAGAAATTTCGTATGCCGGGCAAATGATGGATATTATTTTAAGCATTTAAGAAAAGAAATCTTTTCGAAAGCTTCGAGAAGAAAATTTTTGGGAATGTATCGATTCGCGTTAAGACACGGACGGAATTATGGCAACTGTTGGGAAATAAATGGACAAAAAGAAGATTCGAACCGCCTTTCAGAATAGAAATCATCCCCCTGCTTTTATGCGTTTGACGCATAAAATTTTTTGCAATATCGCGTTGCGCATCAAGGGGTGGGGGCGGAAATCCTGTGGCCTCGACGTGAATTTACCTTAATCCAGTCTTTAATCTTATTTACCTTAATCATATCCGGGTATATGAAAACGCCGCGAAATAATGAAGACGTACAGATGATAACGTCCAAACTAACGGCCATTCATTTTTTTCTTTTTTTAATCCCCCTCTATTTTCCCGGATACGCGCCAAAGAAAACTTCAAAACTATGAATATTTCATGCGCATAATTGTACATTTATGCGTTTTCATAATATGGTTGAGAATCGGATAAAACGGAGAGGAGGAACTGAGAGGGAGAGGATTGCACGCGGCGCTTGGGAATCAACTCGATCCCGATTCAGAAATCCAACTGTTATGGCGGAGAATGAACGGAGGCCTCGTATAAACCGGTTGTTTGGAAACATTGTCGGTGAACAAATTAGCGAGAAACATGCTCGCTCGTTTCGGCGAAACGACATTCATTTCGGAAAAACGGTCCCCCCACCCCCACCCCTCTCCTTTCCTTTTTCTACCGGTTGTGTCACACGGACGTGACGCGCTGATTCTATTCCACCGCGATACTTTCATACATCGTTGGCCATCGTTGGCTCGCTACACTTGCGTAATACCAGGTGAACGCGTATATTGGTCAAGGCAATTGGGTTAAAGCATCGGTGACGAATAACGAACGAATCTCGCTTCGAAGTTTTTTTCGAAGTTGCGAAAGCGAATCGACGATGCGGAATTCTTCATCCCGCCTCATCGATTCGAGGAAGATCGAACGATTAATCTTTTATGTTTACGGTATCCATAAAATCGTAGAGAATCGTAATATCTGTGAAATGTTTTTTAGATGTATCTCGTGTAATATTTTCTACAGTCTCCCGTATCGTCAACGATACCTTCCTTCCATCACCTACCGTTTACTATCGCAAACTATGTTCCTCGTAAAATTAAAAATCATACACACCGTTTCGCGTGTAACGATTTCGCTATATCCACGGGTAAAACGGAACGAAATTTCGACGAAAAGGAAGGAGGAAAAAAGAAAAAAAATCGAAAGCAAACGAAAAAAAGGGGGAGAGAGAAAGAGAGGGAAAAGAATCCAGCTCACGCGTACGTGCGCGAAACGCGATTCGAGAGGCCGGTATTCGATAAGCGGGGAAACGAAGCGGCCTCTCGTCGACGTTTCCGATCAATCGACGGTGGAACAACTCTGGCGAAATTACCACCCCATCGAAAACGCATTTAACACCGAAACTCGTTCCCTCGCCCGTCCGTTCGTCAGAGCCGTTGCGTATTCGTGCCCGCGACGTCCAACTTGCGCAAACCAATCGTGTCACCACCGCTGTGTTTCCCCGCTCGACGAGAAATGCATTTGCCCGAAGAAGGAGACGCCATTTTCAGCGCAACTTTGCAAGTACAAAGGCACTTCTCTCGATCGTGGAAAATAGAGTTTACGCGGGAACTCAAGTGCGACGATCATTTCTTTCATCCTTTCGAAATGGCAACTCTTTCCACCCTCTTTCGGGATGATACTTGATGACGTATGGAGATTCCGCTTCATTGCGACGAGGAAGGAGGTGATTTAATCCAATAACTGTTGTACTTTTCTTTTTATTAAGAAAACGAGCGAATTTGACAAAATTCTTTTTCGTTTTATTTTTTTTTTTTTTTTTTGTTTTCTCGTAGAAAGAATCTCTCGAGAATATACACGAGATAACGTGGTAATTTTGATAAGACGAAACGAATTGTACTTTTTTTTTTAATAAACGAGAATTGACTTGATGACGATTATTAAAAGTTTTAGGATATCTTTGTGTACATTTTCTTTCTTAAGGGATCACGATATAAAATCTTGATAGTCTTCTTTAAAAAAAAATAAGAAAATAATCTCGAATAAAAATTCTTCTTATCGTTACGTACGCGCTCTTCAAGGAATAATGTAATCTCTTTTTGAAAAATTCTCTCGTACGATCTGTGATCAAGAACACAGGCCTGAGCTTTGAAAGGATCTTTACTTGACGTGGAATTCGTCTCGAATGACATCATCTGCTTTCAATCACGATACCTTTTACACAAATTAATCTTTCAAAGCTACTTTTTGATATCGATAGAAAAGAAATACGTCGAAGAATATGTCGAAAGTAAAGCGGCACCTTTCCCATTCGGACGTGGCGCTGCGAATTTGATCGATAATCGTAGCTGTCGTTCCACGAGAATCAGCCCACGTAGCGCAGAATAACGGAATTGAAATTCTTATCATTCCTGGGAATATTATTAGTCGCTACGACCACCCTTTTCGCGGCAATTAAATTACAATTCCTCTTTTCCCGGATAAAAATGTACGAATTCGCTCGAAAGATTGAAAGAGACGATTAAATTTATTCGACGCGCGGACAGCGAACTCTAAAAACGGCCGCCCCGGGTAACGACAGACCGTTATCTCTGAAAAGGATAATTCCCCTATTTTCAGAGAGTTTGCCGATGTCTTCGTTAAACAGAAACGTACAAGAGCGAACGAGGAGGATTTCGAGACCAAAAGCGCTTAGACAGACCGACGTCTGACAAAGTTTATTATCGTTTTACGTCGTGGAATCTAATGACAGTGTGAAGAATAATTCCTTTGATAAATTTTCCTCGAGCTTCCAAGAAAATACACGTGCGTGTACGTGTCTCTCTGTGCGTGCCTTCTTATTTGCTCAAAGGCAAAAAAATATCAAAACTATTATTTTATAATCATAAACTTTGGAAGCTTAAAAGAGAATGCACCGTCGTATCCTTGACATTCTTCCTAATTATTCATATCGCGACTCATAGTATGCAATAAAAACTCTGAACTGTAGCAAAAAAAATTTCTTCGAATCCAAAAGAAGATTCCATTCTTCTATCCAAAGAATCTTCTCAATTACTATCCTTTTCTTCCGCATCTTATCCGAAACTCGAGAAGTAAATCGAAACCTCTTCTCCCTGTAATTCCTCGCTCGCGAAACACACCTACACACACGCACAAAAGGTTTTCTTGCGAAAAGTTTGATGCAGTTGGACGACAGGGGGGAGGGGGACGCACGAATTCCTAGGTGTCGTCTGGGCCTTCCTTTCCAGGGAAGTTTTGAATTTCATGGACGGCGATATCCCGCCGGTCCGTGACACGTGACGAAGTTTCCTTCGAAGTTCACGTTCGATTCTTATCATCGAGACGACATCACGATGGGTCGTTGACCCCTTTCTCTCGACTAGAAAGACAGTACCACCACCACCATCGCCATCGTCATCATCACACTCAGCAAGACTAGAGAGACACATGTGATTGGACGTTTATACAAGCGCGCGCGCGAGTTGTGATAGGCTATAATAGGGAACAGGCGATTGTGGTTGTGGGTGGTTGCTGCAACACCCATTGTCGAGCCAGATTCGAACTTACGACCGAACGATGAATTAATCAGGGGGAAGTAACGAAATAGAGTAGGCCAACAACTATACCGCAAACGTGTGTTTAGAAATGGGAAATCCATTTAACCGGCCACGATATTGGATTACCTTCTTTATACTGATTCGCCAAATTGAAAATCTGATACAATTATGGTAATGTTCGAACCGAACCAACTAATCTACTTTTTCGTAACGCGTTGAAAGCTCCATGTTCCACGTGAAATTAATGAAACAAGATTTTTTTTTTTTATTTTTTTCTTACTTTATTATCGTCGTGAACTTGTTTAGGTGGAAATGGTAATTCAATTTCAATAACGAGTTTCTTCGTTGTGGAAACAAAAAGAAAGGTTGTCTTGGCTGTTATATACATAAATTTGTTTCGAAAGGAAAGAAAAAAAGAAATAAATATATTTGTCACTTTTCTAAACTGGTTTCTTCACTTTTACTAATGACTTTTGCACGCGGTAGTGTAACCAGATCCAATAACAGATCGTCACAACGTCGTAAAATCAGTCAAACGTAAGATAACGACGTATCGGGTATTAGAACTAGCACTTCGACGATCAGATAAATGGCTTGAACTTCGAAAACATAAGAGGGGATGTACCGTACTGTGTGCCTGAAATATATCGCACTTCAACATCGCTAAATCTCCTTTCTTAATGACTCGTGTCAGATAACGTCTCTTGATCAATTTGTAAAAATATATCTTGTTAATTATATAAGACACACACAAAGATATTTATAGAAACGTATTAATTATCGCATGTACTATTGCTCGTGTATCTCGAAAAAAGCCAATTATATAGTAAAAATTGTTCAAAATTTTGTCCCGTATCGACGTAAAGAAAAATCATTTCCATTTCCAATTAAATTCGTTCCATTTATTTCACGTATCTTTCCAAATATAGCACGTGTAAAAAAAATCACTATATATTTTTTTTTAAATTCATCTCCCATTTCCAACCGCTCGTTCGACGATTCCACGCTTGTCTCCCGCCAGGCGTAAAACGTTCAACGTCTCGAGAAACGGCGGCAGACTACTAGGCACTAGAGGTTACGGAAGTAACGAAGCTCGAGGAAGTCGAGCTACTTTGTTTACAGCAGCAACGACGATGACCTTATCCCCCGAAGGATGCTTGAGGATACTCGCGCGTTCAAACTTTCCAACAGGATATCCAGGCAGAAGGAAAGAAAGAGAAAGAGGAGAGGAGAGGAGAGGAGGAAGAGAGTATCTCGAGGGCTAAGAGACTCGTAAACGCGACGTGAACGAACGCGGCGAGGCTTATGAGTTTTAAATCGCGAGTTACAACGCGTGGTAGAAAGAGCTGCTTAGCTTTTTCGGCTTGAGAATCCCTGGTTGTTTTAACCCGAGTTACGTTACATCGCCTGCAGTGAACAACGTTAACCGAGTTCTCTTTCCTCTCCTTTCTCTCTCTCTCTCTCTCTCTCGAGGAGGAGGAGGAGGAGGAGCGGCCTTCCACAATTTAGTTTCCACGTTGGTTGGACTAAATTAGAAAAAGTAACCCGACCGCGGAAGTGCAACCGTCGTTCCGCGTTACCATCGAATCTCGTTAAAATAACTTTTCGCATTATCACGACCGCATGTGCTTTTCCCCGAACGAAGGCTTGGTTAAAGTTTCGAAAGGTTCCCGGTGATCGACACGAAATTTGGGGGGAGGGATGATAGTGGGGAGAGTGGGGGAGGGGGAGGGAAGCGGGAAGAGCGGGCACAAAAATATAAAATTTTAAAGATTCTCTTTAATTATTAGTTCTCGAGATATTAGTGAAAAATGTTTAGTACTATTCGTTGAATTCTGCCTGTACAGAGACGTGACTAATCAACCGTAAAAGTCGTCAAGTGTTTAATAGCTGGCGTTTCAATATCTATGGGGTGTTTTATGTAAATCCTACAGTTGCTTCCGTGAAAAATCGCGAATACTGTTTTTAAATTCTAAACCTAACTCAATATCCATTACAGGATCGTTTCTGTTATAAGTGTTATAACCAAAATAACAGAGATCAACAAAGATGCTAGATGGAAATTTGATAGATCGAATTGCGTTTAATTTCGAGAGAGAGAGAGAGAGAGAGAGAGAGAGAGAGAGAGATCAAATTTTTAATGGATCGTAAATAGGACACCATATAGATAGATACTAAAGTCGATATAGCCAGATATTATTGCTTACTCGACAAATAAACATCCAATGTATAATATAAATAATTCTCGAAGCTAAATTTTTAGATCTAAGATCCACGTTCTCTCTCCTTTCATCTCTTCAAATTTGTCGATTTAGGGCCCGTATGAAATTACTGATATTTTCTCACTTTTGAGAAGTATCGTATTTTTTTTTTCTTTTTTTTTTTTTTTTTTTTTTTTGAGAAAAGGATCGTTCCTCTTTTTTTTTGAATCGAGTTTTACATTTAGATCGCGAATATTTACACGTTTATTTCCACATCGTTGTATAAACCTTTTCGATCCTGTTCTCAACCCCTGCACGATGAAATATGGTACGTGCAACGTTGTGGTATACGGATATTTTTCCTGCTTTTTTTTTTTTTACCGATGTTTACAAGTGAATTTCAGTTTCAAGTTTCGCGTGAAAGAAAAATAAAGAGAATTTGTTTTTAAAAATATATAGCGTATACTATACCCGGTATCGTTCCCCCGTGATTTTTATCCGGATCTATGGACGAGATTCTATACATAGAACGCGCATGCTGTTCGTTATTCCTGATATACAAAGTTTGTAAAATTTACGATTTTTTTTTTCATCGTTTCATTTCCATGATATAAATATTATATATTCGATAATTAATTATTTAGGAAAAGAATTACGATATTTTTGAAATCAATACAAAAATTTATTATTATCGTTATAAATATTATACGATATTAATATAATCTATATAAGAGAAAAAATAGTCAAGATCGAATCAATTAATTGCATGCTAGCTTCGTTATCCAAAAATCACAAAAATCAAAAAGATCTTTGATAATTATACATATATAAAAAAAAAGAGAAAGAAAAAATAATTGCATATACGCCTCGATACGCGTAAACGATCATTAACAACTAGAGAAACAAAAGATCTACCGACCGGTCTTGTGTAATAAAACCAGTCTCGCAGCAGGAAGTCATGAATCAGGAAGTGCAACGATTATTGGAACAAGACACGCAGCAACACAGTTGATTAACGTAAAATCATCGTATAAGGGAACCGAGAGCGACTGACTATGCAAGAGATAATAATACGATGACCGATACACGTTACAAATCGTTGCGAATCGATTTTCGTATTATTTTTTGCCTAGGACCCGAGAACGATTTAGAAATCGTGCACGACCAAAAGTAAACTCGTAAACACGTTGCAAAAATAGAAAAGCTTCTCATAGTTCTACTATTAGAATGGAGGGGAGAAAGATCACATATTCTTATACTATGTACAAATACGAATAGAAGAAGAGCAACGTATGCACGGTTAACGGTTTGTGTCTAGTCACAAACCGGTAGATAAGAGAGATGTTTTTACGAAAGCCCATTACAAACCGGACATACGATGTTTCTCGGTTATTGCAGGTTAATTGCTTAAACACAGTCAAGGCTGGTATAATATCAACGATAACGTGCGGTAAGTGGCACGATGGACGATCTCTTTTTTCCTCGTTACATGTACGTGATGTTTCAAGATCGCTTTCATAATTGAAACCGTTCCGTGTAAATTGGAAAATGATCATCCATCGTCCCCATACCCGTGGCCCGTTTCACTGACCAATGTCCGTTCGACGAGAGATGCCAACAGTGAAATTGATATTTGATTGCTTTTCTGCATTGTGAACAGCTTCCGGATCGACGGTCCTTTGTTGCCTCTTTCGAGTGAAATTTTAGCGCGAACGAGCACGTCTATGTGTGTTTGTACAACACAAAACTCTGTGTCTATAGAGAGAGATCGTAAAATCTTTGCTAGATTGGTTAAAAAAAAAAAGATGCCAGTATCGTTTCTAAGAATAAGCGTAAAACGAATGGAAACTTTACGAGCGACAGCTGAACGGCGAAAAATCGCCGAAATCGCTCGCATGCCGAAGTAAAAATTATTTACTGTTTGCAACGAAATTATCGCGATCAGTTAAAAAAGCTTTGGATAAAAATTTTAATAAAAAAAAAAAAAATAATATAAACACGACCGAAGCGAAATAACGAAAATGAGATATCGTAAATATTGCATACACGATCGTTCATTCGACAGCGAATTTACGAACGACATCGTTATCGATAACACGGTTTTAAATTTGTCACTCACGCCCGTGTTCGAAATCAAGGCAATTCACCGAAAACGGAAGGCACACTTTGAAATTTGATATTATCATACTATGGATAGATCAAGATCATCATTAACGTTACTTCACTGATATATTTCGATACGTGTATGTGTCGTACGCGAGATCGTTATTTTCAAACGTTCAAAATCATCACCGTTTCCAGATAGCAAACTACCCACGCAATGGCGTATCTTTAACGAACGCGTCCGTATTGGAACGTGTCGGTGTTTCGCGAGATGCACGCGGTAGTAGCGTAAAAAAAAAAGTCAGCTGATCGGTCATAATACGATAAGGACACAGACAACAATTTATTATCGTGAAATATCTTCTCACAATAACGAACAAAATGACGCAAGAACGTTCTATTCAAAGGAAAACCAGACGTGCTCGTTTGTGCTAAAGAGGACAACCAGGAAGAATATGAAAATGAAAAGAGGAACTAACCTTGATCGTCGGGCCAGTTTCGAACGCGCGCTCCCGCGATTTGTCCTTTCACCTTTGCCTTTATTTCCTGTGTTTCCACTGCGATTACGAGATACAGTCTTACAGGGATGAATCAACGCACGAAAAATTCTTGTCTTTTGCACCGCGAAAATCCGTGTGTTCGGAAGCTTTACCGTCCTTCTCTGTACACGAATATCTATCTCTTTCTTGCTCGTATACCGCAACACACGGAAAATGGCAGCCCTACTGCACTCGAAGCAACGCTTGCCAACCCGCACACTCACACTATCGTGGAAACGTTCGGAAAAAGTTACGTTTACGGTGTTCTTCGGTTTCGAACGTCCATACACTACGTCACGATAAACGATTCGCCTTGAGATATCGCGAAAAATGCACAAGCAAATGATTGATTCGCAAAGAAACTTTGGAAATACGACTACCGATGCAACGAACTTGTTTACGACGCGACTCCGCGTACGATCTGCCGTAGATGCGCGCGTCTCGTTGGCATCCCTGCTCGACGGCTGATACTCGATTCGTTAAAAATTATTACGTAAGATGGCAGAACTAGTCTGCATTTTTAGTAATAACAATATCAACACCATAAATAAATAAAATTCATTTAATTATCATTTTCAATTATTATTCTATATGACATATTGATAAAAATCAAATCATATATTATTATTGTATCAACGCAATTAAATAATATTAAATTTTCTTCTAAAAAAAAATTATTTTATGCACTTTAGAAATCGAATGTCGATGGTATATAAATGGTATATAATGATATATAAATCTTAAGAATTTTTGTCAATAATAATATAAATAATTACAGAATAAATATAATACAGAACAAATTTTTCACTTCGATATAGAATAATAATTGAAGTTGTTGTAATAATATCGATATAAATAAAAATTTGAATAAACGTGTTGATAACATAAAAAATATTCAAATAAAAATATATCGATTGTAGTTATATATTCGAAAAATAAATTAAATAAGATAAAAATTTACAAATTAAATTATTTGTAATATTTTTTGTTAATTTTCTGCTTGATTTTAATACATATATATTATATGTATAACAAAATATTTAAAATATTTAAAATAATATTTAAATTATAAAATTTACTTACCATACGCGGCAATGATGTGATTTCGTCGATGGTACGAACGAGACTGTATCGATATAGCGTAGCGCCCGACCTTATCTACCGCGCTATGTTTACATAACGTTCCGTATTGTGGTGGGGAACGACGTTGATTTATAATAAAGAGATAAAATTGAATGAGATAAAATTACTTATTATTTGATTATCCTTTTAAATTTAACAAACGAAACTATTTATTTTATATTTTTTTAATTTTTTAAATTATGAAATATATAATTGCTGTTAAAAATAATGGTGTTGTTGATATTAATTTTATTATTATCGTATATTATAAAATTTATAATACGCGTAATTTTTTCGCAAATGTCAATATGTTTTTTTTCTGATAATGGATAAATGGAAACTTATCAAATACTATAATGTTACCTACAAATGGTGAATTGTACTACGTTTATGTCAGCAATAGATAATTATTTTAAATCAATATATAGTGCTGCAATATTTATATTAATTTTAAAAATTATTACAAACTATTTTTTTATAGAAATAAAAATTAAAATTCTTTTTTCTTTTGTTTCAAAAATATTATAAATAATAAATATAATATATCAAAGACAATTCGGTTCGTAAATAGCATACGAAATAAATATTATCTAATATTATTACAAAATCATTATTAAAAAAATGATTATTAAAAAAAAAAAAAAAAAAATATACACAGATAACGAACCGTGTATACGAAATACCGATTAATCGCAATAAAACGCAAATGAAACTAGCTTAACGTTACTCGATTCGCAAGCATAACAAAACAGGCAAAATGTTTGTCACTTTTGTTTACGTATCGAGACATAATCGAACCTCGATACTCAGACATAACAACCTTAACAGAACCATCAGTCTCATATTAAAAAAAAAAAAAAAAAAAAGAAGTTTAAAATCAAAGTCGAAGAACGAAGGAAAGGAGAGAAACGACGGATCGAAGCACCGTTGTAATTGTTCTTTTTTCCCACAAATCGCCATTTTTACCATTTAAAGACACACGGTTTCGTTCATTCGAGTGTAATAAATTCGTTTATCGTTTTATCTTCGCGAACGTTGCACAACGCGGCTACGAAGATACGAAAGCAGCGGGGGTTGATGGCAAAAGAGGGGTTAAACTTCGTGGCGTGGTGAACACGGTGGTGGTCGGCGATGGTCATTTGTGGGAGCTGAACTGACTTCTTGGGGGGGGACGAAATGTCTCTTGCGATCCCGCAGCCAGATACCGGACACGCTACACCCTTTCTCGAGCCTCTTTCTCTTTCTCTCTCTCTCTCTCTCACTCCCGCCCTCGTGCCCTCGGAGTGATGTCCACCACACGACACGCCACACACAGGTCGGAGGCATCGAGATTGTCTTCGGAGGAGGGTGTAAGTATAAAAGAAATCACGAAACGTATTTTTGCCTCGACCGCGGAAAGAATTGCCATGACACGCACGGCCTCCCGCCTTCGCCTGTCCCTCACGAAGAGGGATACTGCCGAACCACTCGTAAATAACGTCGTGTTTAACATCGTTCTTTATGGTATCGCGTTGTACGATTTATATACGGCGAGCCGGTTGATAAATTTCGAGAACATCGAAAACGAGCCACGAATATCGTAAAAGCGTACACAATCCCATTGATCGCCACTAATTGCAAAGACATACAAGAGACAAGCTAATTGTAAGAGGAATTAAGAGGCTGTATTATATAATGTAGGAGCGGATAAATCGAGAGGCCCGTGTACACCAAGAATAGCCTATTAGTGTGTCTCGATTGTTGAAACAATTGTGCAATATCTTATGGAAATCACGGGTGGAACGGGAGAAGATTGTTCGTTGCGTGTATAGGGGGAGGGGGAGGGAAAGGGTTATACACGTCAGTTCTTAATAACATCGAGTCCCCGCGTACGCTTTCCTTCCGAGCATCGATCTATCCTCACCCTTGGAGCCGTTAATACGTTCGTTTTTCATCGTATCTGTAAACCCCGCGGACGGCCTCGTGTTTCATCACAAGATCATGGAATAACAATGAATGGAAATTCGAGGGTAAAGCGAAGGAAGGGCGCGACGCGATTTGCCTTTAACCGACATGTTTACAATCCTCCGTGTTTCTTCCCCCTCCCCCTCATACTCCAGATATCTCCACCTATTCACCCTTTGCTCCTCCAATCTATACGCGGAATGAAGTTGTTCCAATTTGTGATCCAATTATAAATTTCATTTATCTCTTAATTCTTTCCGACAACAACAATTTTCGGACTCCGATTCTCTCCGAGAGAGAGAAAAAGCATCGCAGGCAAACCTATAAAACAACCCACGATGCGATCCGATATGCAAATGCGGGGCGATTCCACGATAGAAAAGATCAAAGAATCCGCTTCCGTTTCGTCCACCCTCGACGAATCCTACATATTTTCGAGGCGAAGGAGCATGGCACATCGCAAGTATTCACACACGTATTCGCATAAAGAACAGGAAGACCGTATACTGGTCGCGAGAGGTATGATAAGCCATGCACATACTTGACGTGAGTACTTCCAGTACCCACGATACTCACGTGAGTACCGTGTGGGGCAACCGGTATCAACACCGCGAGACACGGCAACGCAGCTCCTGGACATGCCACCGAGATCAGCAACCAGATATCGTCCGCTCGTATTTATGGCTACCGAGATTTCGCATTATTAGGGCCATTTAACGTTTTCGCCCTATAATATCGTGGCTACCTCGATATGGTGAAACCGCCTCGAATCGTGGATCGTGAATTTCAGGGATCCAGTCCAGTCCACCAAGGTACTCGAATTTCCGATACTCGATAATCTCTCGAGTTGGATACGATATCTTGTAAATTTATATAGAGAAGTACACAAGATAGAGACACGTTTGGCCACGCGTAAAGCGCGATAATGATGATAATAATATCAAACTTATCGGTAGAACGATTTCTTAAGTTGGATACCCGGATATTTAGATATATTTAATTATCTAGGAAGAACAACACCGTTAATTTTTTTTTTGTCGAAAATGATCAGGCATTAACGTTTCATGCCCGTTTCGCTGTCAACCTATATCAAGCTTGAGACGATACAGGATTACAGGTACCACCCATTATCCCCGCGCAATTATCCTTCATAAATTGTAGATACAACTGTTTAATTATAGGGTGCCTCCTTGGCTGATCGAACAGGCAAAGAAGACCCATCGTTAAAGATCTTCATTCGAACAATGATCAAACGTATTATCGAATAATAATCGTGTTTACCTTACTCGTCGTTGAACCAATATGGGGAAGTCAAATAAGGGTAGTACGTCCGTTCGTTTCCTTCGATGACGTGTCCTGCAGACATTCTTCATATGCTCTAAGAGAACATCGAACGGTTCTGTAAGAAAAAAAAATTTGTAACTTGAAAACATCATTCCATCTTTCCAATAAGGGAACCAATAATAAGATTTATCATCCGTCCATAAAATTAGCATAACCATTGTTTAAGTTTAATTAATTTATAAATAATCGACATATGTTTAACCTCGCGCTAACCGTGTACGATTACACAATTTGGATCGCTCGAACGAGCGTTAAATTGGCTCTAATCCGACTGGAGGTTTCGTATCAGTCGTCGATTTGGTGGCCAATCCTCATCTCGATGAAGAAACGGATAAACTACAGTCGAACGTTTTCACGCTCGCAACCCAACAACATCGTGAGAAGAACGAACGAATAAATTTTACGACAATTTTTTGGGAGCTTTTCCTTCGATCGAAGGAAAAATCGCGACACGATTCGTCCTCTTAAAAAAAANAAAAAAAAAAAAAAAAAAAAAAAAACTCTTAAAACGATCTATCTCTCGTAACAAGAAGCGTTATCGTCAACACGTTAACATTCGTTTTCCTGGATGCATTGTCCCGCGATTTTAGTCCAGGGGATCGGCAGACTCCTCATTCGTCTCCCATTCAGAATCTCCCCCGGTCCCGACGTTTCCGAATCTCCGAGGCGGTCCATTGTGCTCGGCCCTTTTCTCGGCGTCGCTCTCTCCCAGCCCTTTCCTCCTCCTCCTCCTCCTCCTCCTCCTTCCTCCTTTCCTATCATTCCCCCGCAACCTCGATTCTCCTTTTCCTCGATCTCTCCTTCCGTACTCGAAATCCTCTCGTCCAGAGGTAATGCGAACAGCCTCGGAAGAGAAGCGGCAGCGGAAGGGGTGGTGGTTGGTTGGAGGATCGAGGGAGGCGAACAGGAGAGCGCTGAGCGCTCTCTCAGTAGATGGGGTTTTTAGGGGTGGCGACATGGAATCCGGGAATTCGTGTCTCGCGGGGTAGTCTCGGCAGGGAGCTCTATCGATTCTCAACGAGACGACACCACCATCCTCGTGGAACTCGTGTCTTGCCCGTTTCGTACCACCACCTCTGGAACTCGTTTACGCAAAACCGCTCGGTACACACGGCCCACAAAAGGAAAGTTTCACTATTACGGCGTGGCAACGCGATAAGGAGGGATACGAGGAGGACGTAAAGTTCGAGGCTTTCGACCGGTCGGACGTGACCGAGTTCGGAATTGCCTCCATAACTCGTGAATAGTGTGTCGGTTATACCCTTCCTTTTTTCTCCCTTCCTTTCTCTTTCCCTCCCCCGTTTCTTCGGGGACGTCTTCGTCTCCGTGATTTTCGAAAAGTCGATTAGGCGAGGAGGAAATTGGGCGCGGTTTAAAGGATGGTTTAAAATACCGAAGCGCGACTTTGAGAAAACGCTTTTCAAGGGGGATATATAATATTTGATGTTGAGGAGCCGTGCGCCTAATAGACGTCCGCGTGATCGGCGGGGAGAAAAAAGTAGGAGCGGAAGGAGGTTTAGGGCGATCGAGGAAGGTGCACGTAACCGATAACCGATAAATCTCGCGATAACGCGGCATATTAGGGAAGCGAGCGCCGCAAACTCTGACGTGCAAAACCCGTGTATTTACAACCCTTCGATTTTAACCCAACCTTCTCACCGGTAACCCAAATTACGCGTCGATATAAACTGGGTCATATAAGTTTCATTCATCTTTCTCCGCGAGCTATCAATTTCTTTCCACTATTTCACCATTCAACGTTCCCTCGTCTCGATCCCCGTTCGCACACGTCGAATTATTCAAAGATTCCGCAACTCTCGTCTCGCGAAATCAATCGTCTTGCCCTTGATTTTCGGGAAGTTAATTCGAAGGCAGAAAGGCGATACGATACGAAATTCGTGTGAAACAAAGGAGAAGGAGAAAGAGAGAGAAGGCGGTACCACGATATCGTGGTAGCCATAAATCCATCGGGAGTTGATCAGTCGACACTCTGGAACCCGTGCACGTACGTCTGGCATATCCACGGTATGACCAGGAAGGGTCGCCATCTTGAGGGTTTCCTCCCTCCGCCCACAGGGGTGATTCTTTATTGTTTCAATAAGCACAGCACAAGTCCGGTCTTATTAGCGAAATAAACCTCTTTTAACGGCGCGTTGCCCCTTTCTTCTCCCCCTTCATTTCGTCTCTTCTATTTTTTCCGGTTTTTTCCCTCCTCCCCCTTTTTTCGAGGGACGAAAGTCCGGCGATATAAAAAGGAAGGAAAAGGCCACGACCGGAAAGAGATCGAGACGAAAGAGATCCCGGAGAGAGAGAGGATGAGAGAAACGGTGAGAGAAGGGGCCAAAGGATTCTTGAAAGAGTTCTCTCCTCTTTCAGAGGAGTCCAAAGGGAGAATCGATAGGTTTTTCCGCGGGTTCCCATGGAGACCGCGAAGCGAATCGGACTATACACACGATAAGCGACGAAGACGTGGAAAGAGCATCGTACCACCGGCGTAACCACCCCTCCCTCCCTATGTACCTCTTCCTTTTCCTGTCTGAATTTTAAGCAAACTTTTACCACCCTCCTTATACCTTTTGTTATTCAAAATCGAATTTTGAAATTTTCGATCCTTTCATCGATAGGTATTGAAATGCAACTGGATCATTGATTTAGAATTTCGATATCACAATTTTATCGAAGAATTATCGAAATCGAATATTATATATACGATGCGAAGAATCAGGATATTTCACAATTCCTATTTAATATTTCTAGATCCTGATTCCCGCGTATCTCCACGACTATTCGAACATCTCGTTCTCCCTCGGAGAAAATGTATATCTCTTTTATAACCATACGTTATATAGCAGTATCTGTGACACGAACGGTAGTAGTTCGAACGGCGAGCGTCCAACATCGTCATGTCGGCCATCTTGCTGGATCGTTTCTCATCTTTTACGAGGCTCGACACCGTCATTCTGCCGCCGTCTCATGTCGTTTCGGCCCCTGCGAGAAACAATTGAATGTCGCCGAGTTTATTTTCGGAAGCCTTAATTTAATTCCCGTCCTGTTGAGGGAGAGTCGTTGAAGAAAAAGGGTAGGGTTAACGTTGAGGAGGCGGAGGAAGAGGAGGAGAGAAGAAATGGAACGAACGGTCGCAGTTAAGAAACGGATCTTTTGTTTCTCGCCGCTCTCCTGCTCGAGATGGTCTTTTTAAGTCACGTCGAGTTCTCGTGAGAGGCCAGGTTTATGTCCGCTATGACGATCGATTGTTAGATCACTCGCGCAACGCACGTTTGCCCCTACCTTTCGATCGTTCGCAGACAGAGAGAGAGAGAGAGAGAGAGAGAGAGAGAGAGAGAGAGAGAGAGAGAGAGAGAGAGAGAGAGAGAGAGANAGAGAGAGAGAGAGAGAGAGAACCAGGGACTCTGTGGAAGTAAATCGAAACACGACTGAATCTAAATACGGCCGATAATAATTCCATCCGGAGGAGTCTCAAAAATTTCTCTGCTCCTCTCGCTCAGAATATTTCGGAATACGAAAAGAGTTTCGAAACAGCCAACAAACTTTCCAACACCTCGTTCGATACTTATGAATAAATATATATAAATATATATATATATATATATATATATATATATATATACACGTACGAGAATCAAACGGTTCAAAGACGAAATTCGTTACGAACGAGTTCAGCAACGGCGGCAACACAGGGAGAAGGTACTTCAGAGAAATTATCTCGCGATGCGTACCAGGTAGCAAGTACAGTCTACTCACAGATAAAGGGAACGCGTACATACACCGATATTCCAAATGGGTAGGTAGGTATCCGTACAGGTGTATGAGTGCGTGGTAGCTTTGCCAGAAGTCAGTGACACCTCTCGCATCGTCGGTGGCGGCGGCTGTGGTTTCTGGTAGCCATGGTAACCACCTCCTGCTCCCCTCATCCTCCACCTTTTCCACCTTCTGAGGGGCCTCCACCACCACCTCCGGCCCCCACCAACCATGAAACAGCGCCTCCACCTGCGCTACGCTCTTCTCTGTCTCTCCTTTCCTTCTGCCCCCAACCCGTTTCCTCTTCCAATTATCATACTATCTCGCTCAGTCTCACCCCCTTCTTGGATGTCACTGTGTTCTCTTGAACTCCGTGGGTTCACAACGGAATAAGAGAAACGAAGAGAGAACCGGAACGAGGGACCACGGGGACCAGAGAGGAAGGTGGAACGTGGCTGAAGTGGCCACTGTTGCCAAGCTTGTCTTTTTCTTCCCTCCTCCTCCTCCTCCTCCTCCTCCTCCTCTCTCCCTCTCCCTCTCCCTCTTTCCTTCTTCCTCCCTCCCTCCCTCCCTCCCTCCCTCTCTCCTCCTCTCTTTCTCTCACTCTCCTCTTCCCTCGACTCTCCGTCGCGGTCTTCCCTCGTTCAAGTTGGATACACGCAAGCTGCGCGCCGTCGGCGTGGGTGCAGCCGCTTTCTGTGTATGAATAGATGCAGGCAGCGTGTTACTGGCGTCGCAAATGAACGCTGCCAGTGCATTCTCCGTTTCTCGTTCCTCTCTTCTCTTCCGCCACCCATTCTCCGCTGCCTTCCTCCTCGTAAATGTCTTTACTCTCCCCCGGGTTTCGTTCCGGTCACGGTGCACGTATCGCTTCTCTCCGCGTGTCTGCCATAATGGCGTTGGCCCGTCACAGACGCCAGTTATAGCCCGATCTACGACGGGATGTATGACTAACGCCTCCTTCTATTCTTGGAGACGAGCCCGATCTTCGAAGCTGTGCAACGGAGGGCACTTCTCGTTTCCTGTCCGTGAAATGGAAAATTATCGGCTTCTTCCTTTCTACATCGAATTTCGCCATCAAAAAAAGAATCTTCCGTTCCGTTGAACTTCGTTCCTTCAACTTTCTTTTTCTTTTTTTTTTTTCGCAAATTCACAACTCAGAAAACACATTGCGAAATCAATTCAACTTGTCAATCTTTCGATTCAAAATTTCTATTCGAGGGAGGGGAGACGATATTCGATATTCCCCCCTCCTCACCTACCGATCTCTTTTTTTCTTTCACAGGAAAGAAAGAACGAATCTCAAGATCCGTCCACCATTTTGGATAACGCGACGGGAAGAGAATATAAACAGGGAGAGACACCAGGGATCGTGGGTAGACGCGCAAACGCGACGATGAGCAGAGATGCTCTGGACTACCCAATCAGAAACGGAGGATGCTCCCCTCGGCCCAATCGGGATAGCTCCGAGGCGCGTGCACACACGCACAAGCTTCATATCCTGAAGAGACGGGTTTGGGAACACGCAGGACGGTCACGATGAGCGAGGGAGGCATCGCAACGAGTGGGAAGATCATCGACCAATGGGGAGTCTCGTTGTCGGAGATAACGATGGGTCGCAGTTATAACAGCGTGGGGCCGCGAACAGACTAGAGAGAGGCGACCAGAAGTCGAATCGGAGTGGGAGAAGATAGCAAGCAACTTTTGCACCAATCGTAAACTCACGTTCATCGCGTGGAACTCGCCTCGTTATGGAGGACACTTTGATTTCCATACATAATCTCCATAGATAAGATCACTCGTATCGTTATACAGAGATAATATAAAGAACGGGTGTCACTCGTAAGAGAGGGGAGGGGAGAGGGGATGGGGGGGGGGCTAATTACAAGGAAGAAGTCGTAAACCTTCATGAAATGAAGGCATAGTATAAGTCGTAAAGCTAATGAGGCTAATACATCAAAACTGTCCAACTGATATTCCAGTGATATATGAGCGAACCGTAAATACCGCAAGTGCATTGGTCCACGCGTGTTCTCGCCTAAGAATGTTAAATATAAACATGGCGAAAACGTGTCTCTATCGTCGATCAATCATCTCGGGGCGAAAGAGTTGTTTATCCACCTTGATCAAATAAAGGGCGATAAAGATTGAGGATAAATTTTATATATATATATATCGAGAAGAACCGATGTAAAAAATATTTTCTACGCGACACGAGTGTTGTAACAACGAATCGAATCCCTCTTTTTAATCGCGAGATCGAATAATACAACGGAATTTGTACAAGTAATTGGGAATACGCTCGATTACAGGACTTCCGGTGCAAAGATGAAAGGATCGTTTGATCCAGACACGCGGCAGCTATACACAATTTAATAAAATGCATGGACACATGGAAAGCTGCGTTCGTCGATGCGTTTTCCCAGGCTTGCAACACACAGGTCGAGCTCCAGAGAGAACTGTTCTCTTTCCCTCTGTCTCTCTTCTTCTCCCGTCAACTACATCCTCTTCCTCGTCGTCGTCGTCGTCGTCGTCGTCGTCGTGGTTGTCGTCGTCTCTCGGAGCGTAGGGTGGTATTGAGGATGAGGTGGGATGGAAGACGAGGTGCGCGCGGCTCCTCCTCGGAGGATCAATAGAGACAGGGAGACGAGACCTCTTTCCCTCCCCTCCGCGCCTCCTCCTGGCTCTCTCTCGTCTCTGCTCTCATCCCTCCATACCGGCACCCTCGAGAACAACCCCTCCCGCTTCTCTGCAGCGTCTCGACATCCCGGTATCCTCCGCCTCTTCCCTTGCTTTGGTGAACCTCCTCCATCCTGCTGTGTCGAAACCGAAGCTCGTGGGATGAAAGAGGATAACGCGAAAAATGGAGGATGAGTAGGTAGAAAACCAGAGTGCGTCGCGATACGAGCTTCGTCTCTTTTTGTTTCCAGTTGGAAAATTGTGTACAGCGCAATGGATCGTGCTTTCTTTTTTTTATCGGAATATTCATTATCTTCAGTTTCAAGAGAATGGAGGAATAATGGTGTAAAACGTGGGTGGATTAAATAAAGATCGGTAATGTGTCTGGGTCATGGAAACGAGTCGAATCCGTTTCGAAGGAGTTTTAATATTCTGAAAGTTGAAGCGGTACTCTGTCCACAAATAAAATAAACTATGAAAAATAGGGAATAAAATGGAGGAGGAGAAGGAGGAGGAAGAGGAGAAGAAGAAGAAGAATTGCACAGAGGTCCGAGGAAAAAATGGAAAAGAGAGTAGGCTTGATGTTTCGGTGGCCAGGATGCAAGGGGTTCCTGTCGGTGGTCTGGCTATGCGGGTGGGTTGGACAGAGGAAGGGGATGAACGAGGGTGGAGAAAAGCAGGAGTCGCGGAGGCTTGTGGGTAATGTTGCGTGATGAGACGCCTCGCGGATTCATCGAGGAGAGGAGAGGAGAAAAAGAAGAAAGGGAGAGAGGAGGGAAGGAGAAGAGGAGGAAGAAAGAGGAGGAATGCAGAAGCTGGCTCTGCTCTAATTCTAAAGAGCACTCTCGGCGGACTCTCCCCCCGCTTTTTCTCCTTTCCTTTCTTCGTCTCTTTGTCTTTCTCTCTTTTTCAATCCTGCGAAACGGGGGCTCTGCAGCGCGGCGAAAAATCCAGCAGGCCACCGGTAGTCGTGTCATGGGGATGAAAAACGCATTTTCTTCGTCCTTTCTTCTCCTTTCTTCCACCGTCTCCTCCCCCTTTTGGTTTCTTTTCTCCTCGACGAGTCTTCGAGCTTTTTTTTTTCACCCCCCTCTCCTCCCTCTTGTCGTTTAGACGCCGATGGAATCACAGCGAAAATGATTCCACGCGATTTCGAGGCACCTTTGTTTGACGAGCTTTTAATGCCCGTGCTCTGCACCGTGGAACGCCGAACGTACTTATGTTACCGCAAAAAAAACTTTATGGAGGTGAAAAGCCGTGCATTTGATTCTCAGTTATTGTACCAATGGAAATCATTCCCATCAGGATTACAACACACGATCCTAGGAAGTTATTTGCCGATTGAAATCCTTAATCGATTCTCCGATCGTGCGCCCGGCATCTAAGAATTCTTATACTATTTACGTCATTGCTTTTATGATCCTAAGTAAATATAGTTTTAGGAATTATTTTTAGATATATGCTTTTTCGTACATGAAATATATCTTTAGATGTTGTATTGTTCTTCGTATGCTCCGTATTATAATGCTTCCAGTTTTATACATTTTTTTTTTAAATGTTAACTTGACGTGAAATATTACGTATAGGAACATATGTATAGGATCGTTTAAAATAAGTTGGAAAGGAGAAGTTAAAAAACGCAAATGATTTTTTTTTTTTTTAAATATTCGATAAGGAATAAAATTTGATTGAATACAGAATACAAAATGAATTTGTCGATAAATTTTTTTCACGAACTATGAAAAATTGTTCGAGCAATCAAAAATGTAACTTGACACGAAAATTTTATAAATTTTCAAAAACGACGATGAGACGTGAAATGGAAAAACAAGGATGTCGAAGAGAACGATTATAGGTGTTTGCTCCATCCGGCAGATTGTTGGTGCTTTTCAACCGGAGGAGGCAGGATCCAGAGGGTTGGGCAGGCTACCTCGGCTGTGATTAATTTGAATCAGCAAATGCCTTCGAGGGTTTACACTGACTGAACTGAAGGCACTGCCATGCCGGTAATATGCTACGGTCGAGAAGCTGAATCGAATGAGAAGGAGCAAGGCGGATGAAACGGTGAACGAGGGAGGATATAGCGGGAGAAGGGAAGTCTATGGATATGTTCACAAGGGAAGGAAACATCCCCTACACAAACCGCAACGAAAAGCCAACGGCAGCCACGAAACAACCCCCTGCTGCCTCTCCTCGGGGACGATGCATGTACATAAGGATGGAGAGAGATGGAGAGAGAAAGAAGGAAAGGAGAAGAAGGCGGGAGCAGGAGGGAAAATGTACAGAAAGGGAGAGAAACAGGCGAAGAGGGTGGAAACCATGGAAGTGAAGACAGAACGGAACCAGAATCACGGAAGGTTGGAGAGACCGTCTTAAATCATTTCTCTCTCTACTTATCAAATTCTGTTTTTGTACCACGATCAACTTCCACATAATGGCATATTGAATCGATCTGACGATAAACCAGTTTGGTAAATTTGATACGTGGAATTTGGATTTTTAGAATCGAATTGTTTTAATCTCCTTTATTATTTTTAAGGTAACTTTTTTATGTATATTAAAATGTCCGAACATTTTTAGGCGATAACGTAAATTTTTGAGAATATAAAGATTTTTCTTCGGGTCTACGGAAACTTAACGGTTAGAAGGATTTTACGATCACTTGGTTACCGTCGAGGCATGTTGGAACACGTATGATAGCGGGTTCATGGTTGAAAAGAATTTTGTTATGGAAACATAAGTAATGAAATTCGAGAGGTTCGGTTTTACTGACCGACGTAGACAGTCTTCGTGGAATAAGGACGGTCATTGAAGAATTTATCGTTTCGAAGTCTGTTACTTGGAAATGAGAGCACAATTGACGATTTGAAACAATCGATTCTCTACGCGAGACCGAAGGCACACATTAACAGAAAGTATTTACGCAAAAATTCTGGAGCGTTTACCTTTTGTTGTTAGTCGACGGATCAAAAAGGGAAAAAAACAAGGAAAATCTAGTAAAACACAACGGGGATCGGTTGCATGGAGAAATTTCTCTCGTTGGCGAAGAAAAAGAATTGGAAACATATTAACGATGACGACTGGCGCTCACGTTAAACGTGAAGCAAGGTTTGACACGAAATTCTTTTTTCTCTTCTTCGCGAGCTTCGAAAACTCCGCCAGGGCAGCAGTTAACAAATTTAAAAAGATAAAACGAATCCTCTAAAAATTATCGTTTTCGAAATTATTATATCAATACCATAATTTACTAAATACAATTCTTTTTTATATAATTTCATTTATATTATGAGAAGAAATCAACTTTAAATTTTATCATTTTATTCATTGATTTCAAAACAATTTCTTTTATCTAATCCCATAATCCTTCACACATGCTTGCGAATGTTATGAGATAAGTGGCGCCACCATCACGCAATAGGATGAACGTCGTAAATAGGAAACTCGATATAACAAATACGAAGTAAACATTCAGAGGAAGTAATAAACGGGCATGGATTCGTCCCTGGCGGAGCAAGGGTGTCGGCAGACCCAGTGCCGGCTCGAATGTACCCCCCTTGGGCTTCCAATTACTCGCGTTTAGTTGCGTTTTTCCGCTCGAATGCCCTCTCTATGATACACTCGCACACTCGACCCGCGCTTGGCTTTTAGTTACCCAAACCCACTTACCAACACGCGCGCTAGTTCGCTCGCTCACTCGCGTACACCTGATCTGTATATATGTGTATATATGTTGAAACGGTTCGAGCACGTACATACGGACAGAAAGACGAATGTCTGTACGAGCCCGGTAATATGACAAGGGGTAACGATTGACTGGGTGCCACGCCAAGGATTACCAATCAAATTCTCACTACAAAGCTCATTCGAGTCTCGACTAACCTTTAAATAGCGACGCGATAACTTTCTTGTCAATGAGATTGCCGGTAATCGTAATCTAATGGTAGACATTTTCCGAGGAGAATAACAATTTCTTACGAGTCTATATTGATTGAGAATCGATGATTAATAAATACTATTATAATAATAATATTATTAATTATGAAAAAAATTTGTTTTAAATTACAATCTGGAAAAGATTTTTCGATGTATCGAAACTGACGTGAGCAGAATAATATTAATGACAACATAACATAACCTCACACTGATACCGATCATGCTTTGAAATCTTATTGATACTTGAGATTGAAAAATATAATATAAATTCGCGAGAATAAGCACACATTCATATGATATGTATTTGCGTGAACGAAAAAATATATTCGAAAGTAAGAAATAATACGTGTCGAGATGAATCGACTTACCTTCTACTGAAAGATAGTAAGCCATGGTACACTATTATAACGAAATAATGAAAACTATCTTTCTTTCGTGATATGTTACATATATGAAACACTAAAACTGCACTAAAAACTGAAGAAAACGGTTACGATAGCACTATTTTTAAAATTAAACACAGAGCATTATCTATCATGGCTTTACGTGCACTTACCGGAACAATACTACAAAAAGACGTTATACTGTACCATGATACTACGTTTATCGGTAATTATACAATTTTTGTTAAGAATTATTTATTTTCTTTTTATATTTAACTAATGACCACATTATAAATTATCAAATTTTTTTATTAGTTAATGAAACATCAAAATAATTTATAGATAAACATTTTAATTATTGAACCTTTCAATATTTAATTCCGATATTGATTTATGTGTGACATCTTGCGCGGTAAACCAATTGAAAGGCATCCGTACATAAGAGCTGTGACATTTACAACACATGTTAATTACATACTTTTACTTATATAGTGAAAAGTTTTGAGTGATATATACTATATTGTTGAATCAAGAATAATCTTTCTTAGACAGTTTCGACATAAAGAAAGGATCTAATCGTTTCATCGCAACAAGCATCTATAAAAAGGCTACGTGGGACTACGTTAAAAAACTTCGATAAGGTAAGGTTATGATATTCTACGTAACATCAAATCTTCTTAATTCTTTTTTAAAAATATCGAATACTACATTCTATCGCGATCTAAGACAAATTCCTTACCGTTTTCTCGCCAGTTGTGCACACAGATGTAAGTTGAAATGTCTGTAAAAATCAATGATACGGTAGCATATGCTGATTCTGCGAGCAATCGATCAAAGATTTGGAACGCGATCGTCGAAATAAATCTTCAGTTGGCTACACTTAGATAGAGCACGTCGTGTGTCTGGTATGTGATACGATAAAAATAATATCCGAACGATAAATATATAATTCTACTTGCCATCCAGCTACGTAATAATATAATAACGAAATATATTGTCTTGACCTGAAACGTAGAAGTCACGCTATACTTCTCTGTCCACCTTATTGAACGCGCATAATTTGTGCGGTGAAATAACTGAAAACATTATGCCATAATGTCATGCGGGCTTCAAACGTAAAAGGTAGTTAGGTCGAACGATTTGTCGAGTGACGAAGCTCGTGGATATCCATTCGTATTTATCGTTCAAAATTTTCATCCAGGCAAAATACTTGACTTTTCAACTTACATCTGTGTGGGCAATCGAGTTGATATCGAGATACGAATTCTTAATCAAGAGGGAGATTCCGATTCAACGCGAAATACGTTTTGTTTTATATCGATAAGCTATCGCTTCCATCACCCTTGTTTGGTTGGAATAGTAAACCAAGTAGACTTATTAATACGCGGCAGTAAAGGTCACTCTGTGTATCTCGTTAATCATTCGGATTTAATTTAAAATGGTTAGTCGACGTTCTAGGCGTCTCGTAATTATCGTGAAAATTTATAAATTAGTCCTACATTTTACGATCGAATTACGAACATAATCCGAGAGGATAGATACCTTTTAGATCCTCGCGATGAATAATACATACGTAAATATGACGGAAACTTTTATTGGATCAACGTTGATCACGATGCGATTACAGAATGACAAAGACAATTGCTTTTACGATTGCGTTCGTTTCGCGATTTTTGCAGTCGGCGCTCAAGGATCCGGGATAACGAGTTAATTTAAATACGAAACATCAAAAGCTTTTAATCTTTGCACGGCTTAGCCAGCCAGGCAACCTACTTTTTTTCCCCGCTGATACACGCCACCCTCATTCATATACATTGTTACGCGAATATCCACCACGTATATCTGCGCGATTATTGAACAATCAGATACGTTAACGACAGAATGAAAACGGTACTTAATCCTGAAGAACGAAGGAAGAAATCACTACGTGATCCCCTCGTGATTTCCCTCTTTATTCTTCTTCAGAAATGCCTCGTGTATTTTCAGATGAATGTTCCTTTCCGTTTCGTGTCCGTTATCCAATATGAATTTCTTTCCTCGTCGCGATCGCTTCGAAAATCTTGTATCGATATTATTTTAACGGGCGAGCAAGATTATTGTACGCAATTATTACGCAAAATACGTTCGTGTATACTACCGGGCAGACGCACGTTTCGCAGAAGAGAAATTGTATAAACTGTGAGTTAAATACGTAAAAACCGCGATCGAGGAACATTTATGATATTTTTTTGCGGTCTTGGAAGGCGATACAGAGTCTCTCGTACAGGTCGGTTCGCATGTCTCGACGAGGCGGTCTCCGTGGTCACATCAGTCTCCGAGCATGCGAGGGCCCTCGAGCTAAATCCCCGTAATATACACACAGAGGCACCGTCGAGGTACTATCGCGGCATTATACAGACATACCTATATCCCAGTCCGATGACTGCTGATATGACATGCGACCGTCTTAGATATAGGCTGCACGACATGCCTCGCTCTCTTTCTCCCTCCATCACAATTTCCTTTCCACACTCCTTGCAACCCTTCCCCACCTTTCTCACCCACCTCCGCCATCAAGTTTGGAAAACGCTTCGCTCGAACGAGGCGTAATCAGCTCGTGTGGTCACGATCTTCTTGAAATGCCAACTCCCATTGGTTAATTTTCGAACGAGATTCGTCATAGTGTATTATTATTATTATTATTATTATTATTACTATTATTATTATTATTATTATTGATAACACGATTAATAAGAAGAATGGAAGGAGTTGATCAGATAAATTGGACGGAAATAGGAGAGCGGGGATGCGTGAAATTAAGTAGCAGTTTTCGTCTTCGAAAACAAAGTGCAAGGCGCTTCTTTGCAATTCTTCTTTCCCGGCAATTATTGCTGGTACTTTACCGCGGGTAAATGCGATTCGATTCGTCTTGCTCGGTGTGCTATCCCGGCTGCGATCTGCATAGCTGTGCGTCACGCACTCGAATAAAAAAAAAAAGTTATGTACTTATGGTACTCCAATGTTAATGGATGTTAAGAGTAAAAGCTCATTCTTCTTATTCAAAGATACTTTTAAGATAATCGCTTATACACGCATGAGAAACATTATTTCATAATCTGAGCCGCATTACCGGCCCCGACTAATAATATATTGCAAAATTACAACTTTCGAATCGATGCGGGAGATCTCGCTTAACTTGAAACGTTGGGAACGTAATTGAAAAACGTGAGTCGCGAGTCTGAGGCATGATACTACTCCCCGTACAAGGCGGAAGGAGTGAAAAAGTGGCGAGTAGAAATTCGCGATGAATATGGAGAGTCGCCTCGATAAAACTTTTAAGCGCGAGAACGGTGTGTACAAGCATTTGGCAGTTTCACACTTCCGCGAGGTCGTACGGGAGCGGAAAACACGCGGATGTAAACCGCCTCCTATGCAATCTTCGTCGGCTAATGTCTCAAGCGGTATCGATTAGCGGTGAAAGAAAGCGGACACGTTGAAAAAAAGCTCGGTAGAATCTGCACCCAGATTTCCCACCCATTTCGTTCGTGTTCGACTATTAATTAATCGTTAAAGCAATTTTAAAATTCACGGAATAATATCGTGCATTAGATCGAAATTATACGTTTAAAAATCTTGGTTCGCGTTAAAATTATAAAACACTTAAAACACTTTTTTCAAAGTTAATATAAATAAATTTTGTCTTCCGAGTGTTGATCGATATATTATTAATTCTTTCGAGGAATTATAGAAGAAAATTGTAAAAGTATCTGTAAAAAGTTTCATTCTAATCTATTAAATTTTAGCACGTTACAATGGGAAAAAAGCGGTAGACCGTTAATTACACTCGCAAAGATGAATCTATAGGAGACTATGGGGGGTACAGCTGGGTGGTCGCGCACAAGAAGTCGGGATGAAGAGTAACCGAACAGTTCGTTCCTTTTGGATCGATAAGGGTAGTAGGGCGGATTGGCCTTTTAGCTGAGGGTCGAGAAGGAAAGCGAGTGGTTTTTATAGCCGGCAAAAGGACAGGGAGGGTGTTTGGTATCCTCGGGTGCCTTACTCGACCAGAGTATCCCTAATATACGTCATCCGTTAGCGGTACTTTCCTACATCCCTCTCTCCACCGATCTCTCCTCCTTTTGGTCAGAAGTGGCCAAATCTACTTCCTCCTCCTCTTTATACATTTCGAGATCTCGAGTAGCCTTGTACAACTACTACACCCATAGATTGGTCCTCGGTTTCTTTTCCCTTTTTATATATATATATATATATATATATATATATATATATATATATATATATATATATATATATATACATATATACGAACATTACATATTTTTGCTCGATTTTTGTCATCGTTCATACGCGAGATCATTGAGAAACTTTTAACTCCCGATGGAGACGATCGATAAAATCGATCTTACTTACACCTCCCGTTACGCGGGTTTATCGTTGTACGCGAACAACGAAATTGGAAAACGTTTCCCAGACGTTTCGTCACTCGTTCAGAAATTCTCTTCTCGAAGAAGTCGGCCGAAAGAATCGCTACACTTGTTAAATCCGCATATACTTACGAGGTTATCGTCGGCTCCTACGCCACTGACAGGCACGTATTCAATTTGCGCGGTGAACGTATGCACGTTCACCTCGCGTAGATACGTACAACGTACCGCATGCCTCCGTTCCACCCCCTTTCCCTCTTTCGTTGACCCTCGCCAACCAGAGCGGCCAACACCTGCCCCGCGTTACCGAGCGTAGCGTAACGCGAGCTTGCACACTCGCGTGAATCCGCGCGAGAAACACTATATCCATTTAAACATGGATGCCTTGTGCGGAGTCGCGCGTATCCTTCGCCCGCGACTCCGCCACTTCACAGGCTGTGCTCCTTTTTTCTACTCCTACCTACCTCTTCCCCTCTCTCCCTCCCCCTTCCCTCCCTCCCTCCCTCCCTCCCTACCTCCCTCCCTCCCTCCCCTCGCGCTTGCTTGCGTTTTTATGCGTGTGCACAAACGCGGGTGGAGCACGTGCAGCACGGGAAACAAAGAATGTCTCGTGAAAGAAGAAGGCGTTATTGGAGGAGGAAAGCTGGAGGAGATGAGGCGGGTGCCGGTTAGAGAAACTGCGCGGTGAAAAGAAGGTGACTCCGAGAGAACGAGGGGAACGAGGAGGGAGGGAGGGTGGGAGGGAGAGAAAAGAGGAGGAAGAAAAAAATGGGAAAAAAGGGAAAAAGAATGGAATGGAGAGCGAAAAGGAACGTTGGAGCGGGGACGGATGAAAATGCGCGAAACGGTCCCGCAACGCGTGCAACACGCGGTAGCGTCTAAGAAAATGGAGCGGAGGTGAGAATAAAGGGCACGGATCGTCGCGAGAGAGCGAGAGAGCGAGAGCGAGAGAGAGAGAGAGAGAGAGAGAGAGAGAAGAATTCGTACGACCCGGCGCGCGTAACGAATTGTAAGCTTCGTAAACTTGGGTTTGAGTGTCGGATACGATGAAGACGGTCAAACGAGCGTTCGATATCGATCCGGGATTGATTTGTTACGCTGTGTTACGACTCTCTCGTATCGGGAGAATTGGTAACGGAGAATGATACGTGTTGCGCGATATTTTTGCGCGAGGAACATAGGGCGATCCTTTATGATTTCCCGTGATGAAAATAAACGTTGGACTATATTGGCGAGCGGCTCGCATGTATATAGTGATATTTCTGCACTTCGCAGACGTCGTTACCAGCGTCTTGAAACTTAGGATCTTTGGTTAAACCGTCACCAATAGGCAGATCGCGCGAGCTGCACGTAGATGTCATTAAAATATTAGTTATTATTATTCGAGTTGCTTAGAAGCTAATCAATTTCGTAATGAAGAAATTTTCAGAAATATGAAATATTTAGTTCTTTTTCTTATTTGAAAGAGCACAATAAGATGCTCGTTCGTTTTTTAAAACTGTGACGTGTCGTGACCTAATTAACGGACTATTCGAGAAACGGAAGGATATCGCACAAAGGATGGAGAATGAAAAAAATTCTTGAATCGCGTTTCCAACCGAATCGTATTCCGTTATATCGTTGCTTTTTTTTCTTTCTTCGCGCGTGCCGCCTAGTTTCCACGTTCCACGCGTATACCTACCTACGATGGAAACGCGCGTGTTGAACAAAAAAGGAACGAGAGAGAAGAAAGAGAGAGAGAGAGAGAGAGAGAGAGAGAGAGAGAGAGAGAGAGAGAGAGAAGAAAGAGAGAGGAAGAGGTGCCGATCCCGGTTTCGAAAGGGCGAAGAAGCAGGGCGGAGCTGCGCTCGGAAGGGTGCGCGGGCGCGTTTCACCACCATCCGTGGGGTCGGAGGTCGCGTTCAGGTGCGACGAAGACGGAAGAAGAGGGGCGCCTAGTCGAGCGAACGCACCCAGAAATGCAAAGTCGAAGTGTCGGTGTGAACCGAGTTGGCAGCCAGCAATCCTCCAAGTCGACGCGCTCGCGGGCCACGAAACGCGTATTTCCTCCTTCGTCGATTTCCACTTTCCTTCGGTGCATACGTGTGGCCCTCGCGGCCTTTCTCGCCGTCCATCGAGATTCGCGCTCGAAAATCTCGAACAGCAACTCTCGAGAGTCTAAATCGATTCGCGGATCGATCGTTCGTATACGCGCGATATACGAAGTTATGAACGTGTGCTACGAGTGTGCTACGAGTATTTGGCATGTACGGTACGCGGAAAGTGTTCCATCTCTCTCTCTCTCTCTCGTTGATCGTGATATCGATCTGGCGCCATTCGTCACCACCACGTGTTTTCGGCAACGTGGTTTCGGTGATTCGGCTGCGCCCCCACACCGGCCTCGTAATCTTTTTTAAACACTGTTTGTTGCGGTCCGAGTAATGTCAACGATCGGATCGAATCGTTCGACCACCGGTGGAGAGTTGCATAACGATCGTTCCGAATGTTGAACTCAGGCCGAGACACAACCAAATTATCGGACAAGAATGTTTATAATCGGTGCACACGTTAGATACCTCGTATCGAACCGCTACAGACTACACGTCAGCAGCAGGATGCGATAAGATCACGGCGGCCGGGACAAAGTCCGTGAATCGGTGGATCAGCATAGTCAGCGAAAGAGACCGAGCGTGGCGAACACCTGTTTCTCTAAGGTGGCTCGGGATCGTATACCTTCGGATGCATTTTTTCAACGAGCGCTGGAAAACCGTGGAACCCGCGGCATCCGACGAATTAACCCCGAATTCGGGTAACACGGTGGCGGGATGTTCGAAACGTGGCACGTTAGATCCAGCCGGTAATCGAATTACATTGCCCCATCGCCGTATACACAAGTTCTTCGAATTATATAACATTATACATCGATAAACATTGGTATCGAGCGTCCATCGACGCGTGTTCGCGCACCCGAAATTCTGCATGGGAGGCCACGTCCGCTCGAAGCCTTCCACCACCCTCCCTCCCTCCTGCCTCCCCGTCCCTTCCACCAAAGGAGCATTATCCACTCCGATTAATTAGAATGCCCATAAAGAATTATTGCAATTACGACGAAACGTATAGTTTTATCTTCGATACACTAGGCTACAGTAGCTCCGGCTAGACGGAGGATTCGATAGGAGAGGAGCCCAGAAGCGAAGAAAACGAGAGGTTGCGCTCTCGTAGGAAGAGAGGAACGCGGTGGAGAGACAGCGGCTGATCATTGGTGGACAGCGGAGCCGGATTGCTTAGGTGGTGGGGTAAGCGTGCAGGTCGACTCGGCAGGTGGGGAAGACCAGGAGGCAGAAGGTGGAGAAGGCGGAGGTGGAGGCGAAAGAGTGTAGTCGGTAGTAGTAGTGGCCCGTGGCGGTGGAGTAACGCGAAGCAACACGGCCGGGAGAAAGAGAGGAGAAAAGAAGGGGTGGAAGAAGCAAGCGGTGGTGTAACCGGCGGAGGTAGCGGCGGAGCGAAAACCGTGGCACCGAGGGAGAGACGAGTGAAGAGCCGAGGGAAAGAGTAAAAGGGTGAGAGAGGAATCGTGCGAGAAAGAGAGACGGAGACGGAGAGCGAGAGAGGAGGAAGAGGTGGAGGAAGAGAGAGAGAGAGAGAGATAGAAAGAGATTGGAGGGAGTGGAAGGAGAGAGAAAGAGAGGAAGAGAGAGAGAGAGAGAGGGAGGGAGGGAGGGAGAGAGGGAGAGAGAGCGAGCGAGGGTGGAGAGGGAGAGAGAGTCGCGAGGGTGGAGGACAAGGTGGTGGAGAAGAAGGAGACGCGGAGGACAGGAGAAGCCTCCACTGTCGGAGGACAGATCCAACGCACGTCAGGATCCCAGTCGGACGGACTGACGCTGCCGTCGGATCACCGAGGAACCGGGAACCCGGTGTACCGGAACTCGCGTGCCGGGATATGGACTCTCTTTGTGCCACCCTTCGAACCACGAGTATGATAGCATAGTGTACGCTTGGAATCACGATCGGGTTACGATTCGGGTTTTATCGTCGATCTGAAGTGAACAAGAAGAGGGAGAGAGAAAGGAAGAAGGGAGAAGAAGAGAATTTGTGGCAGAGGGATCAACGTTGATCGGTCTCGATCGGGACTGTTTTTCTTCGGAAACGGGGGAAGGGGGTGGGATAGAGTGAGATATAAATCGAGAGGATAAGATAGAATCGTGCATAAACTCGCATGGCTCGGAGGACTGTCAGCGTTCTTACAATTAGTGTTTTGTTTTTGAATTCGTCACCCGCCGTGCAGCGATGAGATCCAAGCCGGTGGCTAGAAGATTGGCACAGGGTGAGTAGTGAACTCAACATTTTTTTTTCATCTTCGTTTCTTTTTTCTTCTTCTTCTTCTTCTTCTTCTTCTTCTTCTTTCCTTCGAAAGTAATTATAATTTTTACAATTAACGGAATGATTGGATTTGGAATCCGGTATGGAACTCTCCGATATGGAACTTTAATTATCTTATTAATGATAATTATAATACGAAGCACGTGTTTGTATTTGAATAATTTTCGAAGCACGCGAACGATACGTTATTATTTGTAATAATTGAATTTATTATCGATCTCCGGTTTCGATCTATGATTCGAGAAATAATTTTTTCCTGCGAGATGAATGTATTGTCTGTTTGTTAAATTCATAAGGAGAATTCGCAAAAGGGAAGGATTCGTTACATCATATTTCTGGAGACTGCCATATTAAAACGGAAGACATTACGAGTTTTTCCGCGGAACTTACTTGACGAGGCTATAAAACTACAAGATTACGGCAAGAGTCTATATACACTAATTCTCAGGATTATCGTTTTAAAACGTACTTGTGTCTTTGCAATTCGCAATTACCTGATGTTAGCATCTATAATTCAACTTTTATTTCTACCGGATCGCGTGACCAGCCTCAAATGTTAATATTAAAATGTATCCCCAATTTGTGCTTACATTGTCCGGTAATTTGCAGCTACTCGACCCGACTCCACTGCCCATTCTTTTGAAATTTGAATTGTGACGATATTTAAATCTTAAGAAGTTGGATATTTTTTTTGAAAATTTTAAATACAATGAAACGATGCCTGAACATTATCAGTTGCGAGCATTTAACTGGACAGAAATAAGTCGAGCAATTATTGTGGCACGGTTCTGATAACATTGTCACATGCTGTTAACGTGTCATTGTTCACAATCGTCCGTGTCGTTGGAACGACACAGGAAAGACTAGTAGGCGGTCCTCGCGCTGGCGCACTCGCAACGTCGATATCATTTCTTCTTTTCCTGTATTGTCTAGTCACTCTGCTCGTCCTCTGCCTCCACCTCCTTGTTATCTGCTTTCAAAAGTCCCGCCCATTCTTCCCTGTCACCATGTTTGCCATTCTACGCATAGTCTCTCGCCAATATTACGCGCAAAATTGATCACAGATTGGCCTTTTTTATTCTCGCTTCCCTGTTTTTTTTTTCCCTTCTTTCAAAACAAAAATTACCCAAAGTCGAACTCGTGTAACTCAAAATTTGTAACTCTCTCTCGAAAAAAAAAAAGAAAAAGTCAACAAGTTCGTTCGGTACCCGCGAAACGTGGTCACAGGATGTGTGCGTCCTTTTTAATCAAGGGTCAACATTTTGAATAGTTTTCGAACGGTCAACGAATATTTCCTCTATAAGAATCGCGGATCGATCTTCTTTTGTTCTATGGTTAACAATACAAAGCATCGCTTCCCGCATAAAAGATTCGACCGTACAGGCGAGCCAACGTTAATTTATTGTTATATATTGAATGGCAGCTAACTTTTTCGACTGTGGATGGGACGATAGGTAAATTGGTGAAAGACGGTTGCGCGTCTCTCTCCCTCGTGCACGATATACTTGACATTGATAGCTCACTTTAGGCGAACAAAGGGTGTACTTTAGGTATTTCTCCCTACAATTCTCCACATTGTCCTGTATTTACCCCGTAAGATCGATCGATAAGAGAGATTATTCGATTTTCTCAACGAAGAGTATCGTTCGAGATTCTTCTATATATATATATATATATATATAAAAAACCCCATCAATGTCGAGAAATTCAGAACGAAATCATTGTCGAGGAACAAGGAACGGCGTCGTTGATTGTCTGTCACGATTGTCGGGGTGAGCATTTTGCACGGGGGATGATTTATATCGTGTTCGCGATTTATAATAAAGCCCCCGCTTCCCACGGTCTGCCACGCTTCAAAGACGGTAGGCACTTTCAAGGGATCTAGTAATCTGTAAGACAAAATCCGTTAACGCTTGACTCACGAGTCGGCGAAACAATAGACCATCCATCCACCAACTTACCCTCTCTGTTCCTTCGAGACACGGGTGGAAAGAAGTGGAAAAAGAGTGGACTCGGGGCCAAACGTACGGGGACAATTGACTTCTCACCGTGTACTTTTTTGCTATAACCAGCTTATGCATGAAATGCATCATCTCAATAGAGAAAAGGAGTTCTTCTCTCTCTCTCTCTCTCTCTCTCTCTCTCTCTCTCTCTCTCTCTCTCTCTCTCTCGTGAGAATCGCGACGAGGGAAACGACGGCGAAGGAAATCTTGAAGAAAAACCTTATCCCGTTAGGGATAGATTCGATATTTGATCTATATTTGGTTTCTGGATCTATCGTAGTTTCTTCATCGTTGAACGGAAGGAATCTCTCTCTATCTTTCTCTGTCTTCCTCGAGAGACGCATTGTGCTTGGAAAAACAGGCAGGAAATTTTCGAAACTGATAGGGAAACCGGGAGGGAAAAAGAAGAAGAAGAAGAAAAAGAAGAAGAAGAACAGTCCACGGTCTTAGAGCGAACCGCAGGAATAATCGCGGAATCCACCTACCACGCGTTTCAAAGGCGCATCATCCCATTGAGGGTTTGAGTCTAGCCGCGGCACCGGAAGTCGTATCCGAGAGGAGACAAAGCCAACGAAACATACGCGCAGAGTGGCGTGTAATGGGGTAGGGTGGCGCGGGGGAGAAAGAGGTTCTGTTTCATCGGTGCTTTTGTCTCGCATCCTGAGAGAACGCGGTTGAATAAGGAGCATGAATAGATCGGATGATCCTAAGGTAGGTCAGTCCATTCTCGTCTTGCGGGAGACTCCTGCTACCTCCGATCCCACCTCTTCTTCTTCTTCTTCTTGTACTCCCGTGCAGTGTGTATTCCACCCCCGGACAGTCCCAATTAAATACGTCTTCCTCCTCCTCCTCCTCCTCCTCCTCCTCGACCTACGTCGGCAAATAATAATAAGATCGCTGTATCTCGGAATGTCGACTGAGAAGAATTTCCTTTCGCATATTTCTGTTATCGCTGCTGGCTAGCTAGCTGGCTGACTGGCTGGCTGGCTGGCTGGTTGGCCAGGTTGAAATAGCTCGGCACAGGGGATGGATTTAAGGACACGTTATTAAGCATTACGGTTTCTCTCGAGTGACATAGTATTCTAATAATTTTCCGTCACGTACCTATGCTTTGCATACAAATACAACATATGCATAACACACGTTTGGAAGTCACGCGAAACACGATTTCAACTCGGTTTTAAATTTTTTCCTAACGAACTCGACGGTTGATGAAACGATCGCTTCGTGCGACCAAGGTATTGACCGTTATAAGTTAATTAGTCACGATCGTGCACAGAACGTACACAGAGAAGGAAAGAAGGAAGGAAGGAAGGAAGGAAGGAAGCGTAATCGGACAGTAAGAGGGTGCGAGAATGACAACGAGATCCTGGTAGAATCCTAAATATATCGTGATGTGACGTCACGAGTTTGGGAAGGTAGTGCACGGTTATTGGACGATTGGACGTGATCGATTCGAATCGTATGAATTAAAATGCCAACAATAGCCTGTGAACAACTGTGCACGCGGCCATGCAAATCCGATAACAGAAAGTAGGGAACAATCGTCTCCGCTCCTTCTTCGGTTTTCCTCTTCACCCTTTTCTTCCAGGCCCCCGCCTCCCCCTCCCTCTCTTCTCTCCCTCCCCCTCCTTCCTCCGCCCCCTCCGCCTTCCACCAACGCGGCAATAATTCCGCAAGTCTTCCTTGACTCTTTTCTTTCCCGCCTCTCGCCTCCGCCAATTAACGATAAGGTCGCTGTGTTTGTCATTTGTTTGTCGTTTCCGGTGGAATGCAATCAGGCCGGGGTGAAACAAACACGGCCAATCAGCCGCGACGGACAAACGCATCGAGAGCGGCTAGATCCCTCGGCATCGAGCCACGTTTCCACTCACGATAATGCCGATAATTGGTCGTTCAAGGTAGAATTGTTTCCCACCAGAATTTCACCTCTTCTGCCCTACGCCGAGGAACGAACAGGATTAATCGATATATGTATAATACAAACCGTGTAACCCGCCTCGATCTCGCCTGTATATACGTATATCCCGCGAATACTTCTCGATCGAGGAGTGTGTGTACACAGTGATAATTTTTTCCCTCGATCGAATCGAATAAGAGAGAAAAAAAAAAAAAAAAAAAAAAATCATCTTCCGCGCTTTGCCGCGTAATTTAGGCTTCGACCGAGCGTGTGTTGCCATCCAAAAGCACGCTCGAGCGATAAGCGTTTGCCATTGTTGCCGGAGCTGGCTATTGAACGATTAATCATCTAATTAGGCATTCATCGTGGCCGACCGGTATCACGATTCCTTTCCACCACAACGATCGTTTCCCTTGATAAATATCCACCTTCTTGCCCCTCGCCGGGAAGAGAGAACTTCTGCCAATTCGACGTCACCTCGTCCACGATTGGTCGACGTGAAACGAGCGAGGAGAAATCACGGAAGAGCGCGCCGCGTTAACTCGCGCGATTGCAAATCGACTGGTCCGGCTCCCCTGCGTCGAATCGCGGCGGCAGACAGGTATACTCGCGCCGCGCCTGAATACGACTGACACGTCGTGCCGGCGAGCTACGCGATCGCTAGGGCGTTAGAGCGAGAGCTAGAGCCAACGTTTATCCGCCTCGATATTTCGAGCTTGTACGAAAGGGAGCCGTGTCGAATACAACTGCTTCTTGTCCTTTTCTTTTTTCCTCTTTTTCTTCTTCTTCTTCTTCTTCTTCTTCTTCTTCTTCTTCTTCTCTTTTTTCTTTTTTCGATTCGAAAATTATATATCGGAACGGGCTAGGATTTTATTGGATCACTTTATATCTCTTTTTATCGTGTTACTTTACGCGTGTGTTTCTTCGTCGAAAAGAGATCGATATGAAGATTTTTTCGAACGAAGTCTCGGCCACATCAAATATTTCTATTAGAAATGAGATTGTGATCGCTTGAATTTTTCTTGATAATTTATCTACGTACAATGGAGAATTGAATCGAATTAATATTATATATTATTACATATTATATCACTATTAATTCAATTGAATTTTTTTTTAGAAAAAATATTGTCATAATTAAATTATTCGTAGATTGGAAAACAAATTCAAAAAATTTTGTAGATATTTAGAATGTTAGAAAGATCTTCTCGCGTGTAATAATATTAACAGTGTATAATTTCCTAGCAAATTATCAATAACTTCACAGACTGTCTTTTCCAAGTGACCGCATTTACGATGGAGATACTAAAGCTAATACTAAAGCTAAAGCTCCCTTTATTTCGTCGGTTCTCGGTACTTCATTCGCACGTGTGAGGAGAACCAAAGAGAAACGAGCGTTTGGCGGAGGCGTACGTACGCGAAGCAAGAAAGACTCGAATACCGTAACGGATGAGCACGCGTGTTCACGCATGAACTTTCATACATTAAGAACCATCCTCGTCGTTTTTGTCTTTTGCCGTAACAAACGTCCCTTCTTCTCGGTTTCGCACGATTTTTTTCGTACTCCTCGTCGCCCGACGCGTCAACTGATACTCCTCCTTACCTCCGCTATAGCCTCCTCCTATCTCGCTCGAGGATTCAATGCGTTTTCTGCGTGAAAGAGAAGATTTTTTTTTTTTTTTTTTTCAGTCAGTAGAGTCGCATTTATATACGTGTACTCGAAATGCAGAAGGAGAAGGCCGCACGGGGACACGCAACGCGAGGATCACGATGATAAATCGATAGGACATTAATTATTGTCGAGGACACTCGGGCCGAGATGATATGAAACGTAGATTCAGAAGCGAGTTCGCGATCGCTGGAAGGGTGAACTCGGGCCACTTTCTCGAGGTGTTCGCGTGTCTGGCATTGTTTTACGAGACTCATTTCCCGCAACGTCATTCCGCTACCACCACCACCACTACCACCACCATCACCACCACCTTCGCTCCCGTCAACGTTACCATCGCTTTTTGCCGGTCAGTTCTCGGCGATCTCGGCTCTCATTGAACTGGGACAGAATTCCAGGATTATAATCGATCTTTATAACGCCTCCCGTGTGACTCGTTGAAAAATTCTCGTTCGAGATATACAATTCTCTTACCTGCCGTAAATTCGTCTCGCGGGTTGAGATTCTCGAGGTTGGAACGTATGCATGGAAATATCATGGTATAAGCGAGATAAGCGAGGTTAAAAGGGTATATATTTCACTTAAACGAAAGCACAGCTAAGCTACGTTAAAAAACGTAGCGTTCCATCCTTTCGATGGAAAATATAAAATATTACGAGGATAATTCTCGGGTATCTGTGAACATACCGGTGCCCGTAATTTAGACGTAACATTCTTTTCGCTTTGAAGATAACTCGAACTACAACGGTGGAGAGGCGGCCCTCCTCTTCCATCAGATAACAGTCTAATGAATCTAGTATTAAAGGGAATCGAATTCTCGATAACGTCAAGGCACCACCCCCCCTGTTCCGTAACATAATAACTTCCATTCTCATTTCCTTGGTGTCCAACGTAAGCGTAAGATTTTCCCTGATGACAATCGCCTCTCGACCATGTACTCCGCCGGTTCTCGTGCAGCGCGAAAGTGTCCCTACCCCACGTGGGGAAGGGGGGAAGGGGAGAAAGAGAAAAAGAGAGAGAGAATACACACGAAGTCACACGAAGAGCCCTTACTCCTCGGTGTTAGTTGGACTGAGAAGTAGGTAGTCGATGTAGGAATGACACGACCGGTTATCTCACTGGCCACGCGATATTGTCATCAGGGGTGGGGAGGGGATAAAAGTAGTTAGCGAGAAGGAAGGAGAAAGGGGTGAAAGAAAAAGGAGGATGGAAGGAAGGGGAGTGAAAGGTAATAGTAGTAGTAGTAGTAGTGGTGGTGAAGCGGAGGAAAAAATGAAGGAGGAAGGACAGGAAGAGAGAGAGAGAGAGAGGGGAGAGAGCGAGCGCGATAAGATCATCTTACCACCCCCTGGCATAAGTCGACAGTGGCCTTTCCCTGCCCTGGCCAACCCCCTCCGTGACTCGACGGAGACCATTTCAACGATAGCGCACACAACCTTACACGGCCACCGCGTTATCTCGCACGCGAATTAGCTCTACAGATTTCCTTTTTTTCCTCTCTCTCTCTCTCTCTCTCTCTTCCTTCTTTCCCTTCCAGCCTCTTCTATCTCTCTTCCTCTCGCCACCACCCCTCGTTACCTTTCCTTTCCGTGCACCACGACTCTCCCCGTCTTCGTCACCCTCGCGCTGCCACTTTTAGTCGACGACGACGACAAGGAGTCGAAGGAGGAAAACCTCTTACACACGACACACGACACATCGCGCACGACCAGCAACCCCTCCTACCCGTCCTGCACGTCTATCGCATTAGCGCGGTGCCACGTTGTTGCCCCGCCACGTTGTACCGCATCGGTTACGAAATGCATGACGTGTGCGTAGGTATGCGAATTTTCATTGGAGCAGGATCGACGCATAATTTTGCATAAAACCCAGACCTGGATCGTAACGACCGCGAGGCAGGCGATTAAATTACCGGTCGCGGGTTAAAGGGAAACGGTTATCCCTCCGCCTTGTCCTTGTCGAAGCTGGGAGCCACGCTCGGGAGTGGTTCGATCACTCGCTCGCTCCACTATTCCTCGCTCGAAGGAAAAAGAAGTGGCCGCCCGCGCTCGCGATTGTAGATCTTGTTTAGACAACTTGGAAAGATTTATCGATAGCGACATTCGGTTTTACGATCACTCCCCGGTCAGGCGGCGTACAATAGTTGTGGCTGTGCCCTCGCCTGTTTGTGTATCACGACCCCAGACACTTTGGCTTTTACGATCCTGGAAATTTATAAGCGCGAAGAGGATGTTACGCTGCCTTTTTAAGATTGACAGACCTCCTTGCCTTTAAAAATCGATACGGTACGATTTCTTTAATAAACACCGGTCTGAGTCTTCGGCTATTGCTTCGAACGTTACGAACATTATTTTTTTAAATGGAAATCGTAATGGTATCCCTAGTTTCTCATGCTCACTTCTATCGCGATCTCAAGTACTTGGTTTATTACCCTCGAGGAGGATATACCGAGGGAAAAGGGGAAGACACGATCGAGTTTCTTCGAAAAAAAAAAAAAGAAGATCCTCGTATCTTTTCTTTCGTTTTCGCTTCAATCCTCAACATTCTTTTCATCCTCCCCGCCCCCCTTTTTTCTCTTCTGCCAATTCACGCACTCTCTCCTCGAAAGATTATATAGTAGTAGCTCGCAGTATTTAAGCCAGTGTAGAGTGACAGAAGAAAGAATAAACATGTACCGAGAGACATGTTGCCATTTCAAGGCACGTACGGCTGTTGCGTTTATTTTGTCCTCCCGGAGGTACGTGCACGAGGGTAATGCTCCTCCTAAGGTAAGGTGGATACGTATGTACAATGGAATTCAATTTGATTGATCGGTTGACGGACAATTCTCTCCTCGACGATCCATTTCCAAATTTATTCCAAAAAAAAAAAAAAATTTCTCGTGCACATCGCCTCCCTTCGAAAGGAATAACATCCATCTCGGAATTTCTTCTCCAAATTCAAGAGTTCAAGAAGTTCAAATTCGTCCACTCGAATATATTCGAGAAATCAATCGTACGTATATATTGTCATATCGTATATATATATTTTCTCGTGAAACGTATTAACACTCAGGATCGACGGTTTCTTACAAATAAGAAGCCCCCTGAGAGAGGAGTAACTTATACAAAAGCGGGTTCATTATCTTCTATGTTTGGTGGATGTCTTTCGGCACCGAATGTCTTTCTAACCCTCTACACCACGCTTCTATTCTTCCCTGAATGGCGGCCTCCTTATCTTCGCCCGAGATTCGCGGAGACCGCTCGTACAATTGAATTCCGCTCTGGGAATCGTGATCACCCGCCTCTCGCAGTTTCGTACACCCGTATGCATGCGTGTTCACACGCAGGCCCACCGAATACACACTCATCCCGTGTATTTTTCGCACAGACTCGCCGTCCCAACCCTCCTCGAACGTGGGCGGGTGTTTTCGTCCACGAGTTCCTCTTTACCAATACCACAGCGATTCAGTATTTACGCATACTCGTACGTGCACCATGCTTGCACGTACGCACATACGTGCTTCTGGATTCCTATACGTGGGCACACATCATCGGTTATGTAAATTCCTGTATATATATATATATATTTGTATATATATACGTGTGTATATATGTATACGTGTTGTTCTGTCGTTTGTTCTCCGCTTGGGAACGGGAATCACGGGACAAAAACGCACAGTTCGCAGGAGAAAGAAGGGTAAGGGTGAGAGAGTAGAAGGAAGGAAAGGACACGGAGAAGAAGAAGAGGATCGGCTTGTGGCGCGAATCAGGTTTAGGACTGTGTCAAATGACACTGGCCAGGACACGACGATGTTCTCGAAAATCCTCATACCTCGACACCTCTTCCTTCCTTCTTTCTTTCTTCTTTTTCTTCCCACCTTTTTCTTCTTTTTCATTCTTTTTCTCTTCCTCCTCTTCTTTTTTGCCACTTGTTCGGAGCCGTGATGGGACTGTACGAGAGATTCGTGGAGGTCGTAAGTCGCGTGGGAATGAAGAGAGCACCGTGAGCCGAGGCTTCGTCGCCAGATTACACGGCCTTACATGCTTCTCTCGCCTTTTCCTCTTAATTTTTACGTCTTTTACATCGGTGTTTAACCGATAATGAAATTCAAAGCATCTTTGGTGGTTTCGATAATCGATGGTTAATTTTCTTTAGATTTACACCGACAAGGGATGGCGAAGAGGGGGAAAAAAAAAAAAGAAAAAAAAAAAAAAAAAAAAAAAAAGAAATAAAAAGTAGGAACTCGTATTTTCGTGATACTTTTTCTCTCTCGTTCGCTCCCCTCGTCCAAGTAAGATAAAGCGGCGCGGGGTGAAAACCAAGAAAAAAAATATGTGACTCGAAGGGGACACGTGTGTGGGACGAGCTCGCGCAGGACACATGTAGAGCATTACGTAATCGTAAACCGGCGAGGATGTGGGCGGGATCTTCTTCGGAGGAGCAAGTAGCCGTGTCTCGCGCGTGTTCCAACGATCAGATGGACGGGACTTGACTAATCGAGCGGGACATCCGAGCAGATGTTACCATCTTCCGTCAACCGAGAGAGGGGTGGGGGGGGGGGGCAACTGTCCGGCTCGATCCCTTTTCTCGATTTTATCTCGCCTCGAGCATCGTTAGCCGTTTCCGGAAAAAAACGAAAATTCGAATTCCAGGAAATCGTGGAGATCGCCTCGAATAGGAGAAGAAAGAGGAAATCGGGGGGAAGGAATAATTTTAAACGAAATTCGAGCGAATTCGTTCTCGCAGCAAGCGACAAATGTTGTATTAATTTGTGCTCGTGGAATAACGATCGTCGTCGTGTCTTCTCTCGACGCGATCATTCATCGGAACAGTCATAGTTTCATATTATGTCACGCGACACTGTCGACTGTCAACCGTGAATATAGGTGAATGGGCACGAAGCGGGCGGACATGTGTGAAATTAGCTTAATCTTTCAGCTCGGATGACAATGGTGATACAACAAACGTGGTCCGTGTACGACACGTATCGTCTCGTGTACGGGGTGACAAATCTCGTCCCGTAGACGTTTCTCCCCCTCCCTGCCTTCACCCCGTGTAAATACATTAGAGGATGATCCTTGCATTGGCGTCGAAACCGTTCCCCCTATCCCTGGAACGCTCGATATTTTCACGAGAGATCGAATAAACCACATTATTCTGGAACAGGAACTCGCGAGAAAAAAATCTCGTCGATCTCGAGAGCGTCCTCTATTAAATTCTTCGTTCCAAAAACGGCGAGGTTCGAGGATTGGAATATTTAGGGTTGATGACGTACGATGTTTAAGAAGAAAAAAAAGAAAACTTAATGGACGACGCTCGTGTCGCGTTATCGTGCTACACAGAAGAGGACAAAACTGAGTTAATAAATTTTTACGAGCTGGAGATTCTACGCCGTTGACAAACAGATATCGGTGGGGCCGTAATTTAACAATGAGCCAGCTGGCGCGTGCTACGGGGGAAAGGTTGCGACCCCTAATGTAGTTATATAGTGTACTTTCCTACACGCAGACCAACGTATCCGGGCACGCACACACGCGTGGAATTTCACGCGGTGCTGGCGACAATAAGCGGGGATGCCTCAGCCCCTTTGTCACGGTGGTTCTCGCGTCAATGCTCATTCAATCTCCTGGCCCCGTTTTATCATCCCTCTGTCTCGTTTCCTGTCTCTCTCGATCCAGCTTCCATGTCTCGTGTCGCGAAACGGCAACACCACGAGTCACCCCTCCTCTAACCTTTCAATCGGGCTAATTGAGTTGTTCGCCGTTTCTTTTTCTTTTTCTTCTTAATTCTTTCAAGGGCGAGGAATACGCGTTTCGGGACACCGAGTATATATCTCGCGCGAAAATCACCCCTCGCGACTCGTGGACGATTCGATTTCGCATGTAGGTCACGAGTTAAGGTAAGAATCGTTTATTGTGAATGTTTATGCAAATTTAAATTTGCATCACTATGAGCGAAGAAGAAATTAAAGGTTAAATATAAATTTGATTCATCGTTTAATTATCAATTATGACGAGTACGAGTATTTTGTTCGAAATATCTTACATATTTTTGCATATATTTTTCTAAATTTTGAAGATCCTTTTTTTTTTCTTTTTCTTTTTTTTTTTTTTTTTTTTACATTTAAATTCGCAAACATTCGCAATCTGATGATCGAAACATTTTTTTTAACGAGCTTTGATTTTTTTCTACTTCCGCAACGACGAGAAAAAAAACTTAGTTAACTGATATTAACTAACGTATCATACCAGTTGTATCGATCCAGGATCTACGAGTATCGCACATACATCTTAAATAGAGATAGAACGGAAAGATAGAATAATTTTTTTTCTTTTTTTTTAGAAAATAAAGATTACAAGAAAGAGAAAATCATGTAAATCCTGTAAAGCGCAGGTGCAGGTAATAATGAAAATCGTACATTAGCATATATAAGTATATTACCATCGCGGGTAATAAAAATCCGCAGTGAAATATGTTAAACGTAACCACGAATATTATAATTTCCTCTTTATCAAAACTAGGCTCTTGAAAACATTTACCTGCAGGATGACCTAATATAAATTAAACTCTTGCGCGTTGTGTCCGCGTTGTTCGTGCCACATTTTCCTCTTATCCCACGAAATATCTCTCTCATGATTTATCGAGGACCTTATCCTCCTACCCTCCATTCGACACGTGTGAATAATCAGGTCGTGGAATAATAATAATAATAATAATAATACCAACTATTCTCACCCTCTCCCTCCCCTCTCTTCTCCCTCCCCTCCCCTCCTCCAGTTTTACGCTTCCTCGTTGCCTCTCCTCGCGCCAGATTCCACCTCGAAAAAACCCGCCCCCGGGCGTTATGATTAAGTAATAAAACATTTAGGCCCCGAACTGAAAAACATCCCTCTGCTTGCACGAATTTGATATGCATGTCGTACGAGAGCACGTCGAGCATGTGACTTCGCACGTACGAGCGCGCGCGCACGAGCACCAACACGTGCACGTACCCGCGAATATATATGACGGACGCTTATACAGGAGGAACGGGAACAGGGCGTGACGACAGATGCAACGCAACATATCTACCCTCCGCTGGGCGGTTCAGATTCTCCGCTGATTTTTTTCTCTCCCTCTCTCCTTCTCTCTTCTCTCCTCCTCGTCCTCGTGCCTCCTCCATCCACGATCGTATAGATAGCCGCGCAAAGCTTTTTCAGACTTTGATCGTGATCGTAATTTACGGTTAGACCGATCATGAGATGACTCCATTGTTGGCCGCGCGCCATTGTTTATCGGGAAAACGTGCGCTTCCGGGGAACGGTGGCGAACGGTTACCCGATACCGTGAATCGGGAAAGATTACGTAAATCGTTTTGAAGAAGAAATCGAGTTTTGAATTGTTTCGTTTCGAAGTCCGAATTCTCTGGTTTATTCTCTTTCATCGTTTATCGAATAATCCAGAATTTCTATTATTATTATTTTCTTCTCGAATATGATATTTCTAATTTTTTTTTTTTTTTTTTATATCATTGTCACTTTTTTCGATAATCCATTTAATAAACAATTGGTAGTACAAGTTTGATTTATCTATCAAGAGTTATATCTTTATAAGGTGTACGATTATAATGCGATTAAGGAAGGTCAGCCATCCAATTCCACGATCGAGAGAGTTAAAGCAAAGATATATACGCAGGAATCGCGTGATAAAATCGGATTTTCCCGAAAAACGTCCCTCGACTTTTCCCAATCCGATCGTTCCAACATTTTGTCAGGCGATATTGGCCGAGTCGAATCGGATCGAATCGAGTCGAGTCGAGTCGAGTCGAGCGATTCTCTTTCTCTCTTTCTCTCTTTCTGTTGCGTGTGCCGAGCCAATGGCACGAGCAGCCGGATGCTCGTGCTTCCACCCTTGATTTATCGGTCCTTCGAAGCTCGCGGATTGCCCGTAATTCCAGTTATTTCGTCCTAATCCGAAAGTTCGTTCTTGTCCAGTTATCCAGAGATTCCACCCACACCCCCTACTACCTCGAATCGCGAATTTCTTTTCCCCGTGTCTTTCTCTCTGCTGCGCGGCGAACAAATTTCATTTCACCCCGTCCGCGTTCATTTCACTTTCCCCTCCTCCTCCTCCTCCTCCTCCTCCTTCTCCCCCTTCCACTCCCCTCCCTCTTCGATTCCAATTGGAAACGAAGAGCGAAATTGTGCCGAGCTATTTACGAGCTATCTCGTTGAAATGCCTCGTCCGAGGAAATTGAAATGTTGATGAGCCAATAAGGCGCTGGAATTCGAGGCTCATTTTCTCGTACGAGTTGACTTTAATTGAATTCCATTATCGACAGCTGACGAAGAATGGGAAATTACGCTTGAAAATGATACGTTGTGCATGGTAGCTGTTAACATATGCGATCCTTTGTGTCAGGCACGTGCCGTTTTTAAAGAAACGTACTTTTATTAGGATGGCATGGAATTTGAATTTATCGTCTTATTGTTAATTCTCATCAAGTAATTGAGTTATCAAGAGAGATTTGTAAATAAAAATAATTAAAATATTTGTAAATTGTTAGTGGAAACTTGAAATTAGCGTTTGAAAAGATATATATATATATATATGTATATATAAGGTTATAGCCTCTATTTATATAATTTTTTATCTATTCTCTATTTATTAATTGTTTTACAAAATTTGGAAACTCTAACGAAACCGTTCCCAATAATTTCTTTGCGAACAAAAGCAAAGTTTCTTTTATTTTATCAAATTGAAGAAAAGAAAAAATATCAGATTGAAGATTGCAAAAAACGAACTTCTCTCTCTCTCTTTCTCTCTCTCTCTCTTTCTCGCAATAAAGCAACCGTTACATTATTTTTCGTACCCCACGATATCCAGTTTCATCGTGAAGAAGGACTCCTTCTTCGAGTCCCCCGCTGATCTCTCGTGGGCGGATCTCTCTCTTTCTCTTTTTCTCTCTCTCTCTCTCTCCTCAAGGGTACACGCGACTCGGTTACGATAACCTGAAAGATCGAATACAATGGCGTATGGTTACCAACATCTGACCTCGCTCACAATGTCGTCTTATTAGAATATGAATGCGGTTGAAACTCGCGTGTCTCAACGGCACGCGACGCATTTCGAAATATCAATCGGCGGACCCCGAACAGATCTCCGAAATTTTCCTCGAATTTGTCGAGTCGGTGTGTTTCGCGGCAAACGAATATTTACGTTCACCAGATGGAGAGATAAAGAGGAAAAAAAAATATTGTCCAATAGATTCGAAATCGTTGGAGAAAACCATTCCTTTATTGTCTCCTTTGTAAACTTTTTCCCACCTTCGGTCGAAGGAGGAGAGATATTTTCCTCGGCGAGGAAAATTGTCGCCAATCCACGGACGATGGCCGACCGTGCGAAAAACAAACAAGTTTTTTCCCTCGGGGATCCGCACGAAAGAAAATGCAATCAGCGAAACGGAATAGATAGTGGCGTGATCGGTATGGTGCCGTGCCGTCACTTCCGGCGCGGACGATAGGCTGACGCATAATTTCCGGTCCGAGGCCCGACGATCCATCGATCAAACAAGTTTTGCAACTCGAAGAAGCTACAAACTTCCCGAGCAGAGATATCCCAATGTTCTCATTAACACGATCGATCTTCCTCGAGGAAGATAGAAATCGATAGGATGGGGGCGGAAAAAAAAAAAAAAAAGAGGAAGGAAGAGAAGGGAAGTGAAAATTTTCCCCTTCTTTCCCTTTTTTTTTTTTCCAAAAGATTATCGATTTATCTTGTTTACCATTTTTCCAAGAGCAATTGCCGATCGCGAGGTTTAATAAAACCGATCGTTTCTCGGTTTCCCTTTTACAAACGAGAATTTTATTGGCCGATGTTATTGACTTAGGATCTGATATATAGCCGCTAGTCAAGAAGGAAGGCTCTTTTTCTTCGAGGAAAGGGGAAGAAAAAAAGAAAAAGAAAAGAAAAAAAAAAACGTTTCAGTGACTTATCACCATAGCTGAGGTAGTGCGCTCCTTTCGGCGACTCGTACCCCCCCTTTTCGACGACCCGAAGAGTCGGTAATTATTTGGAACCCTTTGATGGACGTCCTCTTGGACTCGTTCGTCTCTACGGTCTCAGGTTGCTCCATAAAGAACTCGGACATTCATTGGCCCAACGAACTACTGTGTCACCGAAGAGGCCAGCACCACGAGGCCCTCTCAAATTCGAAGCTTCATTTCACGCCTGCCTGCCGCACAACTGCCCCGCCAGGATCACTTCGAGTCCTGCGTGTCCTTCGCATAAATCACCGAGTAATATCGTACCCCTCAAACGTGACTTCGACACCGATGTGTTCGAAAGTGTGCTCGTCGAGCATACGGATGGACAGACGGCTCGTGGATTGTTTCCAAAATTATTTTTTTCCAGCAAATGTTTGCCTTATTATAATATGCCGGTTTACAGGAATATCGTTATCGGTGTTGGCGCCGAAATTTTTTATTTTTATCTGCAGGAAAACGGAAGTCGATTGTCCCAGAGCGAAGATATATTTCCTTAGCCACGATTCCGCTACAAAAAGATCGATAGAGATAGACTCGATCAATTCTATATTTCGAAGTCTTGCAAACGTATCGCGAAACGACATAAGCTGAATAAATTTGACCTTAACTAATTAGCAAAGTTATGATAAATATTACAAGTATTAGAAATTATCACGAAATATATCTTGTACGCGTGAAAGCTTTAACACGGTTCTAATCATTTTTCAACGATTAAAATTAAGAAAGGTTCTTGTGGAAGAAGTAAGGGAAACCATTCGAACCATGAAACGAAATTGTTGAAAGAGGAGAGGTGAGCGAAATTGCAGACGCGTAACAGGAAGCCGCACGATATCTCCAGACAATGCAGGTCATTAGGGGAAATAATCAGGAAACCGGACCGATGTCCACGAAGATCCCCGGATGTCACCGACTGTGGCCTCTTCAGCTTTTATCTGGCGGCGCAGTGCAAACAAGGGCAACGAGTGTCTCTGAAGGCTTCTCGGAGGCGCACACCAGTCGGTGCTTCTTTATCTCGCGATGTCGGCCCGGTTGTTTAGGCTGGTGGGGCCCTTGTGACACATTCAGGAACATCATACGAGGGAATTCGACTATCCCACGCTGCACAGGTGGTCCAAGGATTAGAGGTTCTCTTTGGAGCGATTCATTTGAAGCCGCGAACGTTGGCTTGGATTATCGTCGTTCGACTGTTTGCTCTAATCTTTTCAAAGACACACTTCCTCTGGCTCGAATACACCGCAATACACAACCACGATTACGCGCGTCGTATACGCGATTGTTTTATTTTCCCGACTAGCGGCAGGTATATTGTTGGACTTCGATCGATAAATACTCTCTCTCTCTCTCTCTCTCTCGATACGATCTAGATATATTTCTAGATATATATATACATGTATATATATATCTTCATTTTTTTGCGATACAAGTCGTGTTCAGTCGATAGAAATTCGGGTGGAAAGTGTGTTGGGTTTAACTACGCATCAAAGAATGATATCAAACTGATTCAGAGATCGATATCTTTTCCCATAGAGAGAGAGAAAGAGTGTATTGTACACAACGTAGAGGTTGAGACGTGTTGCGAGCCACTGACACATTCGACTCGCTATCATATCTCGTTCATTAGTTGCCATTAGCATACGTGTCATAACAAGTTGCGGTTACGACCACACCACCGCGATACAATTTATCTTCACGGTCCAGATTCTTCTCTGAGAAATTTTATCACTACCGTGGCAACTTATTGAACGTCTCTCTACCTCTTTGAGTATATAAATTTCATTTCAATATCGACGAAAACCATTCTTATATTCTTATGATGTTATATATATATAGATTCTCTTTAAGGAGAGAAGTTAGAATCGAATAACTCGTTATAGATTTATATATATATATATATATATATATGTGTGTGAGAGAAAATTTTAAGGTTGGTTTTTCGATATGGTTTTCTTATCGAATCTTTTCGTGCAAACAATAGAGGAAAATTGGTACGAAGTCGGCGATCGAGTTACACAAGAATTCTTTTTTTCGACTAATCTAATATGACACACGCGTGAATGACGTAACACCGACGACAGGTGTTATCAATCATCCGGTTGAGCGTCATTCGATGAATTTACAAATGGATGGAGTACTTATGTCACCTTCATCGTGTACCGAGCCGAAACGAAAATGATATGATGGCAAAGGGTGGCCGAAAAGGTGGAATCAGATAACGCGAGCGTGTCGTCATCTCGATTCGATTTCGAAGTGAAAAAACGATTTCGGCTGATTCCCCAGTAAACATTTGAACGCTATGCACGCCGTTCTCGTATCTTTTCCATCGGACACACCTGATTCCAAGTGTGCCTCCAGCTCTAATAGACCTTACGGAGTACACATCTTTCGATTGTTACCTGTTCGGATACGCTGTCTGCTAACATGATATTCGAGAGGAATCGTGAGTACCTTGTTTTCATCCTGATGTTTCACAAGTATCGTTTTCTTTTCTTTTTTTTTGAAAAATATTAGATACACGATATTCTACGATATTCTTTTTCTTTTTCATATATAAAAACGGTTAAATTTATCTTGTTAAATCGCCAATTTTTAATTAGCAGAGATGATATTCGATGGTATTTTATTTTTAATCTTTCTCCGAGAAAAATGAAATTTTATTACTCTACACTATATTCTTTCGCGTTGAAATAAAAAATATATATATTTTTACAATTCCTTGTATCCTTAAAAAAAAAAATACTCGATGAGAAATCGACTCTTCAACTCGATCACGAGCGCTATTTCGCTTCGTTCCAAACGAAAGTGTGATTTCGAACGTCGGACTGTAAAATGAAGTGAAGAGAAAGAGAGAAAGAACGAAATGAAGAGGAGAATCGTGGAAAGGGGAGGAGGGGAGTGATAGAAAGAAGCAGAACTGTAATTTGTGTTCGTTTCTTGTTCGGCGAACTTTAACCAAGTGGCCATTTGCCTTATCGACTCTCACCCTCTATTCCGTTCCTCCTTCTCGCCTTGCTCGCTTTTTCTTTTTTTCTTTTCTTTTTTTCTTTTTTTTTTTTTTTCCCTCAACTCTCCTTCTCCGCTCGGCTCGACGCGTCCTTGCCCAGGAAGAGAACAGGCCGCGACACGCAATCTCTGAAAGCTACGTAACTCGCATGCTTCCACTGCGTTTTCACGTGGAAAAAAGAAAGAGAGAAAAAAAAAAATAACTCCATCATGGGCATCTTGATAATAGGAGGAAGAATTATGCCGATAATCGCCGCGGTAGATGATCGCTGATTAAGGTGCCCACCTTAGATGCCCTACATTCTTTTCAACCGCGGTCATATGCGGTCCGCTTTCCAACTTAATTCCTGGTATCGCATTCCACCACCCCTTTCAACACGATCGAGACTTTTTTATTCCTACGTTGCTACGCTTTGTTTCGTTTCGATGATGTCGGAACGTGTATACACGTGTATACGCAAAAACGTTGCCTCTTCACAGTTGAAACATTTAATATTTTTGCGACACTGAACAGTATTTTTATTATTTCTTTTTCTCTCTCTCTCTCTCTCTTTCTTTAGGAAAAATAAATTTGATCCGATTTTTTTTTTTTTTTAAATAAAAATTAAAGCGAACGGAATTTATATAAAGTATTTTCAACATATTTTAAAAATAAGAGGATTATTAGAAATTGTTTTAATCGAGGAGAATAAAGTGGGAGGTAATAATTAATAATTTTTTTTGGAATATAATTTGAAGTCTTTTCTTTTTTTATTTTTTATTAATCGCTGGCGACGATTCTCGTAATCGCGCAATTTATAATCAAATGTGACGGATGTCATAAATCAGGCATCTTTCCATCGATATATATATATATATATAAAATAACTTTCGATTGTCTGCGTTATCGTAGCATCAAACGTTTATTTCGGGCCTGACAAGACAGATCTTGATAGAAAGACACGTCTGTGCGATAAGATTATCTTTTCGCGATCGATTTAAAAACTAAAAAGGATCGAATTGTATTCGCTAATTGTAGCCAACGTGTATTTTTGGTCGATTATTAAATGGGATTTTATTGGCGGCAGTCTGAAATAGTAATGAATGTTATCGAGATAACGAATTAAAACCAAATCATTTCCGTGTTACGCGAAATTAAATTTGACAAAGAAAATTTCATTATCTGATTTATTGCAATTATCTTAATGATAATAATTGTGCAACGAAAAATCAATAAATCTTACTTGATCTTTAATGCTTTTGACCGTATTATCAATTTCGTTAAATTTTTCTATCTTAATCAATTAAAAGAAAAAAAAAATCGAAATTTTGTCCTTTTTTTTTTTTTATAAATCAACACCTTCGTTACTCTCTTACTTTTCGAATCTAACTTAACTCAAACAAATCCATTTAACGCTTCGTTATCCAAATTTTATTGTCAAAATTCCTTAGCCGTTCGTATTATTCATATCTGCATGGAAAAATCGAGAAAGATAAATATTCGAAAACGAATCACCCAAAATATTCAATCTCGCGCCAAAGTCGATAGCCTCATCAACCTCTCAATTAATTTATCAAGCGCAAAAGAGAAAAAAGAAAAGAAAAATTTCAAAGAACCTTGGCACGATCGTCGCGGAAGTTCCTTCTCGCTCGAAATCAAACGAATCAAAAGGCGTTGGTAGATACGTTGGCAGGGGTATGGCGGGGGTTGATGTCGGTGGAGAAAAATGAGTGAAATCCATTAGAGGGGAGATTCGATGGGCGCGAGCTGCGCCGATCCACGCTCACACGTCTCGGCCTCGTGTCCCCGCGCTCATACGTGTGAATTCTAAGTCGGAGGCCGGGCTTACGTACACACGGTTGACGGGCATGGAACTTTGTCACTGTAGTTTTCCCGTAGCGAGTGCAGCGTCACGTGCATCGCTAATGCGTTTTTCGACTTGGAGCAATCGGGAGAAACGAACGACTCCGGTTACGCGGAGGAGGACTCTTGTTCGCACAAGAGTGGAAGAGGACGAGGGCACGATGGGTGGGCGGTGTTTCGTTCATAGGCTCGCGCCTCGTCGTTTTATCTATGTTTGTTTAAGGAGAAAGAAGCTCGTAAAAGAATATACGAATATATCACGCGTGTATAACGGTGTGGAAAGGCTTTCGATGGAAATCGATCGTAAAAAACGATGATCGGTCTTCAATTGGTGCGCGATAATGGCGCGCGGGATCGTTTACACTACAGTCCAAGAGTATACATAGTAAAGTTTGGAACGTGACACGGGTCTGAATGGTGACGTTCATATTTTGTTTATCGTAAATGTCAGGTTCGGGGGAAATTAGTTAGGCATTCGTTAGTACCACGGGGACTGATAGTGGTTTAATTGTTTACCCAAGCCTCGAAATTTCTTTCCCATTTTCTGATCTTGACTGAAACTTGCTATGAATTACGACTGTTTTCTGATCGATAAGCCACGTTAATAATTCGTACAAGTCCGCCTCAATCTCTTAATTTGTACGCGAAAGGATTATTCGCGAGAATATGGATCTGAATCTAAATATAAATCCTTGTTTCCCCTCGATTCGATTCCTTCTGTAATTATATAAAGAAACCTATTTATCGAATGTTTTTTTACGTCGATATTATATATCACGTTAGGATATATCGATATACGCTTTCGAGAATCTCGGACGCGGGATCGTGAACGAAACATATGCGTCGATTGGGCGGCGGAACAATCGGGAACGATTACACCCCGATGCAAAGACAATCGGATCAACGAGGCTCCGTTGCACTTGCAACAAGCGATATCGGGTACAAGTACGCTCTTAGGGAACCTTAGTAGTAGGAATATTATTATTTGGCGGGCCGCGTGCTCGGCCAATCGGATCATTGTCTATGCTCTAGCCAATAGTAATAATTCTTCTCTTTCTCTCCGTGTCTCTCTGTTTGGACATGTGGTGCGTGCTTCTAACGAGATGATATGGTCGATCAGGACTTCCTGAACCACCAACCATCGTATCCCTCCTCCCCCCTCCGACCCTCTTCCACTCGAGCCTCTCGCAGCTTTTCTTTCTTTCTTTCTTTCTTTCTTTCTTTCTTTCTTTCTTTTTTTTTTTTTTCAAAGGACCCGATCGGATCGAGTCGTTTTGTTCCGGTAATGCGACGATTGTTGGCGCGAGCCTTGAAACAAAAACGCGGCCGAGCCATCTGTCGGATGGTGGACGAGTAGTGACTGTGCGCGGGACAGAGATGGTGGTGGCCCGTGGGAGCGAGGGTGGGAGAGAGACGGGGCGAGGGCGAAAAAAACACCGAGCGACGGGAGGGAAGAGAATGGAAGAAAAGAGCATCCGCGAATGCGGCCGGGGGATTGTTTTCTAGTGGCTCGTCGTTTAACCCCTCCAATTCTTCTCCTCGCGACGAGAGTTACTCCCTCCCCCCGTCTCGACAGGGTCGTCGATAATATTTCTCAACTTTGCCTATCAATTATCCAGTATCTTTTCTCTAGATTTTTTAGAAGGTTCATCGATTTCTTTCAAATTTTCAACACGCGTGTATACCTTCGTTTAAAATATGTAAATAAACTGTCTTACCTATTCGAATATTTTGAATCGATCTTTAATTTATTTATTTATTGTTCGAGCAACGATGCTTCGGGAAAGAATGTAGAGATATTTCTTTATGGAAATTACGTACCGCCGATCTTTACTTCGAGATCGGCAGGGGCCAAAATTTCCGAGACACCCAGTAGGTGGTCGATCCACCGAGCCAAACACGCACCCCGCATAACGCGTGAATACGGTGCGGTATGAGCGGGGCCGTGCGGATTCTAGCAATTACACACCCTCAAGTGCCCTCAGAGACGGGTCCCCATTAGGATGAGAGCGGAGGGATGTTTTAACGCGGCTTAGCTCGATTTCTCGAAATCGCGAGTAATATCACCGATCGTCGCCAGCCATCGCTCTGAATTTCATCCCGCGATTTTACACGGCCCTCGTCTCGCAATACACGCGCCCCAGCTTGCAATTAACATTTATTAGAGCAGACGAATTAAGTCGGCGACGATAAAAAATTGTGCGCGTGAATAACGTTGAGATCGCTTTCGAGGTCCGGAGAAGAGTCTTTTTCTCTCTTCAAAACTCTGTACGCGATCCAGGTCAGTGCTAAGAAGTAGACATCTCTTCTTCGCGTGGATGTAGTCTTGTCGGGTGTCGGGTGGCGATAAAAACGGCGAACCTGGTCCCTGAGTGCTTCGCTGTGTAAGCCATTTTCGCCGAGCCGTGGGTATCGGCCATTGGCATCGTTATATCCAGGTACACGTTCACGATACTCCTTATATATCATATATATATGGATGTATATGTACAGTGTGTATATACACACAGATATTACACGAGCACGGTTGGAAACGATTAATCGTCCACGTCGAGACGTCATTGCCATCTTTGGTCGCTTAATCGGAAGTCTCCTTGAGTCCCTTGAGGGGGAGTACGTGGCGTCGACGTAATCGAACTTCGGTATCGCCGCCTCTCTGACCAACAGTCAAAACTTTGCCCTCTGAAAAGAAAGTTACGAGGGAGAACCCGATGAAACTCCGGGACTCGGCTTCGTCGATCGCCGCTTCAATTTCTGAGACAGAAATTCTCTACCCCTGGCGTCGTCCAATCATCGCCCTCCGAACGATGAATGTTAATGATTGCGGACAGGAGAGGGGAGGGTTTGAAAGTCATCTCTTCTTCTATTATAAGGGAGAGGGTCGAGGGTAGTTTCTAGGTAAAGAAGCGGTATTTATGGATTTTCGGGGGAGGGAAGGAAGGAACGACGGTGCGTCCAAGGGTGTGTCCGTTTGGCTGGACGAAAAAAAAAAAAAAAAATGATGACGGGATCAATTGACGGGATCCGCCGCGCGCGCTTGACGAAAATCGTCAATAGGTATTCACGCGGTGCCCATGACACTTCAATAATCAATTTTTTAACGCCTGTGCCGCGTGTAGTGATCGGGCCACGGTCGACAAGAGTCATCTGAATGACAGAGACTTGATCAAAGGGGCAGGCAAGCCGTTTGATGTCTGACGCACGCGGGTAACCATTTCAAACCGTCCACCCACTACTGACTGAATTCAAATTCAACGATCGAAGTTAAATTTGCACGGGGCACCATCCAGCCGGTGTACACCCTTTAACAGATATTTTTTCCATCGGCTCGTTACGTCGACACGTTGCCTCGTGCCGGTTTTTCCGTCGATTCTCGACGACGTCGAGAGAGAGAGAGAGAGAGAGAGAGAGAGAAATTCGTTCGCGAGAAACGAGCCCCCCAAAACTAGTCACACCACTTGCCGTTGCGACATTGACGACGGAAGTCACGCGAGAGATCTTTTTTTAATAAAAAAGTTTCGGCGGGAACCTCTGCCTATCCTCTCCCGTGTCTGGGGTCTCGCGACCCCTCCGCCTTCGAATATTCGTATTTGATGAACGCTCGTTTCGAATCTGCCCGATGAAATTGAATCTTCCCGTGCTTCCGGCGTGGGTGGCGAATTTTTTATTCGCAGCAGTTCGATTCGCATCAGTTATTTATCGCGCCGGTTTGTCGTTCGAGCGAGCTTCGTCGCGATGAAAATCGAATTAGAAGGAAGGAAGGAAGGAAGGAAGGATGGGAAGGAAGAGGCGAGACTTCTTCCCTCCTGTGAACAATTACGGATGAGTTATAGATCCCCTGTTATTGGCTTACGAATCATCCGTGTAAAGAGGAAGCGATTTCTCACGCCTCGAGCCGAATCGGTCCCGATTGTGCCGCAACTTTTTTAATCGAAAATTTTTCGGAAAAGGTCGACGACGGGTTAACCGCAGACAATGGTCGACGAGTAGCTGTTGTTGCGAGATGTACGAATCTTCGAGAGAGAGAGAGAGAGAGAGAGAGAGAAATAGAGAGAAAGGAAGGAAGGAAGGAAGAAAGAAAGAAAGAAAGAAAAAAAAGAGCGGAGAGAAACCCTCTTGAAGATTTTTTTTCTTTTTTTTTTCTTTTTTTTTCACGGCTTTGTGCTCGAGGAAAATTTGAAAAGGGTGACTTGACTTCTCGACTTCCGCGTTGCGACAGTATTCTATACTGTTTTCCGCAAATTTTACACGATGCTCTCCTCGTTCGCGGATAGCTTTCGGAATTTGATCTTTAGATTTTGGAAGTCGATCCTTTAAATCACTAATAGATCAAGGGTGAACAATTGGAAAATTAAATGGAAAACGTTGAACGGAAATAAATTTTAAATTAATCAATCGATCGAAGAAGAAGCTAGCTTACTTTATCCACGATCTATAAATTGCCAAGCGGTTAAACACGAATCCTTCCTTTATGAAACTTCAATTACATCCTCGATCCGTATCACCGCAGAGCACGCCTCACCCCCGATCGTCAAGCTTCACGGCTTTCGCCAACCCCTCTCCCTACTATAAAAAAATTCCACCCTATAAAAAAATGTTCATAGTACAAAACGGGCGCAGGTTAAACTTGCGAGGCGCGATCCTCGCAAAGGGGTGGAAAAACATCTTACTCGTTTCTCGCCCTTTCATCGGCCTTCACCTCACGCGGGAACGTCGTGAAAGGGTGGATCCGTGACGGGGAGAGATCTCCCCGTTCGAAACTGTCGCTGTCCATCGATTACTCTTCCACAATTGCGGATATTTCGACAGAGAAACGCCGTTAGATCGAAGATATTCGATTCCCAGATGGCTGTTACCCCCTCTTCAGATTCCCTTACCCCCCTTTTATTTCTCTTGTCCCGATAGTATATATATATATATGTGTGTGTGTGTGTGTGTGTGTGCTGTGGAGCTCTCTCCGCGCGTTTCGACGTCTCTCTCCATCCGTCTCCCTTTTCTTTTTCTCTTTTCTCTGAATAGAATCACGGGGCTATTCTTCCAGGCACCGTGAATAGAGCCGGAGGCAGTCTATTCGCACGTGATGGAACGACGACTGCCTCGAGATATCTCGACTCTTATCTTATGCCGGGTTGCGAATGCGACTGGATAGGATATTGACGATTGTCCTGATAACAGTTCCAAATTCTCTTTCATATTTTCCATATATATATATATATATAAAAAAAAGAGAGAGAGAGAAAGAAAAAAGAAGTAAAAAAAGTGAAAAACCATCAGAAGACAATCGATCGAAACTTTCCATCATTCGTTGTTACTTTTTTTTTTTTTTTCTTTTAATAATGTTATCATAGAAACGAAGGAAGAAGGTGATTACGCGCTTAACGCTTCCACGGATTATCGAGATTCGCTCGCGTTATCATTCAACGGGAAAGTGAATCAAAACTTTTTTTTTTCGGCAGATAACAGCAGAAGATACGTTTTGTTTTTGCGCGACGGATTCAACAACAACCGGATCCGATAAGTAATAATGGTAGTCAAGGTAAATAATCGATAAACGATAATGATCGATCGAAAGTCCGTGATTGCGAGGTATTCGCGCACCGATTCTCCTCTCTCACGAGAATAGAGGGGGGATGGTTGACGATCGTCCGTTTTCGTCAAATGGTAACCGACGCTCCTCAGCTTTCACGTTTTAGCTTTCCATTCGTAGCAGCCACGATTCCTGTAAAACGGGGGTGTAAACGGTCAGATCGTATCTATCTCGAGGAGAGTGGCCACCCTCCTGTATAAGTAACTGGTCTCTCAGTGCCCTCCGTTTTTCCCCCTCCGTGGTGGAAAAGCCGAAAGATTTAAACCTCGAGATCCGCTTTATCTCGCGCGCGCGCCACGATCCGCACCCATACGGGCTGGAAAACGATGCGTGAGGGGAGGGACGACGGACGGTCAGCAGCCAGCATTGTTGCGAGCTTGTTTACGAGGCGGGCGTGAGATTCGAAAACGAAGATTCGATTCTTTCCGCTTCGATTTATATAGCGGATAGGAGAACTCTTATAGGTGGATAAGCGCGAGAAAAAATTCAATCGAATTCGAATTCGAATGTATTCGAAGCCGAGCGGAATGGATATAGCCAACGGATTCGATGAATTGTCGTATCTCGACGATTAGATAGATAGATTCATGGGGAGGGGGGGGGGAGAGAAGTTCTATTTTTCCTTAATTACGATGTTGCGGGACATAGATTACGATGTTGGCTCGCGCTCAAAAACATCTGTTCCCCTTCCTTCCGACGAGTTCTACCCCCTTGCGCAGCTTGCTAAGGGTTGATATCCGCAGGGGTTTTGCCTTTCGATCTTCTCTTCCTCTCCTCCGAGCGAGAGAAGAGCTCGTCGAGGAGAATTCGTTGAGGACGCGCGCCTCGTTTAAACAGCCCCGAGCCCCGAAACGGATGCGAATCTAATTAGAGTCTAATCGTTCGATTACCATTGTACCCTTCGGCAAGAAAGAAGGCGCTTTGCGCTTTTGTTTGTTTTTGCATTGTTGCAAAATTATCTAAACGAAAAGAAAAAAAAAAAAGGAAGAAAAACGAAAAAGAAAATTGGACGAATTTAAAAACTCTGTTCCATATAATATTTTTTCTGTAAGAGAAAAAAGAAGAAGAAGAAAAAAGGGAAAGAGAAAAAGAGAGAAAGTTCTTTTCCCGTAAAGCTCGCAATTTTCATAGAAAACGATCTGCGAGTGCGGAATCGGCGGAACGAAGGGTGCATAGAAATCAAAGAGTAGAGCGGGGGAGAGGGGGCGGTCAAGAGGCAGAGCCGAGCCGAGCCGCGGTACATATATACAAAATTAATGCCGGACATGAGATAAAATTAATTTAACGGCGGGTTACGCCTGTGAGCCAGCCTGAGGCTGTGTGCCGAAGGCCGGATCACAATGGCGAAATGGCCGGGCTGGTGGCCACTGCAAACTTCACCTACCACCACCTCCGTCCACTCCGCTATCGTCGTCGCCGCACCATCGCCGGTCCCGGGAACGCCATACCCGTACCAAAACATAATTAGCCTGCATTGTTAATGCATCAATATTTGCACGCTGTCCTGCCTTCCCCTCCCCCTGTCCCTCCACGCGCGCCGCGTTTTCCAATAAGCTTGCACTTTGTTGCGCCGATATTACGCGAATATCGGCTGTTGATTCCCTCCGCTATTGCTTTCCCTCCTGTCTCCTTCTCCCTCCCATCCTCCCGATTGTACGGGAATACGAATTGCACATTGTTCATCCCTCTCTCGATCGTGTTTCGCGATTCGCGCTTTACGACTCGGACGGGACTCGGCCACCTCGTTGTATTTCCACCTCATGATGTAAACTTGATGCACAAACCTTCCTAAATTAATCGAAGCTGGCCGACGAATCGTGCACCACGAAACGTTTAATTCGCCGGTTGAATTTTGACCGGGGCGGAAACTCTATTTGTCGATAACAATCGCGCCGTTGGTAACGGTGGTAATTTCGTTTTGCTTTTCGAGCGAAATTATGCGCGATTACACAATGTGTGCCGTTCATCGAATACACTTTTTTTCTACGATTTTTGTGAATAATCATTTTCGAATTGGGCGATTGGGGGATTACTTTCTTTCTTTCTTTTTTCTCTCTCTCTTTTCCTCTCTCTCCACCCCGTCTGGATCTGGAAAGAGGAAGCGAGATCTCGGGGCTGGAGGAAGGGGCTGAAAAGGAAGGAGCGCGGACGCGAAGGAACGAGGGTGTTGCACGCGCACGAGAAAGTCCTCCCTCCCCTCCCCTCCCCTCCCCTCCCCGACCGTATATACCGGATTTTCCCCAGTTCAGCCCGTGTTCCGGCCGCTCGCGTGCCACAATTCTATCGTCCACATCTGGATCTTCTCCTACCGGTTGCCTCGCCGATCTTGACCCCGTAACCCGGATCTCAGCCGGGAGAACCTCCTGCCTAGCTTGCGATTACGTGCAACGCATTTTCAAACGGTTGGATTAATTTTAGATCGGCAATTAAATCTGACATTACTTTGCTTTGTTTCGTGACACGAGTCGAAGAATGCAAGCGAGACCTTTCTCCCTCGTGTCCTAGAAATTAATAAAAGTAATAATAACAAATAAAAGTAACAACACCCGTCTGTCCATTTATTAAACGTTTTCTTCATATTTATTATACGAAACTTGGAATGGATCGAGTCGAGTCGAGGAGCGCGACAAAATCTTTGTTGGCCATCCATCGAACGAGCAGCGCGTTGAAAAATCGTTAAGTCGGTATAAAACGTGACGTCTCCGCGGGGGGAGGGGGCCAGAGACAAGCTGCAAAGCACGAAATAGGGAGGGCGTCGGCAGGAGGAGTTGGAAGGTAGAGGGTCTTCCGTTAGTTGATCGTCTTCCGGTGACTTCCGGTGGCCTCTAACGAGGGACAATGCTTCTGGTACACGGTGTGCACGCGGCGCACAACAATCGCGTCTCAAGTTCCTCGAGGCAGGAGGGCGGTGCTCCTGAGATTCATAGAGAGTTCTCTCTCTCTCTCTCTCTCTCTCTTTCTCGTCGTTCTCTTTCTTCCTCTCCCGACTACTTATGCCGCATAACGTGGCTCTCAATGGCACATTAGAGGGCAGCGCGCGTTCGAAAGGCAGTGAAGGCGTGTGCGTACGCAACGCGGAGAACCAACTCGACTCGAACACAAATTATAGACTCCCGTCACGACCGTTGAAGCGACTCCATACGACGCTGTGGATTCACCAATCGCTATTTCGGGCACTCACGGACATAGAGCGAGCTCGTTGCTAAGGGTACGCGCCATTCACGGACACGCACGTCTCTCGATCCTTTTTTTCTTTTTTCTTTTCTTTTCTTTCTTTCTTTTTTCTTTTTTTTTTCTTTCCACCTTAGTTCCATCGCGCTCCAATTATTCCATCCCTCTGTCTTTCTCTCCGTTCCACCATCTCTCCGACCCGCCACCTTTCTCTCGATCTCTCGATTCTTTGTCGAGCGACGCGCAAATCGCTTTGGGGTAGATCAAGAAGTCGACCGCGCGGACTCTCTGGCCGAGAACCACTCAACAGCAACGGCCGATTGTTTGATCGCATCGAGCGCTCGCTTCTTTCTTATTTCATCCCCGAGGCTCCTCTCGAGTTGGCTACTTCTTCTTTCTTCCCGCGACCACGACCGTTAACGGTCGACGAATTCGGCTGACAATCAGTCTCTTCGTCCACTCGTCCACGCGATCTCGAAATTTCGTCTATCTCAATCTATACGATATACCCTTATCGAATCTCGTGATAAAATCACTCGAGATAAATAATTACGAGATCGATCGAATACGAAATTATATATTTTCTCTCTGAGAAATTGAGAGACTTTAAATTATAAATTTCGGCAAATTTAGAAGATTCGATAAGAAATTTGATGGTGTTGGTCGTGTTCTCGTGGGAGAATGGGACTGGTCGAGAGAGACTTGCCGCGTGGTGGTATCTTGTCGTGGCCGTTTTGACAGCGACAGGCGGTGACACGGCTGTAAAATTGCTTCTCCGATACAGCGAAAAGTTGTCGGTACGCCGAGCACACAGGAGACAATTTTCGGGGGTGTGAAAAATATTAATAACTCCGGTGTTGCAGTAAGGGACGAAGGGCTTCCAGAGTAAGGGATGGCATAGAGTCGGAGGTTGGGTGAGGGGGTGGCCTGGGTCACAGAGGAGGGGGTGGCAAGTGTTTCTGTCAGTTTAATAGCTTCGCGCGCCTCCCTCCCCTCCCTCTCCTTCTGCCCTACGGACTCACCCCACATGCGCACACTTTGCCACCGACATTACGGCATCGTCACTCTACGTGTCAGAAGTTGCGCCAGTCCTAGAACCTCTGCTTAGATCTGATAACCCTTTGATACTCCCGTTATTTATTAGCCCCTTCGTCCGAACGCCATCATCGACAAAGACGACGTACCGCGTCCGACGTCCTTCGAATCGATCACCCTTCTCTCTCTCTTTCTCTCTCTTTCTCTCTCTGAAACACGTACGGAGAGAGGAATAAATCGAGCACGCGGACAAATTTTCTCGGTCATAGTTGAAACGATCTAGCGATCGATAGTTTTGAAAGGAAGCTTCTTTTTTTTTTTTTCTTAAGAAATGTCGATTAATTGTATTGCTGTAAAGAGTGTTACAATTATCCATTTGTCAAGACATCGGTTGTTATGTGCTTTCATTTTACATTTCACAATTTATCGAAATTATTTTTAAATTTTTGAAATTCTAGATAATGGTACGATATGGTAGCAATTAAGGAAAGACGCGTTGTAATTAGAAGCCGATACGATTAATAACAGTGTATCTATTTATATTCTTTTTTAGAAAATATTAGGTTCGCATTATTTTGCAATTTATCGAATCAATCGTCGTTAATAAATACTTTTATTACGCGCGCAAGATTTTAAGGAAAGAAGAGAAGAGTCTTGATTCGTACACGTATACGCGAATCACTACATTTTACATCGACATTTACCGCGTAAACCAATTTTAACTTCGCAAGTATCAAAATAATTTTCGCGACGAATTATCAAACTGAACGTTCTAAACTCATTTTCGAAGTTCGTCACCGTAAACAAAGGGGGCGCAACAAATTCACGAAATAAACGAAGGTGGGCGGGCGGCACGAAGGAGGTGATATCTACACGGTGGCGGGGCGGGAGGGAGGATTTTTATGCCTGCGTGTAAATCAAGCCTCCCGGCCAAATATTGCGCGGACGAGGTTTGAAAGTGAACGAGCGAAGGGTATAGCCGGGGCCATAGCCGCCCATAAAGAATGATATAACTGCACGCGACACATGTCTTCCCGGGCCGTGGAGCGCAGTCATATCGCCTCTGCGGCCGTCTTTCTCGCCCGATTTTCGCGGGAAAATGAAGATTTGTTTCGACGTCTTTTTCGCCCAACCCCCCTCCCCCATTCCGCCATTCATTTCCACGAGCGTTTCACAACCCCGTCGTGACGTCGGGCCGCGCGGCTGATTTAAATCGTTGCAATTTGAACGCCTGGGGAACGCTGATGGAAACGGCGAGCCGGGAGAATAACTGACATTGGACATTTTTACAGAAACGTCGGATCCGTGAAACGGAGTAACGGAGAATTTTCTTTCGCGAGACGAGCGAGCGGGTAGTTCTCGCTGAGACGTTGAGGCGTTAACGAACGTTGGCAACGACCTTCGAAATAGATTCGAACAGTTACACGAGTTTTTCCGTTCGGTTGGAAAAACTTATTCAAAACGCGAGGGAAAGAGTGAAGGGGAGAGAAAGGAGGAGGAAGGAAAAGAAAAAAGAAAGGAAAAAAAAAAAGGAGAAAAAACGGAAAGAGGAGAGACGAAATTTCTGACGAAATTTTTGATTTCTTCGAAATCAATCTGTCCGCGTTACCAGACCGCAAAAAGGTTATTGTGAAAACGATGATTGTAAAAGAAAAAGAGAAAAAATTTAGACGGCCTCGTGACAGCTACTTTACGAAGGAAAAGGTGACCGAGCCTGTCCAATAAAGACTTCGATAGGTGTTCCACTGACCCTGACTCTGCGTGAGGTCCTCTACAAATTCCACGAGCACCGCCATTCTTCGATCGGAGGGTATAGCGAGATGGAAAAAAATTTCTTCGCACGATGACATTTGACCCTTGGCCACCACCGAATCGAACATCGAACTTCACTAACACTTCGTACACCGTCGTTGAAAAATGTTGGAAAACCTTTAGAAAGTTAAAAAAGAAAAAAAAAAAAANNAAAAAAAAAATTACCAAACGTCTCGTTTCAAGAAATACTTATTATATTTCCTAAAAAAAAAAGAGAAAAAAAAATTCAATTCAGTTTCATCTCGTTTCATTATAAAAAAAAAAAAAGAACTTCTTCTATCATTTCGCCTTATTCATTCGAATAAAAGTGACAGAAAGAAGGAAAGAATAAGTGAAGGGGGGGAAAGAAGAGAAAAATAAGAACATCGTTATCGTTAGATCGAAGAGATTAATCGATAGAAACCTTATCCTATAAGAAACTATGAATCGTGCGAAGAAAGGCCAGTCGGTGTTTAATGTTGAGCGTGTTTCTTTCGTTATCAGAGTCACGTTTTCTGATTCTTCCCCACCCCCACCCAGAGGCGGCGGTCCCTCAGACTCGCTCAGACACAGCCGCAGCCTCGTTTCCTCTACCAACGTGTACACATACCACTTCTCTCGGTTCCACTCGAGCCTCTTGCTCGCTCTCTCGAGGGATGCTGTGGCGAGCTGGTGGGGATCTGAATGCGATAGGGGTTGCTCCGCCCGTGGGCCAACCAGAGGTCTCGATGGAAGCGGCTCCGCCACACCCCGTGGATCGTCCCTGGCTTCCCTCGGGAACCCTCGTTGTGCCATCCTCTTCTCAACAGATTTCGGATCCTCTAGTCTGCCAAGAGCCAGCTGACACGGAGCAGCGCTCTTCACAGCGTTTCTTATTTCGCTCGCCGCGTCTTCTCTCCGTGCCAGCACGCCTTCCCGGAACGCCGCCGTTCTTCCACGTCGAGCTTACCCCCTGCGACCATCTCAACCCCCCGCCGCCCTAACTCGTGCGCCTACATTCCTCCTCTGCCCTTTTCTAAAACACCCATCATCATGCGTATCGATCGGTCGATCGTGCACGAGATTTTCCTACGAACAATTCCCGTGATTTTTATCATCTCGATTATTGGATCGTGTCATTGACGTTGTGTCATCGTGAGACTGTTCAGTGACAGGCATGTGTGTTCACGACAGACAGTGATCTCTTTTTCTTTTCTTTTCTTTTCTTTTCTTTTTTTTTTTTCCTTTTCTTTCGATAAACGTTCCAACGCTCCAACTGATCGATCTGGAAACGAAACGATCGACGAGTAATGAACGGTCTCGATTTGTCCCGGCCCACGCTCGACTACAAGATGAACGGTAAGTTTTCGATAGTTTACGGATTATGTAAAAGATAAGAGAATATATACGGAGTAAATAATAATACGGATCTTTACTTTACTCCTCGGTGTGAAGGTGTGTCGCCTCGATTCAATATCGCGGAAAGCAAACGCGGAGTTTGACTTGCGGTTCCTGCATGGATGAAGCGAAGGTGAAGTGGCTCGATAAAACGAGACTGTTTACACATTGTGAGATATAAGAAAATTTGTATTCATTTTGCGCGTCTATTTTCGTCGTTTCACGATTAGATAGAATCGCTCAATCTATCGATCATTGATTCGCCTCATTCGGAAAGATAACGGCGCGATACGATTGTGCTTGACGAAATATTATTCGATTTTTCTTTTCTTTTTTTTTTTTTTTTTTTTGCGGCCTGCTCCGACGAGATGTCAAGTTTTTTTTTTATTCCAACAAAGGAGCGAAAGGAAAAAAAAAAAAAAAAAAAAAGGTTATATCTATCGACAGGAGGAAACTGAACCGCAGACTGTCCGGAAGCTTGCCTGCAGAGATTCGTTCTAATTTGATTTCTCCATCATCTGGTAATTTCCAGACAAGTATTCGTAATTATTTTTATTACCAGAGACAACGATTCTTAATCCATTTAAAATCTCTTCCATCCATCGATAATTTAATTAATAATCTTTCTTCATCGAGTCATCAAGTTTCTCGATGATGATCGAGGAGTGGAGGGAAGCGTTGTTGATTCGTTTGATTTGTTTTCGCTTACGATATAATAAGCGCTAATGGGATCGTGTTCCTTTTCCATCAGGATCCCCGTATCGCCAGGACATCCTGTGCGGTCACAGCAATGCGATCTACGCTCGTGCGAATACATTCCGTACGATGCAATCGCTCTTCCGAGCAACCCGTTCCTCTCGCCTGCCAATTTGCTTAATTATCTTTTTCCGGGATTCGTCGTCGAATATCTTCAACGACCGTTGGCTAGTTTCTTATTTTCGCGCGTACGACGCGCTCGTCAAGAGTTTCATACGTGATTTTCGTATACGTGATTCAAGAGAGACAATTTGTGGTGGCATCGATCATCATCGGGTACGACAGTTTGTCAAACTTGTTTGCTTTGAAAGTAATTTTTAACTCGTCGATCCGTTTTCACTTTTAACAATGGAATAATACGAACGAATGATTTCTAATTTTCTTCTCTCTCTCGAATTCGTTTATCTTTTTTAGAAAGATAAAGATATTAAATAGGAAGGGGGAAGCTGGATCGAAAAAGATATCTTGATATCATCGGTATAATAATAGTAGATTTTCCCGAGCACCGTGAGTTTACCAAGTTTAATCGAAAAACGAAAACCTGTGTTCGACTAAATCGAAAAAAAAAAAAAAAAGAAAGAAAAGGAAAAAAAAGAGGACAAGGAGAGGAAAGAGAAAAAAGAAGTGAACCAGTCTTCCCACGAACAATTTTCGATTCTCTAAGCCGTGGCAAAGCGGCACTTTACTCTCTAATCGGGTTGGAAGCCTCTCGAGCCGCTATCATCGTGGATAATATCGTGTATGGCCGAACAAGTACTCTGTCAAGGGAAAAAGTGCTCGAGTACTCGTGTCCCACAGGAGTCAAAGACCCCTGGTGACGTCAAGAGTTTTCCAAATATTATTGTTGCATCGTATCGACTGGTAGCGCAAGAGACGTGTACGTCGACCCTCCTCCCTAAGTCCTCGCACAGATCTCTTCTTTACGATCGTCCACGGAAACCGAAGGAATCCACGAAATCGTGTTTGCTCTATCGATCAGGCCGGATTTCGATTTACGTCGATCCACCGATCCATCCCTTATACCCCTCGAAAGCCTCTCGTATCTTTACGATTATTTCGCCTCGAGGCAAGCGAGAAAGATTATGTTATGGATTCTCCTCCACGCTCTATAATTTTCTGCTTAGAAACAACACACGCGTCCCTGATATCTCTCTCAAAGTATTAAAGCCCGCCACTGAGTTTCGTGTCGATCGAGCCAACACGCAGGATCATCGTTTCCTTTTTTTTTTCTTCTCTCTCTTTTTTTTTTACGACTCTGGCTAACGTAACGTAACGTAACGTAACGTAGTTGGAATCCTTGATCCGATGTGTCGACGCTATCGAACGGAATCGAAGCTCTCGTAAAACGAACGTAAACGTTAATCTCGATCGAACGAAATTTCTAAACCGGATCCCCGGCTCTGTGTAAATCGTTGTCGCGAGTTTAATCCAACCTGGACGAAGATAAATTTCATCCAGCAATGAGATCGTAAAGGCGCGACACCGAGATATGATTCGTCAAAGCCTGGAGGATACACCTGCAACACGTTGTCGGCAATTCGCTTAGACGATGGATTCATCGCATCGCTTGTATATAAAACCCCCTGTTTGCAGAGGATCGTCGCAGGTCCCTCCGTGTCATTCCTGTACACGCCCGGTTCACAGTTTGTTCTCAGATAGTTCTCCATAGAACGGAGATGGAGATATCTCTCGATTCGAAGATAAGTATCGGGTATCCATCCCTCTCGTATCCGGTCCCGGAGTTATACAAATAAATCCAGATTCGACGTGTCCTCGCGTGGATAGGAGGGGATGGACTGGAATGGAGAGTGAGGGAAGGAGAGGAAGGTGTCGCGTGTGAAGATAAGAGGGAGATGATCGGTTCGCGAGAATCTGCGAGAGAATAAAAGCGCTCCAAAAAAAGTGAGTGTCGCGATTCTGTTGGGTTAGGTTAGGTTCTCTCTCTCTCTCTCTCTTTTTTTTATTTTTTTACGTAACAACATCACCACGAGGCCGTTTCACGGTGTATCAAAAGCCGGGCCTGTAGGGGGAACAATGAAATTCCTGGCTTATCGCGTCAAACATCCTTGACTCTCGGGTGTCGCATCTCACACTCGAGACTCTCTGAGAAAACGAGCGACGGATAGAGGAGATAGCGCGTCGCTCGATCGCCACTTGTCCTTGTGTGTCTAGGATCTCGTTCGGTTTGGCAAAGGGGACGGAGAAATTTACTGCTTCTCGGAATTATATTTCCTCTTCATTTCTTACCTACTCTTTGATAATCGATTTTGGTGATATATATATATAAGATATGGTTTATAATTTTTGTTTTATAATTTTATAATTTTAATCTTCTTCGATATTTTGGAGGTTAAATTAAATTTATCATTCAATCGTGACTCGGCGCGTTTGAAAAAAATTGTCGACCGTTTTTCTCGAGCCTATAAATCTCACTTTCAAATTTTATCTAGGTCGAAACTCAACCGTTTGCGACCCTTCCTTGACAATGTGACCTCCACCACTGGTGAGCACCCACCCAGTGGTACAACTTCGATCATCATCCTAAGAGAAAAAGGAAGAAAATTATTTCCACGAAAATGATCACCATTTCAAAATCCCAAAATGAATCTTTTAAAAAAAGGAAAAACTTCACCGGCAAAATTGAATTTATTATACACGTGTATTCCAATTTTCTCGAATCATCTCGTAAACGTAGGCGTTCCGACCTTTCGATTTCCCACCGATATTCGACGGGAAACGAGCGTGGGTCGAGGATCGATTTCCACGCTTTTAATCTTCCTCCGCGAACCTTTTTTTTTTTTTTTTTCTTTTTTCTACCCTTTGACTCGAACGCACTTTTATTAAAAATATAGGAATTTGATTCATTTCCATAATTCTCGTTGGGCATTGTTTCAGGAAGCAGCGACGAAGGCGAGTCGACGTCGGGCACGCCAGCCGGAGGAGGCACGGGGGGTAGCGGGGAGAACCAGGAAATGGATGAGAACGGTACGATCCGTGGCGGAAGCAACAATTCCGCCAGCAATCTGGTGTACAGGGATCTGAAGACCCTTCACCCATCTAGCCACGACGTGTCCTCCCAGGATTACAATCCGCAATCGAGGCCGTATCAGCGTGGCTACTCGCCAGCCATGGACAAGCCGAGTTACGAGAAGGAGCAGCACAGACCGCCCTCGTCCAGGGACCCCGAGGAGAAACCTTCCTCGTGGGAGTACGGGGAGAAAACCGAGAGAAAGGAGTACTCGAGATCGCGGGAAAGCCTGTACAGGAGCGAAGCGTATCGTGAGTGAAGGAATTTCCATTTTTTTTTTCCCCCCACCCCTCGCTTCGCAATTTTTTTTCCCTTCTGAACCACGTGAACTGTGCCACTGTGTTTGAACTGTCGTGACAGCTAAAATTGACACTCGATCGCGTATAATATTAGAATACTGGGTCAATCGTTGCTCAATGTTACGAATTACGGGGTAAATTATCGGAGGCGGGGGGAGGGGGACGTGGGAACGTTGGTTCGTTAATCGTTCAGACGTGTGGATTAGAATAATAGGTTATACACCGTTCTAACCTGGTATGAACGATCATCGATTGGATTTAATCTCGTAAATTGCTCTTCCCTCTTACCTCCTTTTTTTTTTCTTTTTCTTTTTCTATTTAACGATCACCTTCGTTTATCGCGTTAGAAAAGAAATTTCTGTCCGAGATGTGACGATTTGCTGATCGGTTCTTTTTTTTTTTTTTTTTTTTGTTTCCTCTCCTTCTTTGCAGAGGACGCGACGAAGCAGGAGCAGAAGGAGCACGCGAACCGCGAATGGGTATCACCGGTGCCGGAAGTGGAGGTGGGCGGCTCGGCGCCGGGCGGACCTCAGGTACGAGCGCGCAAGGACATTCCAAGGGGCGCCAGATTCGGCCCTTTCCTCGGCAAATGGGCCAGCGAGCCTTTCAACCCCCGTTACGCGTGGGAGGTGAGTTGTTATCCTCCTCCTTACGTCGCTTCCGTTTGAATGGGATTTTGTTGATTCGTGATGAAAGCGGTGGATAGATTGATAAATATCGTCTGTCGTGAATTTTATAGTTTATTTTGTAGAGAAATCGTTGCTCTTATTGTCATTAACATTCAACATCAACATCATTTTGAGTTTTGAAACTGAGTTTTGAAGTTCAGATCCTGAATTTAAGAAAAATTTTAGCCTAATTTTATACTTATATTATTCCACGACTTTGGGAGTATAAATATAAATAGGAAAATTATAAATAACTCCGTTTGAATTTTCTTGATTCCTGAAAGCGGGGATAGATTGATAAATATCGTCTGTCGTGAATTTTATAGTTTATTTTGTAGAGAAATCGTTGCTCTTATTGTCATTAACATTCATTGGTTTTGAGTTTTGAAACAAGTTCAGATCCTGAGTTTGAGAAAAATTTTATACTTATATTATTCTACGACTTTGGGAGTATAAATATAAAGAGGAAAATTACAAAAAACTCCGTTTGAATTTTCTTGATTCCTGAAAGCGGGGAATCGTGAATAGATTGATAAATATCGTCTGTCGTGAATTTTATAGTTTATTTTGTAGAGGGATCGTTGCTCTTATTATTATTATTATTAACATTTGTTTTGAATTTTGAGATGTTTGAAGAAAAATAGCTAGTTTTAAACTAATATTATTCCACGACTTTGGGAGTATAAATACAAATAGGAAAATTATAAATAACGATTGAAAATGAATGATTTAGTGCAGATCAAGAGATCCTCGCTGAAAAATTTCTGGCCTGAACGTTCAACGTAAATATCTATCCTAATTTTGGATATTTATATTCCATCGTGGAGATGGAAGACGCGGGGATTTTCCGCGAAATTGAGGGATTCACATGCGATATCATCTCGCAGGGGGGTTCTCGTGGAACCGTTTGAAAGATGATCGATCTGTTTATGGTTCCGGGATCCGGTGGAGGAATACTTTTGCCCGAAACCAGTGTCAGTGGGCTCGCTATCCTTCTGCTATAATCCCGGGTATTATCCGGCAGATGCCGAAGGACAGGAGAACGAGGAAGAGAGAGGAAGATAGGGGAGAGGAGAAAGGGAGGAACAGACAGAGAGTCGTCTCTTCGGTTGGAAAGGTAGACACCTGGTCGGCTCGTTCGTCGAAGGTGTCATCCATGTTGACAGATCTGTCAATTGGCTCGCCTCGGACAATTTCCCTCCCGATTCCTTTCCAATTTTCCGATCCTCAAATTCTTTCGAAGCCGAGATGAACATCTCCGTTCTGCTTCTTCAACTCGACCGTGAAATCGGTACACCGAGTCAAAATCGAAGAAACAGTCCGTAAAATTCTCCGTTCACGCGATTTCTTTCTATTAGAGATTAAAACCATCTCCGAACTCTATATATTTTGTTTGCAATAATCTTTTAAAGTCGAAATCTATCACATTTCTCATTTTTCCTATCAATACGAATCGTCTTCGAATTCTATTCCCAATGATAAATCGTTCAACGGATTCAAAATCCGTTCGTTATTTCCAGTCAAAGATAACTCGTGCCTTCTAAATTCTATGAACGATCGTATGGAAGATTATTCATCCTCGAGATGGAAATTTCGATTTAAAAAAAAAATCTTGCTCTGCCTGCACCCTCGCGGAAAAATGATTCTGAAACGATATTACGGGATACGGGCGCAGCGGAATCGGGAACCAGGCGTGTACCGGTCCAGAGGGTGTGATAGATATGATAGCGGCAACGTTACGTTACGTTAGCGCATGTCGCACTGACAAAATGTAAATGGCGCCATCCATCTAACTGCCGACAAAAAGGCAGCCGGGGCCAACTGTCGGACCGGCGATTACAGGATCGATTAAAGCCAAACTACCCCTTCGTTTCGTCGGCCCGATCTATCAACCCCACGCGCGTAAACGTGCGAGAGTACGAAAACATCGCGACAGAGAGATCTCTCTTGCCTCCGAGTTCTCACACAATTTCGAATAATGTTCCCTTCCAATTCTGGGACTCGGTTGGAGTTAAGGGGAAGATCGATCGAGAAGAATTTCAGGTATTTCCACTTCTCGTTTCGTTATTTGTAAAATAACCGGGAAATATACGGTATATATATATATACACAGTACAGTTGGTAACGAACCTATCGAACGGTTAACAAACACGATCCTTTTTCTGAAATTGGAGAAATCTAGGAGGGATCCCTTTCGATCGATTCGCACGCTATCCCCTAATCCTAATCCTTTTCTCACATTCTCGGGGAAAGGCGTTCCTCGAATGGAAAAGGGGGAGAGATAGGGAAGATGGAAACTGGATTAGTGATAAACTATCAACGGGCTTCGATATTTCACTTCGTTCTATCTTCGAACGATAAATAGAACAAGAGAAAGAATAAAAAAAGAAAAAAAGAAATATTAAAGAGACTCGAAGAAGATTTCGTTTTATATCACAGAATGTGAAGAATATAAAAAAAAAGAAACAGACCTCAAACCGAAATTTTTCCCCAAATTTCGTGAACACCTCGTTCGTTACGTACCGTGCACACATACACACACACCTGAAGCGGAACGAAGGGAAGGTCGTGGTATCGAGGGTTGTTGTTCGAGGTATCGGTGGTACCCCACCTGCCACGCTGGCCGAGTCTCGTTTCTCGGATCCACCCGAATCCGGGGACGGGAAGTGGAAAACCGAAGGAAACCGAAGGGGCGATCTATTCTTTCCGGTTGCGTTTTGCTCGGTGACGCGTGATCCGCAGAACGGCCGACTCGCGGCGTGCCTTAGTGGCAACTAAACCAATCTTAGGCTTAGCTCGCTCGGCCGTGAGACCCTCGTGTCGAGGGGTACGGCTCCAATTTACCGAATGATCTCGAGAACCCGCCTTAAATGATCAATCCTGTCGCGTTTATTGCATCGCGCTCTCTTGTCTCCCCGAATCTCGGAAGGCGCGATGTCGATTTAATTAATCTCGAATAAAAGGATGTTCCTTTATTTCACATCGAACCGTATCCCATATATTAATCCAACTTTCTATGCTTTGCAACCCATCTATGATGTATTTCCATATGGGACACGAGGAGGGTTCCACAGAATCCACCCCCGTCGGGGGCCACGTTTGCCCTCTTTTTCCCCGTGCAACTCGCTCATCGACATATTGGAAGCATCGTCAATTTTTCCACGTGATCGCTGACGGCCCCACTCGCCCTCTCTCGAGCACGAACGAGTGCACGAGTGTACGAGCGCCGGCTGGTCTCTCTTTTTCGAGCGGCCACGAGGGAGAGGAGATATATATATATATATATAGAGAAAGAGAGAGAGAAAAGAGCGGAAGATCGGTTGTTTTTCATATCGAAGCAGGCACCACGCGCCTCGTTGAACCTCGTTGCGGGCCACTTTTTCGACAAATCGGGTGGAAAGCTGCGCCATTAGCTGCGCGTATGTCGCTGACAAATCATATAAATGACGACTCTCGACGAAACGTGTCCTAGCCGCGGACCGCAGCGACCCGACCAACCCCGATGCCCCCGTAATCAGACAAATTGTGACGCGAACCGCGAACAGAGGAGGAATCCCGCGTGCCTCCCACCCCTCCCCTCCCCATTCTCCACGCCGAGAACCGTTTTCCAAAAAAAAAAAAAAAAAGGAAAAAAAAAAAAGACGTTACTCGATCGTCGCCGCCTCTCGACCCTTCTCGAATTCGCTTCGAGAAGAGGCGATCCTCATCGAGATAACAATGTCCTCGCTGAATACCCTTGCCCTTCCTCGCGCACGCCTACCACTTAACCACCTCGGCGAAAAGCATCGACCAGGATGAAAGAATTCGCCTCCCTATGTAGGTGGTGCCGACGGAATCTTATTGTGGATGTTATTAAATTCTCGCTCGATCTCGAAACCACGTATTCCGTAGACAATCGACGTGTCCGGCACAATGGCACGGGAACGGCACTGCCCTATTATTCGTGGACATTGTCCAGGTGAACTGGCCCTTACTTGGGCGTTGCAGGAGGTCAAGCCCCGGAAGTGATTCGACAATGAGCCACATTATGCTCAACCCTCTTCCCTCCATCTTCTCTTCCTCTCGATCCTTACGTCGACTCGGCCGCGTTTTCCATCTTCCGCTTTCAATTCACGAATCCAATTCGTGAACCATCTCTCCTGCACGCGAATCTCGGGGGCACGTAGGAAAGGTGGCACGGCGACCTTCGCTTTCTCAAGGCGTAGAGTTACCCGATGATTTTCGTCGCATTTGAATATGAAATTGGAGAAAGAGACGGCGCGGAGGGAAATGTTTCGTGGGGGAAACAAGTGACAATCAGCGGCGCGGGGAATATGCGGGGCATTGTGAGGCCGGTCGGGATCCGAGGAGCCCCCCTCGGCAGGTCGGTGGTCATCTATGCGAATTTACCGGTCGTGACGAACGAACGGGGTGGCTCGGCCGTGTAAACGCGAAATTTCGCACCCCTCGCATGGGGTAGAGCGCTTTTTCTTCGAGGAAAAGGGGTAGCGCAGTTTGCTCGAGAGCGGACGAACACTTGTACACTTTTTTCCCTCGAATTTTTCGTTCCTTGCAACGAAACGAGCGAACAAAGTGCGATGAGTCTTGGAAATGGGGCGACGAGAAGGAGAAAACCGTGTATGCATGATGCATGCACGGTTACACGTTGGCCTAAAATGCGAGGGACCATTTTGGCTAACTAGCCCTTTTCTCGGGGATCGAGTTTTTGATTGATGGGATTGGCCCAGGCTGCACCTTCTCCTATTATGTTAATAAAGCTATGATACAACTTGGCACGGTTTGAATAGCTAACGTGTGTATTTTGACATTTAAATTTACCGGCAACGAGTTTCTGTCCCGCCCCATACGTTGATACGTTGACTTAATTCGGTTTTATTGAAAAGTTGTGAAGGTGCTCACAAATTGCTCACAAATTTTGCGAAAGGAATTCGATTAATTATTTCTTCGTATGGGTTCAATGCCATTGTGCCAAAGATGGAGTGCCAATTGTGCACGATTTAAAAAAAACAATCTACTAAACGCAAAAGAACGAAATTAAGAAAAGATTTCTTAAATAACGTAATATTTCATCTCGATCGTCTTAAATGAGATCTTTACACGTGTTGTACAACGGGTCGATAAATTTCCTTTCCTCTGTGTGTACTTTTGCCGAAACGAGCACGCGTCGCGCGAGATTCAACTGCTATATAAGGCTCTAACTGGCCTTTCTTTCTGTCAAACCAGCTGTAAACCGGCCTCTTCTCTCGCTCGAACCACCCCATCTCCCCGCTTCTCGTTTCTCTTCTGGGGTGGCGAAACGCGGAGGGTGATAAATCTCGTCCGCTCGTTACCCCACTATCTGTCGATAATAGACATAACAGACACGTGTTGCCCGGTCGTCAAGCTGACCCCGCTGTCCCGTACAATGGAGACTCGTCGTCGGAATCATCGTCTTCAAAGAAGAGCTATCGCTCCTTGCACTCTCGTTTTTCCACAGTCCTTCCTTCGACCCGCTACGATTTACCATCCCTCGACCAAACGTTAAAGACCGTCTAAAAAAAAAAAAAAAAAAAAGAAGAAGAAGAAGAGAGAGAAAAAGAAAATCCCTCGAAACCATTCTCGAAAACCTTCGCATCGGAATAACTCGTCGAATAGGTTTGGAAATTTTCAACATCGATTCTCGACTCGTGATCTGAAATTCCGCGAATAGTCGCGAGACGATTCATTGCCAAGCGCAATACGTTGTCCACGTACGACGAACGAGAATTAAAATTTTACGATTTGATAACTAACTTCTTGGTTTCTCATTGTCGCCGCTCGTTTCACCTTTCTCTTCCCCTTATCCTTTGTTCCCTCTCTCTCTCTCTCTCTCTTTCTCTTTCTTTCTTTCTCTTGGTACAGCACGTCTTTCTCTCCCGTTCGGGGTTGCAGTTTCATGGGGTTGATGGCGCTACAGACGCCGGATAGGGCCTCCGCCGTGTGTAGGAAGCCGTTCCTCGTTCTCGTCGGCGTGAACTTAATTGAACTTGTTCGCTAACTCATAACGAGAAGTCGAGCAAGTGCCCTCCTGGTTATAATTTACGGGAAACAATCGCCGCCTTTGATGTCCCGACAATTGTCCCGGATCCACACCGGAGAAACTGTGACACGGAGGAACGAGTGGTAGATCTTTCTCAGATTTGCCTTTACCTTGCCCGAATAACGTTTGCCAAATCTCTCCTTGCTTTCTACTCCTTGTTGTTTCGAATTTCCAATTATTATTCGATGGAGGCAAAATTTTGGAAGGAGAGAAAGAAAAAGATTCGGGGGAACAGCGGAGAATGAATTTTTCGAGAAGAGGATTTTACCGTGGAATTATTTAAAAATTCGGTCGTTGAAATTGTTATATTTAACAGATCGTTATATTTAACCCGACCCGAAGTTTCCTAGCTATCAATTAAAAATGAGCAATCGCACAATGAACGCGTACGATTAAACGCAGCCACCCACGTTATTTGTAATATTTATCGATGACGCGCGTCCCGTTCGCCGCATTGAAAACGTAAACTCAATATCCCAACCCTGAATCGACAAGCAATCAATGGCAATCATTGTTTTCCACTAGCCTAGAAAAAAAAAAAAAAAAAAAAAAAAAAAAAAGAAAGAAAGAAAGAAACCGTATTTCATGGCTTCGATACGCGCTCACGAATGTTTAATCGCTTCAATGATTTTCGGCTGCCATGTTGAAATTACATCGTCGAAATAAAACCGAAATCATTGTCGAAACGTCATTCTCGAAAATCATTCTTTCTATTCTATCGACATTCCCTCTCTTCCTCTGGATTATTTGAATATCACTTAAATTCCTCTTGATTAATTAAATCGTTCGTACGTAAAATTACAACAAGTTGCGGATATTTCCTTTTAACCTAAGCTTTTAAGTCGCTCTTAAGATTTTTCGAAAATTTCGTTCGATCATTCGTCTCAAGGAATCGTCTCAAAGAGGTGTCCAATCCGATCCTCGTTTTTTCACCACCATTGTTGAAAATCACAATATTAGCCGATACACGAAAACGAAAGCGATCACCGTCGCTCGATTGCATCGATATTTCCTCCTCCCGGTTACGAGGAGCTTTAATACTCTGGATTATTGGGAATCGGTGGAAAATTCAAGCGGATCCGGGTGAATATCCATGGAACGATTTCGCACGTAGCTCTACTTAGTCCCGAGATTGGCAGAATTTGGTACACGGGAGCACGGTTGACAGATTGTGCATACGGGCGCGCAGGTCCCGCCACAATGACCGAACTAATCTGGTCCGGTTCAGGAAGGTAGTCTAAGTTCAATATACACAGAAATACACCGAGGCCTGGAGGCGTTTCGTGTGTGCCTTCCACTATTGGCTTGCATTAATCACGAAGCCGTTCCCAGCCGTGGGCAACAACGGGTTCCGGCGTCAACTTAATTGTCCCGCTCGTTTCGCCAGGGATTCATTAATTGGGATGCACTTTGCATGAGCTCTCTCTCTCTCTCTCTCTCTCTCCAACAATTGTCATCCCCTACCTTCTCCGTCACGTTGTAAACTTTGTCCTTTGAATGTGAAATTAATAAAGTAATGAAAATCCGTGGAAAGGAAAGAGAAATTTTCGTGGAATCCAACGTTTCGTGGAAACGTGGAAACGTTTCGGTCGGATCTCCTTGCGAGAACTGTTTCGCAGAGGAACGAGGAGTGGAGCGAGAGATTTTGGCAAATTTTCTGCCAGGCTAGCCTCTCTAATGATCGATCATATAAAGGGGCTGGCAGTGACGCGACTCGGATATAATTTATACCGCTAGATAGCGTGGAGGGTAGCTTCCCTTAGAAGGCAGGAGAGAGAGAGAGAGAGAGAGAGAGAAAGAGAGATTCTGCAGAAAGGCCGGTTCGGGGGTGGCATCTGCTGCGCGTTAGACACGGGTCGGAGGGCACCGTTTGCTTCGTCATTACTTGCGTTAGTTTGCCGGCACGAGTCAAGTGGGTCAAGTACGGGGAAATATGTATCTAATCGGGGAGAAAAAAAAAGTCTGTCGTGCTTCTTTGAATTGCGTATGAATCGACGTAAAATCGTATAATGGAGACCAACCTTGAAAGTATGTCTTCTCGTTCGTTCTCGGCTCTTACTCACCCGTGTGTATTCTTTATCGTTTCCCGTGTTTGAACAGAAAACTCGATTGTCTTTGCACGTAAGTGGACACAGCCGCGCGATTAATCACCGATATCCCACCGCTTGTATAATTGCAAACTCTGATTTACGATTCGTGACTCGTGTGCTTCGTCTCTTTATCGCTCGCGCGTTTGCCTATCAAAAATGTAATTAAACGTGGTCTGTCGGCTCGATATCGGTCTCGTTCGAATTTCATTTGGAAATTCTATTGATCGTGACGCTGGTTTTTCCTCCAACGACAAGCTCGATAAAATAATTCCTCGACGATCGAAGGACTCCGGTTTGACAGAGGAGCGCGGCCCATTGACAAATTTCTGTCGTTTCACGATTAATTTCGCTCGATGTAATTTCCCTCCCTAGTGTTTTATTTTCTTCCTTTTTCTTCCGCTATTATTTCTCCACATATAAAATATATAATAACGAATCAAGAAAATATCTTAGAAAGATTTGCAAGGAACGGATGAGGAAAGAAATTAATAATCGCGGGCCAATTAAGGGTGGCAGGGGGGCTTCGACAGTAGGCGTGAGCCGTCTACGATCTCCTTGGGGAGAGGGGAGGGGGTGAGGTTTAAACTAAGAGGAAATTAAGCAAAGATGTCGCCACGGCTAATTCGGGTGGGGCGCGGATACGACGACGTCTGGAATCGTAAACAGTCCTGTTATTTAGGGGATGATAATTGACCGTTTCGCTCCCTCCCCGCCGCGCGACGCCCAACGAATTTCTCGAAACTCTGGGAAATTCACCGGTGCGCGCGCGGGGCACACGATGTTTACGAGCCTCTCTCTCTTTCGCCCCGTTGTCGATCGACCGGGGGATGAAAATGGAATTCGATACGCCATTGTTGCGTCACACGACGATAATCACGGCTCACTGTCGCCAATTTCGATCTACGTGATCGTGGCCGTGACTCTGCTCGATTCCAGAGGATTCCATCCTTTATTGTCCGCCGTATAAATATTAGTTGGTATTTTCTGGAATTAATGAGCGACGAACGCTTGATATAATTTTATCATTATTATTTGAATTAATCGGTATTGGAAAATAAAATTAATTGGTTGTTAATGGAAAAATTTTTCGCAAAATTATATTAGAGAACGAATTCTCACGAATTCAAGAAGATTAATCTTTCGTTAAATTTGTTTGAAATAAATTAAGTTTGGGATTAAAAGTTGCGTTATAAAAATATTGATAAAATTATATCGCGAAGAATGAAATTTGTGGAAAAAATTTTGACGAAATTATATATTAAAATGAGCTCTGGTGAACTTATTTAGAAGGGTTTATTAATCGCTTATTGTTTATTATAAATCGGTTTTTGTTCTTGTTCTTTTTTTTTTTTTCGAGAGTTAAACGAGGAGCAATGTTATGGAAAAATTTTGACAAAATTATAGAGGGGATTGAATTGAAAATATCGCGATGCCTCGAAGTTGACGAATCAGGAAAGTTGCGAGGTCGGTTTCCCAGGAGGTGGAGGACACGCTGTGTCGGCTAAAAGCATTTTTGCGTCGGCCATCACGGTACTATCATATGCTATCGATCCACTTTATTCATAACTTTCGTCCCTCGTTACCACGTTGAAACGGGCCTCTCTTTCCCTCCGCCCATTCTCTCTTTCTTCCTTTCTGCGGCTGTTATAGTTTTACATTAAAATTACGGGAGGAAAAATTACGCTTTTCATTTATTTTTACATTCGATGTACGTCCGTACCGATATATTTTTCCTTTCACGATTATTGGACCATCGAGCCATTAAAAATACAAAGTGTTCCATTTGTAACAATTATTCCCAAATCTTCTCGTTATTCCGAAAAAAATGTTTCAAGTAAAATCTACTTTCGTTTCGAAAGAGGGACGTAATTTCATTTGAATCACTTTTTTTTCTTTTTTTAATGCGAAAAATTACTCATAGCGAAATCTCTATCGATTCAAAACAATTAAAAACACGCTCTAAACTCTAATTTTCTAACTTTCACCGAAAGAAAACGAAAAACTGTGAAAATTAATAGATTTACTTTCGTCCAAAGATTCAAATCACATCTCGCAAAATATTTCAAAAAAAAAAAAAAAAAAAAAGAATCGACACGAGGAGATCCAGGTGACTTGGACACACGATGTCTTAATTTGTGAATGGACACGTTCCACGTCGTGAATGGCGTCCCTTCGAAATCGAACGAGCAGATAGAAACGTCGAATTCAAGGATTGGAAGATCACGATCGTTCGAGGAAGATCCTGGTTGAATCCTCGTGAAAAACGTGGAAAACGACGCGGAACCTCGCCGATTATGAGGGTCCATTGAGAAGAGGGAGGATCTGCCGCGCTGTCTGCCCAAGTCTCCTTTCTCGTGCGGATATTTTGGGTAAAATCCAGCCGACGTGGAAAGATCTCTCTCTCTCTCTCTCTCTCTCTCTCTCTCTCTCTTTCTCTTCCTCTCTCTCTCGTCGGCTCGGTTTTGTTGGAGGTGTGAGGTTACAAAGGATGAAAAAGAGGAGAGATCGCGTCGTGTTTTGTGCGAGGACGACCCGTGTCCTGGCCGAGCGGGGCCCCATGCCGAGGAAACCCTCTGGAACCGTGTGCCCCGCACAACGGTTTCGAACGCGTCTTGTCCGCCTCTTGTCGCCTCTTCTTCCGAATTCTCCTTCCCTTCTTTCACTCGCCGGCGGATTCCCTGTCCGCTCGAGCGGACAAATTAGATCCCGAAACATTTTCTCGCCGCGAATACTTTAAACGAGCACCAACTTGGGAAACTTGAACTCGAGAGGAAAGTTTCAATTTACGGGGATGGGTTTGTAGGCATTTGGGTCGGGTGAAATATATATATTTTTCCTCTTGTCTTTAATTAAAGCAAGGTAGTGGAGAAGTAAGAAATACATTGGATATACGATGTACGAGCTACTTTTTTTTTTTTTTTTTCTATTGCGATTGTATTTAAGAAAGAATTTCATTCACTTGTATGTTATTGCATAGAATAATAATTCATTCCTTCTTGTTTTCTTTTCTTTTCTTTTCTTTTTTTTTTTTTTTTTTTTAACACGAAGAAACGAAATCTCACGCATCCATCCAATATATATTTTCTTCAACTATTTTTCCCCATATGAAAGTGAACGACGCCGACATTCAATTATCATCGTTGCCCTCGAGCTGCCGTCGAACTGTGAATATCGCTCAGTGTTCCAGAGAGGATGGAAGGAAGGTTCGTGGAAAGAAAGAGAGAGAGAGAGAGAGAAAGAGAGGAGAAAAAAAACAAGGAGAAAAAAAAAAAGAAAAAAAAAGAAATCAGCAGAAACACCGGGGATGTAATTAAAATGGTCGCGCATTTCTGCCAATTTTAGCAATTTCGCGGCGACGCGCGCGGCGTGCCGTTAAAGAGGCTCAAGGAATCATGCAATTATAATTTATTCGCGTGTCGACCGTCGACTCGGTCTCTCCCTCTCCTCTCTCCACCATTCCTCCTCCTCTGCCTTTTCCCATTTAACTCGTATTTTCCTTTGACTCTCTTTCCAACCTTTGCCGGTGTTCCTCTGTTATTGTGCGGAAGATAATGCGCGCGGCCTCGTAATTAATTCCTCCTCGATTCGATAAAGAGGAACAAATGTACTCCCCTCCCTCCCTCTCTCTCTCTCTCTCTCCCGGTCGAAGTCAGACGTCCAAATTTCTCGAGTGTTTCCTCTCTCGGATTCGTCGGTAAAAATGGACGGTGTATTTCGCTTTTAATTTCAAAGAGGCTCCGATCCTTAATGCCCGTTCCGGTTGCGAGCGGAGAGAACCGCTCTTGGAACCCGCCGAAGGGAGCCCGCCGACGCTTTCTGCGCCACGATTATGGGAATAAACGAGATCCACGAGGCTAGACAAATCTGTCCTACGAATTGTTAGCACATGTCCGTGTCCGCCGACAAAGAGAGATGGAAATTCCCGCTGCGAGGTCCGCCGTGTGTCGGTTGACACACTGGCTTCTTGAAAATTCAAAGATCGATGGAGCCTGTTTCTTTCTTTTTTTTTTTTTCATTATTCCAATAAATTTGAAACGATGAATTTTCACGAATCAAGCAATCTTAAGTACGCTCATTTCTCTTTTGTATAGAAAATAATTATCTTTTGGTCGAAGGTTTTTTCCCAAAATAAAATTTTATAGAAAGATAAGATTAAATGATCGTCAACTGTTGGATAAAACGTAATAATGCTCTGTTGAATCGACATCTCGTTCAAGAGAAAAAAAAAAAAAAAAAAAAATTGAAAAGGAAGCATTTACGCGTTAGAGAGTGAGAGATCCCTTAAAGGCGAAGTGGGAATTTTAACAAGTTTCCATTTTCCTCCCGCAAAAATGCTCTTTGCCGCGCGAATAAGTAGCAAAGTTGGCTCATCGTAGTGAAAGGTGTCACTCGCGTGAGATCCTAATCTGTCGCGTTGCACAGCCAGAAGTCCTATTGTGGCGGCTCGTTCGTGCCCATCTTCGAAAAACTCTCCTTAGCCCGGTAGCTAAACTGGCCATTATGAGGAATCGCGCCATCTCGCTTTCCTTTTCTTCCTTTCTTTCCAAACTGTCCCACTTCTTATTCAGGCATTATAGGGTATTATTAGTCGGCCGTCTCTACCTGAACCGATGCGACGATCAATGATACTCGTCTTTGGTAATCGTTCCAGACATCAAGAAATGGAAAATCTGGCGCAATAATCTTTCTCTCTCTCTCTCTTTCTCTCTTTCTCTCTCAGAAATCGTATTAAATATTACTTTTACGAAATCTTAGAAATATTTCCTTCATCGAACGTACGTTTTAAACTTTACGTCGTTAGATTACGTTCCTCGAATTTTAACAATTTATCAGAAGAATTGGCAAAGAATTGGCAAACGTAGGAATATATAATCGAAAATATTGAAAATTCGGTTTGGTGTGCGAGTGTGACAATGAGAAGCTTCAATCAGAGAAAGCGTCAAGGCGTGAATAAATATTTCTTACGAGTTCATCCCCATGTTTCTCTACAGTTTACTCCTACCTGAGATTATCCGGGATGAACAAATTTTTCCTTGGGAAGCGACACTTCTCAAGGCTGCTGCTACTAGTACTACTACTACTATTACTTGATAATGCGTGCATTACTTACCTGCAAGGTAGACCGCTTTATCCACCTGCGAGATTCATTGATTTTTATGGGTGCACCTAGTTGTACTCGTTACCGGCAGGTGGTAGGGTAAAACCGACCAACGGACCCCTGCGGCGAAACTCACTCAGATATCTGTGATAAGGGAACGTTGAAAATACCTCTTCTATTTTTAGACAGAGAAAAAAACTTCGCGTTGATAAAATATAACTAAAAAAAAAAATCTTACTGATTTATAATCCTATTATTTTGATTCAATTTTTGATTTCAATGACAAAATGATATTTTCGATGATTTCTTTTTTCTTTTTTTTTTTTTAAGTAAAAAAAAAGTAAGTATAAAAGTAACTATCGAAATTATTTCGAAAGAAAAGATTAATCGAGGATCGATACGTGATATTTTCATACGCATTTCCTCGAAGTACAATGGACAACGACATCCCCGATGTGGAAGTGTGAAATGTGTTTAGAGCCGGGAGGGTGAGAATTGGCCGGGGAAGGTATCGAAAGGCGGGCCGTCCAGGGGCGTATCAGGGTGAGACGCTTGGCCGGCCAAGCGTCTCGGTGCGTATCGTGGCCGCGCAAGACAATTGAAAAAATCACTTGTCTCGCCCTAAAAGTAGGGAGAGTGAGAGAATACACCCCTAGATGGATGCTGGAGCGACGCGACTGGGTGTGATGAGAGGGCGATATATATATATATATATATATATCCGTTAAACGCAACACCCCGGATCCAAAACATTGCGGTCACGAAGTTCTGAAACTGTTTTCCGCACGTGCACCGGGCCGCGTTGCACCCTGAATAGAAATGGATCGTTTCTTAATGACACTCGAACGTAGCGACGTCGGGCGCAAGGTGGATTGAGTTAGAGAGAAAAAAAAAAAAAAAAAAAAAGAACGTTTACAGGGGGTATACAATAAGAAAAATAATTTTTTCCAGGTTCGTACGGCTGGAAGCGGGGTGAGGGGGTGGTTGGACGCATCCCACGAGACGAATAATTGGTTGAAGTATGTTCGAAGCACTAGCAGCCCTCACGCGGTTAACATGCGTCACGTGCTCATTGGTGGACAGGTATATAATATTTGAAAAAGAAAAGAAAGGAATTCGTTAAAGCGAATTATTATATATGATAAACTCAAATCGAGTTTCTCCCGATTTCCATTTCCGAGCTTCGATAATTGTTTTACAAGCACGGTATAGTAAGTTGGCGCGTGGCACGTTTGGTATTGACCACTAACGTATTCGGTTTTCGAGCGCAACTGGACACTGGATCGACAGTTGCAGTTAATAGGAAGGAATAATTACACGGTGTCAGACACAGTCGTAGTTAATTCCACGTGTGCTGGTGAAACTGAATATAAGAAAAAAAAAAAAAAAAAGAAAAAAGAAAAAAAAGAAAAGGTGCAGCAACGCTGCCATGTTTCTCGTGACTCGCTAATGAGACGACGATGGAACGGAAACCAACGCGGCCAAGTTTGTAGATTTACGTTTAGATTTGTAACTGCCAAATGCACTGCTTCAAAATTCCAACTTTGCTGCTCTTTCGCACGCAACTTTCCTATCCGCCAATTTCATCTTCTCGATAATTCACAATACACAGAGCAAAGAGATTTTCATTTGCGAATTTTTATATCGAACTACGTTCTTTTCAAAAACGTTATTCACTTTTTATTTATATACGTATATAGCTCGCTTTGGTGTCACTTTAAAAAAAAAAAAAAAGTAAAGAATAGGCATAGAGTTTCAAAGAAGAATAATTTTTCTTAATTATCGAGAAGCCGTATGTGTGATTTTTAGATAATGATCCCATAAATGGGAAAAAGACAATGGAGGTCACGATGTCAATTCGGGGTATGATCCCATCCTTTGGACTTTCCATCCATGTGAACCACGGCACATGGTGTTGGGCCGCGTTGTGGGCGCTCCCTAAGCTGCGTGTATACAGGGTGTTTAGTTATTAAGTCACCCTACGGGGTCGTTTCGGTGACTTCCTATACGCCCCGCTCGCAATCGGTGTGGGAATGGGGAGGGGATCCTCTATCAGAACCCTACAGAATCGCCGTTGTAATGACTTTTCGGGGGCCTCCTCACGACACCATAAAGATCCTTTCATTGCTTCCGACTGTTATGGACTCGATGGAAAATTTGTGTCGTTCAAAAGCGCGATATTTAACGAACGATATTTAACGATATTTTTGGACGAGCTCGAAATTATTATCAATTTTTCCCGTTTGATTCGAAATATTCACTCGCCAATTTGCTTCAACGAATCTCAACATCTTTCCATTCGTAATTATTAAAGTGTCATCTCGATGTAGTTGTTCTTCTTCGAGCGTTACTCGAGATTATTATTCCAACTAGGCCGAGATAATTCGCGATGAAAGGTAACAAAAGTGATGAGGGGTCGGAGGATTCAAGGGTGTCATTGTCCGCAGATGGTGTACGAGGCGGTGAGGGACATTGCGGCGGGTGAAGAGCTTCTTCTCGGTGTTCGAGAACCTCTTCAACTTCAGGACATGCTCGGCGAGAATACGACCGAGGATCGAAGCGACCGAGAGACCGGTGAGTATCAAACGCGATGCGATCACCAATTATCCTAGTTATTAACCTACCTCTCTCTCCCAACATCCCTTCGATCGATCATCTGTTAAACTAAGAACCGGTTATGCGAACAAAACGTAGGTTCAGCCGGGTGTTGATCGCGATACAATCGTTTGTTTATTATCCAATCTTTTCAAGATTATTCGATCTTTTCGCGCTATTTTTTTTAACACTTTGATTGAAAATAATCCGAATGACTTCAGAATTCGGAATAAGATATCGATCAAATTAAACCGATTAAATCAATTATACAATTCATCGACTTGAATTAAAAATTTCTCAAAAAAAAAAAAAAAATGGAACGATTCTCCTGCTCTCCATAATTCTAAAAATTTGTATTTTCGTGAAACGAAAGTTTCACCACCGAATGTTCGCCAACTGACGAGGGGCGGAAGCACGGAGCAATCGAACAAATGATCAAGCCCATTAAAATATTCCCGATCGTGGTGTACACAAGCTGGCTTTACGACTTTTCGGGCCGATACACATCGTGACTCGTGCCCACTTGCGTACGCAGAGAAGGGGGAGGGGGCAGGTGTCTTCGAAAAAGCCGGAATTATCCCTCTGTGATGCGAGGGAGGGCAGAGGGTAAATCGTGAATCGTTGACTGCACGAGCTGTCCTCGTCATGCACCCGTGATTCTGGCGTGATTCACCTGGTCGGCCGTTGCGTATTTAACCCCTTTTTCGAAGGTAATAAGCATTGATTATCTCGAGATAGACGCACTCGTGCCGCGTGCGTTGTATTGTTACCTCGCCTCCACCCTCCTCCCCTAGTACGTTTAAATTTCAATTCAGATCCTCATTCGTTTCACATTCCTGTCTTCGCGATTCCCGAAGGAGAAAGTTTGAAGAATATTCGAGGAGCGGTGGGGAGAGGAGTGTGTTGCCAAACGGGCATCGTTTATCTTCGATTTTCATTAGGTGAAGCGCGATGAAATATATATATATATATATTCGAGACATTTGCAAGGAGGGTTCCCACCTCAGCAGTGCCCGGCTGCTCGACAATTATCTGGTTGTAACTCGTGCACGATGGTCAGGACTCGGATGACTGGCTGAGATTAAATGGGGAGGTATATACGCGACTCCCCGCCCAGATGTCGCGGTAATTAAAACCGGGATTATTATGAAAGTTGGAGGCGGCGAGGTGTCTACGGTTAATTCGCCCACGATTTTTACTCGTAATTTTCGCCTACCAATCGTAAACGTCTCCTCCGAAGACAGAAGACACGTTCTTAATTAAATCGGCCTTCCCCTCCGGCCAATTAAAATTTCCCTTGATCTCCAACCTGATATTTTCCATAACTCTTGTAAATCGTTTTCCTACGAGGAGAAGGAGAAATTTCTCTCAATTCGTTCGGGAAATGGTTTCAACCTTAGCAAGATAAAATTTTATCACGATAATGTATGCTTGTTGTAAGAAATATATATATTCACGCGTGGAAAAATATATTTTACGCGTCTAATAATTCGAAGGTACACGTGTTTTCCTCCTTCCTCCTCCTCCTCCTCCTATCAAAAAATTGTAGAGAAAGAATAAGTGGTGGCCATAAAACACGGGAAAAACGGTGGAACATTATCGCTGTTAATCCGAGGGAGCCATTTTTACGAGAAATCCCTGGCAATCTGGTGCGTGCAGCGAGAATAATGATGTCAAACAAACGGCGTACACCCCGTGCAACCCTTGCGAGGGACATCTCCGCTCCTCCTTCCGTCACCCTTGAGCGGATCATTTTTTTTTCACGTGGCGCGGGGAACGAAGGGAATCGCTTTAACGCGACGACTGAACGGGGGCGAGCGTATGCATGGGATCGCATTAAATAAACGGTGACAAAAATCTTCTTTATGCGCTCGGAAAACAGTTTTTTTTTTTTTCACACGCTACCTCTCTACAGAGCTAAAAAAAAAAAAAAATATCGATACATCCAGGGATGGTTTCGGGCATATAACCGGTTTTATTTGCTGCTCCATTGTTCTCATCGTCTCTCGATAAGCGAGCGAAACTGGCCTCCGTTTGACGCGTATTCATAGCGAAAACGATTTTCTTCAATACGAATCAATACGATTTGAAGAATTTACGATTTGAAATTATACGACATCGAAATTATCTAACTGGTTAAAAAATCGATCGTTAAAAATGTACAACGGTGCCTTTGGCAAAATTAATACAATTCTCTCTAATATGTGATTTTTCTTTAAAATACTACTTGATTTTACTCGTGATAATTGTCCAATTAATTTATGGTGATTTGACCCAACGAAAATATTAAAAATGCTATTTTTCGTTTATCCATTATAAAAGGATAAGGATTAACAAGGATCGATCCTTTTACATTGTATCTATGCAGAGTGTTCTTTCTTAAAAATGATTTTATAATAAACAAATATGAATAAAAAAAGAAATAGGGGAAACGTCGAGTCTATAACTCGATAACAGTTACGCGTGATTCTTGGCCGAATGACGAGCTATAGGTCGTTTTATGACACCGAGACAGGCGCATTTTTTTCGCCTATTCGGTAAACCACGTTTGCACGAGGCAACAACAACGTTATCGAGGGGGGAGAGGAGGGGGGCGTAGATACAACTGGCGACTGGCAGTTAACAGTGAGTTATGGTTTTGATTTTTCGCGGCGCCCGATTTTTCGCCCTTTTACAACGCCACTTTTTTCGTCTCTTTGGCCACGAGACGCATCTCTTTCCCGCTTCGGATGGCTCTATTTAGGGTCGTTGATAATTTATGGCCTGGTATTGTCGATTAACACGCGCGTAACCTGGCCTGAGAGAGAAGAGAGAGAGAAAGATAGAGAGAGAGAGAGAGAGAAAAGGAAAAGGGTACAGTTTGAAAGAAAAAAAAAAAAAAAAGGGGTATCCGTGCTTAAAAGGGCACGCGACGCTGTTTTCGAAGGGGGTGGAGCGCGCGTGGAGGGCGGGTGAAAATGGGTGACAACCCTATCTGATTCACCGAACTAATGACACGTCCTGTTTGACGTTTCACTCGCGTTTCAACCCTTGTTACAACAATTTACAATTCTTCTGGAATTTGTAAATGTGAATTGTCGAATTGTCTCGAGAGTATAACTTGAGAGTGAAACTCTCGAGAACTGTATTTTTTTTTTTTTGATAAATGACACAAATGACACAAATATTGTGTTGAGAGAATAAAAATGCATTCTCAGTGGATTTGCAAGAAATATATTAATCAACATCGAATTATTCGCATTCTTTAGTATTGTTCTTCGTTGAACCTTCATGAAGTTGTACCATTATTGCATCAAATTGATGATGTTTTGATCTTGTCTAATATTAATTTCGTTTCCATCGTTGCAATGATCGTATATAAAGTTCGTATAAAATTCCTTTGAAATTTGTAAAATCATGAAGTTTTATACTCAGAGATGCTTTAGAATTTTCTTTCTTTCGTTAAAAAGTTTGATGGGGTATAGAAGATTAGTATATTTTCGATGGAAGGAGTGTTGCTTCCGTTTCGAGTCAGTGTTTCGCATCAGTTCTTCGGGTCATCTACTTGATCCTGGTCTGTCACGACGCCACGGAAACATTGATTTCCGTTACTTTTTCCCATGCAACCGCCAACTGACACGGCTGCAGGGGGGTGTTACCAGTGAATCCCACCTGTTGACTTTCCACGACGTCGCATTTTGCCAGGTTTTTTGTAATAATGTGATCGATATGTAACAACGTTTATTCGTATTTTCTTTGTGAATATTACAATTATTCTATTTACTCTCAAATTGTAAATTTAACTTTGCCACGTGAATATGTTATTGAAGACTTTTTAAATTTATTTATTAATATTAGACGTTCAAATTTACCATATGAAAAACGATTTTTTTGATTAAATATGGTAGATCAAACATTTTTATTTTAAAAATGAACAAACATTTAAAATTGTGCAATTGCCAAATACACGAATCATCTATTTTTTCATTTCGCATTATTAAAATTTTTGAGATTCTACAAACGTGACGTGATTTAAATTTGCAAAAAAAAAAAAGAATTCTCATTCAAATTTTTTCTCTTCTCGAACCGTTGACATATTTTTCGTCTCTCTCTATCGATCTATAGGAGGTAGGAGTTTTTTTTTTTTTTTTTTTTCTTTTTGAAAGGCCTCGTTTAGCAGATCGCGAGGTCGACCGCATCCTTCATTGTTTAAATTCACGTCGTGCCGCTTCAAATTAGTCCTGGATGGAGGAACGATTAACGTTCTATGGGGGGGTTGGTTGCGTGGCGAGGGGCGTAGTTGGTGGCGTAGGGGCTGTGCCCGGTTCCCATGAAGGTCCGTTGGGGGCCATCGCTCGACCATATGGTTGGGACAAGTGTAGCGGCAGATTTAAATAACCGTTGGTGGACGGATATCTTTCTCAATTTTATAAGCCCAGCTAATATTCCATCCACCATACGTCGATTGCCTCTATTTTATCTTTTATCAGTTCCTATATTAAAACCTTAAAAATCGTTTTGATCATTTTGTATAAAATATTTTTTCAATCCTTCGCAATTTTAACGTAAATCGATCTCTCGATGAACGAATTTATTAACTTTATTATTGAAAAATCGACACACACATTTTTATGCAAACAAAGAAATTTTAAAATTGTCTCCTCTTTATCTTTTTCTATATGAGGAAAAAAATTAAATATCTTATACAGCTTTCTATCTGAATGTCAGTATACAAGATTAATTGGAAATAACCACTGCTCGAAAATTCACTTTCGAACACTACCTGTCTCGTCACCCTTTAGAGGGGATAAATGAAGGTTTGACCGTTGGATCGGTCCGGAATCCCCGTCATTAAAAATTACACGCTGTCCCGTTCACGGCCTCCTGATTTTACCTGCCTGTCGGGGGTGAAGGGAGTCCGCAGGGGGCATAGCGAGCCTCACCTGCGATTGGTCGGACTCCGGCCTCGCCGTTACCAATAGGAAGCGGTCCCCGACACCCCGTTCCTGTTTTCAGTTGTGGGATAACGTGCCACCAGCTAACCGGTGCATCATTGTACCCATTGTCTTCGTCGACTGCAGCATCGTGACCGAGTTGCGCGAGAAGAAGGCACTTTGTCGCGATCTTTGTGGCTTGTGTTCGTTAATCCTCCTCTTGGAGGGAAATTTTTTATCGAAAAGAAATTTCCTCCATTTATTTTTTTTAAACAAATAGCGAAACGGCGTACGATAACTTCGCGCGTGGCGTAAAAATTATAAAAGATTCGTTTCCTAATTTTCCAAAGGTATTATTCGAGTCAATCATTTGACAACAAGTGCCGAGATAATTTCTGCCTCATCGATTCTCCTTTTATCAACTTTTCTTTCATCGTATGGAAAAAGTGATGATGATTGAGTTTCGCGCGTAAAATTATAAAAGATTCGTTTCATCCCCTAATTTTTATTATTCGAGTCAATCATTTGACAAGTGTCGAGATAATTTCTGTTTCATCGATTCTCTGTTTCTTCTATCGTATAGACGAAAAATAAAGAAAAAAAAAAGGAAAGGAAAGGAACGATTTAGGACGGAGAAGGAAAGAAGAATGGTGAGTTCTTCCGAGCGGATAGATAAAACGATAGTGCCGGTTTGATTTAATAATTCAGGAACAATCGTGGCGTCCACTTGTCACGCCACTCTCCTCTGCTGGCTCCCCGCGCGATTCTCGATCACGTAATTCGCCCAACACCAGGACGGGTCACGTATCATCGTTCTCGGGGGTGTAATTTATAGAGCCGCAGCCGGTCACAATGTGGGACGGAATTATGACTTCCCAGACTGTCTCTGTTCCTCGCTGCCTCGTTTCACGTGCCTTTTCTTCTTTGTGCTTATAGCCTCGCAACACAGTGGAACCGTAGACGAGGACAAGGAGGACGAGGAGGAGGGCGAGACTAGATGCACCGTCTGCGACAAACCGTTTCAAGATATCGAATTGTAAGTAGCATAAAAAAAAAATTCCCAATTTTTGTTATCTCCCTCAATCACAAACACCAGTTCAAAATTTTAATTTAAAATTTGATTCTTGTTGATATCCATGCTTATTTTCGAACGCTTCTTTTTTAATCCTTGACACCTTTTATCGAGAAAAATTATTATTATTACGAATTGATAATCGTGGTGAAATCAATGTTACAAAGCTTACAAAGGATTCGTGACTGGTCGTCACGTGTTTTTCAAAATCAGATTGCGAGAATCGTCCTCTCTAATGATACGAAATCGATGAATCGCGATCGAGATCGATTAGATATAATTCTTCATAACCGCATATCGCTTCGAAAGCTTAATCTACGTATCGATGCCAGATACGATTTTTCATATTTATAAATTAAAACGTTAGAGGGGAAAAAAAAAAAGGAAACAATAAATGGATGGAACGGTGTTGGGGATAATCGGTTCGATCGGTTTGATTCGACGGATAAATTGTTGGGTAATGGACGAGATGGAGGAACCGAGAGGCGCGTTATCCACTCGAAATCTGAGCGTTAGCCGTGCACGGAAAAGAGGGGCCCCGAGCACGCAAATCATTTCGAGGGTTGCTTTCGAGAATTACGATAGCTTTTTCAGGGTTGTTCGAGGCTGTTTGCGCGCCACCATTAAACGAAAAGTCAAATACTTGACCGATGCCCGAATCGTCGCGTGAAAGCTCGTGTTATTTACCTTCCAATCTTTTCCCACGATACGAAAGGATGCAGTTCTAATTATATCAAAATCAAATCTTCTTTAATTAAAAATAAATATACATCTTCCTCTTTATTTGCACTACCCTTCAATTTTCCTTCTCCTAGACAGAATTTGTAATTAAATCGATCTTACGATATTTTTATTTCTATTCAACTCTTTCGAGTGTAAAACATCCCCTTCTTCTTAATAGAACTTACTTTTTAACTTGATCTCTAATATCCTATTCGATTAAATTAAACGTCTAATTAATTCATTTCTTTAATCTTCCGTATCATTTTATATTCACAACGTAACTTATTTACTTCCTTTCATCGCCGAGTGATATCTCTCGTCTAAAATAAAATAAGAATAAAAAAAAAAAAATAATTATCTCGCGTTGCATAACCGGAGGGGGAGAGGGAGAGTGGTCCAATTTCGGACATCCATTTCGTCCCGTTCCGGCATCTGTTTCCCGGTTTGGCGGCACACCGCGACACCAGCCGCTTCCGTGAGCCTCGGCTCGGCAGAGTCACCTGTTGTGGCACATAAAGTACGCGCGAGATCCGCATTCGGTTGCATCGAGCCACCCCCTTATGCATCATCGAAGGCGTCGCGTGCCCGCAGCTCATCTGGCACGGCGCACCGTCACCGTGAACCTACTATCTCACCACGAATAGGTTTCACGCGACACGTGTGTTCGAGGGTGTAAAATCAATGCCGGCCACCACACCATGGCACATCCTGTGACCATAACCCGTGCCCAACCTCGCGACACCCCGCGCTTGCAACCAACCCAGCTTGCTCCGTGGATACGTGTGTGTGTGTGTGTGTGTGCGTGTGTGTTCACCAACCCCCGACTGCCCGTGCCGCGGACACCTCTCTCTTTCTCACTCGCGACCCTTCCTTCGTTCCCTTTCCTCCCCGTGTATGTGTACCTACGATCACCACCCTCTTCCTTCGGGGGCGTGTGACCGTTATTACGCGAGAGCTTGTCCGCTGCCGCGCTACCGGAGTCACTTAGTCATCATCCTCGACTGCACCGAGCGCAGTCTTGGCCGGTGCCCTGCCCCGGATCGATTATATCTCGCCAATTTTCTTGCTCCAACGGAGATTTCCAACGGATTGTAGAGAGGTTTTTCTCTTCTTCTTCTATACCCTTTAAGACGGAGTGCCTCTCTTTCTCTTGGAACTGTCGCTCTTCCGGGTTTAAGAGAGAGAAAGAGAGAGGGAGATAAGATAATAGAAGTGATAATCCAGCGTTGGGATTTCGATAAAAGTGTTACGTTTCACGCGTGACGATTCTCGTCGACTATTCTGGTTTCAGATTGGACAGTCACCTGATAACCTGTCACAGATACCCGGCGGAGCAGCATCGGTGCGACAATTGTCCCAGAGCGTACGCCTGGCGACCGTTGCTGGTACGCCACCGAGCGATCGTTCACGGTGATCTTCGAAACTACCCTTGCGAGAATTGTCCGAAGGTAAGCATCACCTTTGACATGCGACTAGCCACGAAACGACACGTTTCCCCCCTTGAGTAACATCTTCAAAGTTTCGCTAACAGTCGGACAAACCGCAGGTCTTCACGGACCCGTCCAACCTTCAGCGCCACATCCGGACCCATCACGTGGGCGCGAGGAGCCACGCGTGCACCGAGTGCGGCAAGACGTTCGCGACCAGTTCCGGCCTCAAGCAGCACACCCACATCCACAGCAGCGTGAAACCGTTCCAGTGCGAGGTCTGCTTCAAGGCGTACACCCAGTTCTCCAATCTATGCCGGCACAAACGCATGCACGCCGATTGCCGCATGCAGATCAAGTGCGTGAAATGCGGCCAGTCGTTCAGCACGGTCACCTCCTTGTCCAAGCATAAACGATTCTGCGACTCGACGCCACCTACCGGCCCACCAGGCGCCATGCCGCAATTGCCCACCCCGGCCCCCAGCCCTTTCCTCGTTTACCCCAGACCCCCGGTCAGCCTCCCCGGAGGTCTGCCCTTCTACCCGACCAGCCTGATGGGCCCTTATCCAGGAATCTTCCCCAATGCCCCCAATTTCTTGAACACCCCCCTCCTGTTCCCGCCCAAGGTGGAGGAAGCCGAGAAGAGGAGCGAGAGCCCGAAGAAGGAACGCTTCACGCCGCCGAGGGTTCTGCCGCAGCACAGCAAAGTGTCGCCGTCCACCGCCGAGGAGGCGACCTCCTCGTTCAGACCGTCTCCGGCCAGACCGCCTGTCCAACCGACGCCGGAGAGCGACGACGACCCGTCCAAGAAACGGGAGATCGGGAGAGCGGGCAACGAGAAGAAACCGGACCCCGAGCATACCGCGTCGACGACCACCGCGTCGTCGACGAGCGTCGAGGAGACGACGGATCAACCGTTGGATCTGAGAGTGCAAACGAAGAAGCAGAGTTTCTCGAGCGCGACGGCCGAGAGGAAGCAGCCGAGCCGCAGCCCGTCGCCGACCCCGGCTCGGGTCGAGGACGTTCCACCGCCCCCCGACCCCCCCAAACCGGAGGAGGAGGGGGCCGCCTCCGTGCCGATGGAGGTCGATCCCAAGGACGTGGCGAGCAGCCCCCAGCTGAGGACCAGCCTGCCCGCCGAGCAACCGCCTACCAACACCCCGCCGCACATGGCGTACCCAAGACCGATCCACCCTATGTTCCTCGAGGCGATGTACCGCGGCCCGACCGGCTCCTTCCCCGGGTTCCCAGGCGGGCCCCCGCCCCCGGGTGGCGCCGCGCCCGAATCCAGGCTGCTGCCGCCCCTGCCACCCTTCGGACCACCCCGCGGCCTTCCTTTTTTAGGGACGCTTATGAACGGGCTCAGCGGCGCTAGGCCCGGAGGCGGAGGATTCGACCTGCTCGCCAGGCCGCCGCTGGGGCCGTTCCCCGGCGTGAAACCGTTTCAGGAGGCGGTGATCGCGCCTCACCACCACCACCACCACCACCACGCCCACGGTAAAATGAAGGATCGGTACTCGTGCAAGTTTTGCGGCAAGGTGTTCCCCAGATCCGCAAACTTGACCAGACACCTGCGCACCCACACGGGCGAGCAACCGTACAAGTGCAAGTACTGCGAACGATCGTTCAGCATCTCGAGCAACTTGCAACGGCACGTGAGAAACATTCACGACAAGCAGAGGCCGTTCAAGTGTCCGCTGTGCGAGAGATGTTTCGGCCAGCAGACCAACTTGGACCGGCACCTGAAGAAGCACGAGGCCGACGACGGGAGCGGTGTCGTTTCGGTGGCCGACTCACCCGGGAGCAGCAACGAGAACGAGCGCGAGGACACTTACTTCGACGAGATCAGGTCGTTCATGGGCAAAGTGACTTACGGGGGCGAAGCTGGTTACGGATTGCCTCCCCATCCGGCCTATCTGCCCAGCCGGCTTCACGAGATGCACGAGTCCAAGATGGAGACCGAGTACGACGAGGACGAGGACAGCGAGGAAGGCGTGTCCCCCCTGGACGAGACGGATGGCATGTCCCCGGCCGAGACCAAGGAGTCGACAACCCCGCCGCCCCAGTACGATCTGAAGCTGAGGGAGAAGCAGGAGCTGCTCAACAACAACACGGCGGAACCCGTGATCGAGATCTCCACATAGCTCGTTGGCCGGATACCTTGAAGAGGATGAGGATGAGGATCGTTTATCGAGGATCGTGTTGCCCCAGTCGCACCGTTATCCGATACGAACTTACGAAGATGTCTCGAATGTAACTGTTACGTTGTATGATCGTACATATATATATATATATGTATCGAGGAAAAGGTCTTCGAAATCGTGTTTCGAGGTAATAGTGAAAAAGAGTGATCGATCGAGTCGGACTTCCTTTTTTCCGAAGAAACGATGAAAAAGAAAAAAAGACATTAAGGACGCTGAACAAAAGCGCGTTTGCGATGATCCACACAAGACATTCTCCAGTCCCTCTTATTTTCCAAGTCTTTATTTTTTCTTTCTTTTTTTCCCCCTTTTTTTCCTTTCGCACCGCAAAGAGTGAGAATCCAAGCGAGATCGAACGAAATTCACTGTACTTTCTCATTCACACGAGCAAAAAAAAAAAAAAAAAAAGAGAACACACGTACACGTACACACATACACATACATACATACACGTATTCACGTTCGTTACGGGCAAGTTGTTCAATAGTGTAGTTCCTACAGGCTCGTTTCCATTCTACACACGCGCACGTAATTAATAATCGTTCGAACTTTTTCTCCCATTTCCGCTCATCGACCTGAAAAATCGGTCGATCGTCGTAGTATTATTTATTCATATTGCGAGTTACTTTGCGAGTGAAACTGTCTCGTACGAGAAGACAGGACCCGGATTCGAGTTTCTAAAACTCGATTTCCCTTTCCTAGTGGTATATATATGTATATATATATATATATTCGCGCAGGACGATTTAATCGTGAAGCGAGATTCATGGATATTCGAGATCAGGCCTCCGTTAAACCACGGAGCCACGAAATGATTATTCAACGAATGTTTCTTATCTTTTTTTTTTGTTTTCCTTCTTTCTTTTTTTTTTTTGTTAGCTAGTAGCAATCGATTGTTGCAATCGTCGATCGAAAGTGTGAATCGGATAAACCTCGTGCTCGAATAGATAGGAATGGATAACGTAAATTCTGGCGTTGGTCGACGCGAAGCCAAAGCGACGAGGATGGATAATTAGCGAAACGAGCGTGTAATTAGAAGAGAGAGTGAGAGAGAGAGAGAGAGAGTAACGTTTTATGAGAATTTGTGTACAAATTTCTATTAGATGATAATAACGTTTGTAAAAAAGAAGAAAAAAGAAGTTCTCCGTGATTTTTAATATATATATATTATATATATATATATAAATAGATATTATATATATACATATGCATATATTATAAATATGATTGCGATCTTATCGATTTTATCGTGGCACGTGAAGGATCACGAGAAGTACTTTGCGGGAAGGGCGCATAATTGTTACGTTTATTTCAGTGGATGGTTGATAAAAAGATCGCGTGTTCACATCCTGTTCTCGATGTTCAAGAATGATACTCGTGAATGTTCAACGAAAAAAAAAAAAAAAAAAAAAAAGGTTACAAATTTTTAATTGCGTATGGGTTTAAAAAAAACAAAAAAAAAAAAAAAAAAAAAAAAAAAAAAAGAGAAAAAAGAAGAAGAAATAAAGTTATTTCCTTTCTTTTCTTTCGATCATTCCCAGGCAACGTTTTTTGTGAATAGCGTTTTCGTAAATGGCGTTGACGAACATAGAATGTTCTTCTGTTTTTTCACATAAGGTTTTACGAATACGTGTTCTACATATCTCTCCCTGTCTCATCCTTCTCTCTGATTAATAGACGATAACAAACGTTACGGATTGATTAAGCATACTTATGTCGATCATACTAATTAAGAGCGATTATATTATGACTCTATCTATACATACTGTATAAAAGCATCCTGTAACTTCATTATGATTACTATTAAAATATTACACTTCAACCATGGCGACGTTAGATCATTGATCATCCAATAGTTTCTTCTTTGTATTATTAATTTGGAATATTTATAGTGGAATTTAATAGAAATTTTGTGTAATTTTTTATATTGAACGTATTCAATTAATACTTATAAAATAAAAAAAAATATATACATACATATGTGTATATATATATATATATATATATATATGGGATTTTGTGTCCCATGTTTTAAAACATTGCGTAAAAAAAATCACAATGTTTGTTATACCTTCTATTTAGAGCATTATTTTCAATTCATGATTCATAAAAGTTGATAAAGTTTTGATAAACATTTTACAAATTGTAACTTTATTCTTCTAACTTTTTTATATATTGAAAGTATAGTTGCCGAAAATATACACAATTTCGCCAAGTATATTCCGTTCAATATCGCACATTTTACATAGCATAGGTAATCATATTTTTATATAGTTGTAAAAAATAGAATAAAAGTTATAGGAACATATAAGAATGAGAAGAAAAACGCGTCATATATATATATATTTTATTTCATATATATATACATATATATTTTCTAAGTGCTTTATTCGGTATAAATTAGAAAATAGATAAAGATTTTTAATTATTTTATCAAAAAAAGATAAAAAATTAATTAGATATTGAAGCTTTTCGAACGCGTTGCATAGCAAGTATAGACAAGGAAAGTAAATAGAGAGAAAAGGACAGAGATAGAATAAAAATTCGGGAATCAGCGCCATCTTCAGAGTGCCGCAAATGAAACTAAATGTAAATAAAGAGGGCAAATAATAAGAAAAGGATAGAGATAGATCAAAATTGACTATTAGCGACATCTTTCGGAATTATTAGATAATATAGAATAAGTTAGAGTAAGAATTGATAACCAGCGCCATCTCTAAAAAGATAATTTTATTCTTTAGAGATGGCGCTCATCTTCACTTTTTATTCTTTAGTTTACTTAAAAAGTTACTTTGACACATCAGAGATGGCGCTAATAGTCACGTTTACTATATCTTTATCCTTCTCTTTCTATTCTCTATCCTTATCTATTAGTTTCATTTGCGGCACTCTAGAGATGGCGCTGATTTTCACATTTTTAACCTATCTCTATCCTTCTTCCACTATATCATTTTCCTTGTCTAACTTACTCTTGGCGCGTCATCACGTACGAGATATGGGATACCAATTGAATACACTTTCATCACTCGTCATTTATCTTAACTTTTTGAAATTCAAATTTAGATATAATAAATGGTTTATAAATCTTTATAAATCAATTCTTATGAATCTATTTAAAATCTTCATTGTTTCAAATGGCATAATATATAGATATATTAAAGATAACGATTGTCTCGCGAGCGCATCGCGTTAGAAATGACAAAGTTTCACAATGACGAGTTAATTGTCTCCTATTGAATTAACGAACGCTGAACTTTGCCTTTACACGCAATTTGATCGTCTGAATCGAACTCTTATGCCTATCCAATCTTCATTATAGTATACGCTTCGACTTTTCATTCAACAACGTTCGATTCATATCGTATTTGATCCACTGAGAGGGAAAGACGATTTTGATTATTATTAAAATTTTATTTAAACGAAGAAAATATTAGAAATTGGAAATTTGATTGATATTTAACATGCATGTTTTTAATATATTCCACGATTCTTCTTTGAAGATTTTTCTATGAAATTAACGATAACAATAAAGAACTTTATTATTTCATGGTTCAAGAAGCAAAGAAGGAAAAAAAAAAAGTAAACGATCTGTTACACTTGAAGTAGAAAAAACAATATGCAAATTATTGCAAATTGGATGATGATCTTTTCTGCGAATCCGTTTAATTGATTCCAATTGGTAGCGCGATTTTTCCCAATTATATAATCTAATTTATTATCTTACAAAATTCCTTCATTTTCAATTATTATATATTTATTATCATAAATATGAATATCATAAATATTCGTAGTATTTGAACAAGTCTTATTCAAATGAATTTACAAAATGAATTTTATCGTAACGATAAAACTAAGATTTTTCCTCAAAATTCTTTTCTTCGATTCAATTTTATTCTTCCGAAACTTCGATCGGAAATTCGATTTTTGACGAATTTCATTTCAACTTCAAGTCTGGATCTATCCATAAGACAGAAAATTGCAACTCGAATAGTTACAATTTCCAAACATTCAACATTCTACTCGGTAGAAATGACCGAATCGGTCGTAAAGATCGGCTCAATTGGCTCGAGAAGTCGAAGAATGTTGGAGAAAAAGAGGAGCGTACCGTTTTCTTCGGCCCTTTCCTTGCGAAAGGGGATCGCGAGGAACACGATCCACGGAAAGATCTACGGAACGGATGGTGATCCACGAAACGAGCGATCGGCGACCGATCGCGACGCAACAGATCGAACGATGAGGCAATAATTCTACGCGCGAACGAGCATTACTGCCAACGTGATGCTTGACAAAAAACGGCTGAGCCAATCGCAAAATTCCGCGCGCTCCTCAACCGCGTTTAGAAAGTGGAAAAAATCGATCATTGCTGCCGATACGCCGATTTCGATTGGCCATTGCTTCCATTGTTGTCTCATTTATCGCCCCGTATCTCCCCGATCAGAGATATCTCGGGATCGAGATAATTCTACCTCTCTCGTCGAATCGCAATTAACCACGCTCCGCTCTTGTCGATCATCGAGATCTTTACGTTATATTACTCTGCCATCGATCCATCGCGTATTTTTCAGATAACAATACAATTTCAATACTTTTCCATGGATCGACTCATCCTTATTTATAGAAATATCTATCTCCCCCGACCAGCCAATTCGGATTTTATTCATCTCGAAAGAAAAAATGAAAAAAATGACATCTCGCTTCACCCGATTCTTCTCGATTTTCGTGATGGAATCCGATCGTTCGAAACGTTCGTCTCCTTTTTTTCAGGAGCAGCTCATTCCTCGTTCGTTTTTCTCGTTTTCTCATCTGGCCAAGTCGCGCGCGTCTCTCCTTTCATTTTAACGCATGATCGCGCACCCGATCCGAACGAGCAACACACCCACCGATCTCTAATCCATTCCTCTACGCACCGATCCGCGTAGAATAGAAAACGTCGCTTCTTGTTCGTCGACGTTTCTTCGATCCGTTCATACCGTTCATAGATCGTTTATCAATCGATCGACTTCATTCGGATAATATCGAAGCTGGGGGAGGAGAGAGGTGCTTTAAAAGCTCTATCTATCACCGGATCGATGATTAGGAAGATTTATGAAGAAAAAAAAAAAAAAAAAAAAGAAACGTCGAAGACTTAATTACCGATTGTCCCTTCTTAAAATGTGTAAAATGAATCACCACGATCTTTATTGAACCCTACGCCTACACGCGTTGGATAAGAACGCGTAAAAAACGAAGGATTTACGATCTCCGGATTCGCAGATCCGTCTCCTCCACTTGCTCTCCACTTTGGCCAGGTGTGGCGCACGCACACACTGTTCGCGTCACAATACCGCTTTCCAAAGGATCGTGTAACGAGGATCGCGATCGATTTCTTCTTCCGTCCCGTGGCAACGATCGATCTCTAGCGGATGTAAGCAAGCAAGTATAAGGAGTATAAGGAACGGTGAACGCTACACCGCGCGTATGCACGAGCGAGCTACGCGCTCGTTCACCCAAAAGGATAAATTTAGATTACTTTCACTGTTTGACGAAGCTCGGGTATACGAAGCTGCGTGTATATCGAGATCATTCTTCTTCTTCTTCTTCTTCTTCTTCTTTTTTTTCTTCGATGATAAACGAGCGAATGATATTGCTCTTCTTTCTTTTTGGAAGAAAGTAGTTTTGTGAAGAAAGACTTGTGAAAAGCATTAGATATAAGTATTAGATATAAGTGGATGTGCGAGCATTCTTCTTTCTCGATTTGTGAATAATATTCGTTATTGCTCTTCTTTCTTTTAGAAGATTTGTGAAAAATATTGAATATAAGTATTCGTGAATATGCGAGTATTCTTCTTTCTCGATTTGTGAATAATATTCGCTTTTTTTAGAAGAAAGTAATTTTCGAGTTGTGAAAAAGCATTGGATATAAGTGATTCGTGAATATGCGAGTATTCTTCTTTCTCGATTTGTGAATAATATTCGTTATTGCTCTTATTTCTTTTAGAAGATTTCGCTGTTGCTCTTCTTTCTTTTAGAAGAAAGTAATTTTCGACTTGTGAAAACTATTGGACACAAGTATTCGTGAATAGTATTCGCTATTACTCTTCTTTCTTTTAGAAGAAAATTTTCAATTTGTGAAAAACATTAGATATTCGTGGATATGCGAGTATTCTTCTTCTTCGATTTGTGGATAATATTCGCTGTTGCTCTTCTTTCTTTTAGAAAAAAATAGTTTTCGACTTGTGAAAAGGACATTGGACACAAGTATTCGTGGATACGACATTTTTGGAGGATATTCTTCTTCTTTGTATACTTTAAAAGTGTTCCTTTGTTCTTCTTTTCTTCGAATATTATTATTGTTATTGTTTTCATTGAAAATTTTAAAAGGATACACGATACTCTGATTATTGATTGACTATTTTCCCTTTTTTCTTCAACTATTGAAAAAAACGTGGATATTACTTGTATTTGTTTCGTAACGTTTCACGTAGGAGGAGACGTCGAACCGATTGAAATATCTTGCAGGAACACGACAAATTGTAGCTGTTCGAATATGAAGAAGCCCGCGAGAGAGGGATCGGGCCTGCCCTCCATTACCGGCGTTCCCTCGGTTGTACCACGTCGAGATAAACAAGCCGATTAAGCGGAAGATTAACTATCTCGCGCTAAAACAAGCTTATCTGCGCGTCTGTTTCGACACGAGGCCGACGTCATCTTTCCTATCCCAGATTCGCAGTTATCCTCGATCAACGATCAACCGATCTCTTCCACTTCCGGGATCCTCTCCTTCCCTTCCTTTCGAAGGAATTTTCCAATTTTAAGATTCATCCAAATAAAAAAAAAAAAAAGAAAGAAACTCGTCCAATTGCACGCTTTTAAAATTTTCATCGAGCCAAGAAATTTTCCAACGATTCCAATCCGCGTCGCTGGTCGTCCTTAAGCGCATACCCGTAATCTCATGCAAAGTAGGAGGAAGAAGTTTTTACTTTATGTAACGAATTCATGTTAAGACGCGCCTATATAATAATAATACACGTATATATCCACTCATCCGATTAACGAATCGGAAAATTTCCATTATCTCGTTATAACGATCGTTACGAATGCGCGCGTATCGATGAAGAAAAACAAAACAAAAAAAAAAAAAAAAAAAAAAAGGAAAAAACTCGAACGAGAATCCGTCGACCTATCACCTCGCGACGATCGAGGTTGTCCTCGCCTCCTCCTCGATCGAGGTGACGATCGTTATCTGCTCGCGCGTGGGCGTCTCGCGCGAACCCATACGTTACGGGTATACCGTTTCGCGGTTTATAACGTCTCAATAATTGCACGCGGGAGAGAAGCAGGATTAATCGAAAACTTAACCCATCCCCGATCTTTTCTCGTTCGAAACGTCGAAACGTAAAGGGATGGATAAGAAACGGGAGGATTTGGATTATTTCTATCTCGATCTATCCGATCGAGGATTGAAATTGAAGCGGAGTTGCGTTTCTACGCAAGCTTCGAGCTCTCGCGATTGGAGAGAATCTCAAGTGTGACCCGAGTGTGGGAGTCGATGGCATTGGGCGGAAGAGCAGGAGGATAAGAAGACACGTGTGCGCGATCTACGCGCGTGGATTTTGCGCTACGCTGAGCGAACTGGTTGGCGAAGGATCAGGCGAGAATGTATATATACCGTGTATTTACGTATTATCGTGGAAGCGATAACAAAAGAGCAATTGGATATTCATCGATACGTTATTAATGATTCGTGAATTGAAATTAATAATAAACTTGATTGGTTAATCATATGATAGAAGCGAATCGAAAAATTTGAACAAAATTTGTATCCTTAATTATTGTGGGAAGGAGTATGAAAAATTTCATTGAAAAAAATCAACAACGAAGAGTTCAAGACTAGAATTTCTCTCGAAAACGATCCCCTATATTTTTTAATTTAATTACTTTCAAAATGGAGTCGCCAACAAATTATTTCTGTCTTCTGAATTTGGGAAGGAGTATGAAAAATTTCATTGAAAAAAATCAACAACGAAGAGTTCAAGACTAGAATTTCTCTCGAAAACGATCCTCTATATTTTTTAATTTGATTACTTTCAAAATGGTGTCGCCAACGAATTACTTCTGCCTTCTGAATTTGTCTTGAAATTTGTCAATGAATTAATTTCTCCCCCTTTTCTTTAAAGGAAAAGTTGAATCCTGAGCGTGTATTAAGCAACAGATTTAATTTGGAATCGTTTGTGACGACACGTGTGAACGACGTGGAATGGCGTGTCGGTGAAAATGTCAGGCGCGTTTGGTGAATCGGATTCTAGTAGTAAGAAAGGAGAGGAGTTCCCTCCATTCAGAGGGAGCATCGGTTGCTTGACGACGACATCGACGGTAGCGGAATAGGATAAGCTTCAGGGCTACGGTGAACAGATCAGATAAATGGCTGGCTCGATCGTACTTGGATGGAATATAAATCTTCGGAAGACGGTAGCCTTGTCGATATGAAGCGTTTCAAGGAATTCGTGCTACCGGCCGATCGAATGGAAATTAGCCGACTCGCTTTTGCGTCGATCCTCCGATAATCACGTATGATGAGTAACGATCAACGATATTATCCATGTATATATAATGTTTGTCTCGTCAAGAAACGAGATTCGTGCCAATATCTAATTTTAATTCACTCTTAAACGCTCCTCTTGCAGCACGCTTATCTCGTTATTATTATTATTTCAATTTTTCATTCACTTCGTTCTCTCGCTTTACTTTTTCTAGCTCACCGTAGAAAAATGAAACGAGATCTGTTGATCCATATATATATATAAGACGGGATAGTTACGTAAGGTAAGAGAGCGGTTCGTCAAACCGAGGAGGAGCATAATTTCACTTCTCTCGGTTCGATTCTTTTTCGCGAGACGAAGGGAAGGATCAAAGGGGAAACGATCGTGGGTAGAGGAGCACACGATACATGGGCGCGTGCACCGTAGTACCTGACACACGATCGCGGCCCTCTTCCACATTTATCAACGGGTGAAATGTCAGCGGATCCCATGAATCGAGCCGGCGAACGAAGATCATCCCATTCACATGAGGGGATCGAGCGACATCCTTGCCTCGCGGAAATGTCAATGTATACGAATATATCTAATCTAAATTATCCATATTAACTTTTCCTTCCAATATTCATTATTTCGAAACGAATGAAACTCTTTCGTGTATCGTCATAAATAAACTATAAATCGTTGAACATTCGTAAGGAATATCGTCGAAATGATCGATACGAATTTTTCGTCGGATCGTAGCAGAGCCTCGACTTTGAGATCGTACGTGGGAACGCGCTTTAAAAGGAAACCGATGTACCCGAGTTTAGCACTCGAGACAAAGCCAACAAATTAGTGGCAAATGTCGTGGACGAAAGTGGAACGAGTGCAAGAGCGAGAGCTAGCCGGTTTCGTTCCGTTTCCCAAAGAATAAAAATAAGAAAAAAGAAAAAAAAAGATAGAATAGAAAAGAAAGAGAGAAAGAGAGAGAGAGAGAGAGAGAGAGAGAGATAGAGAAAAAAAGAGGGAGGGGAAAAACGATCGATCCGCTCGTTAACGAGGCTCGTTAGAGGCCGAAGCGCGGGAGTACGAAGTCGCTTCGAGATAAATCGAGAGGGACCGCGAAACAGGGTGACGAAAAAACGTGTACGCCTTACATAAACCCCGACCACGCCCTGCCAGACTACGTTTCAGGTTTACACGTTGGCCTAGTCGCGCACCTACTACTGCACACACACACACAAACATACAACACATAGGCGGTGGAAGAGCGTTAAACGTGGCCGATTCGAGCGCTTGTATTTGCGACCGTTTTGCACGTGCACCGACCGTGTGTACACAAGCGTGTGTACGCGCACTACTCCTCCTATACTCCTACCTCTCCTCCCTGTGCTCCTCTCGGCGAAACGTGTCGATAGCCGCGCTCGATCTATGGGTAACCGTGCCCTCACCTATCGATACACACAACGCGGCGTTACCTTACGTGGGTGTTCGTAGGGCACCGGAACGAAAGTCTCTGCCGGCAGCTTGCTAAATCCTCGAAACGCTTCGAGAGATCCTATCTCGACCAATCCGGACAGCTGACCTGGTATTTCCATCGCGAGCGTTCCTGTCGATTTACACGGCCAGACGCTTACGCGCGTCCATTTCCCGCGCGATTTTCTTACGATCTCACCTTCTCCATCCACGAATAATTTAAAACCATCTCTGAGACACTTTCTTCGCAGATTTTTTTTTTTTATCGGGATATGTACCATTCGATCGAGGCGTAAGTAGTTTAGAAGATTCCGCTCCCCTATATTTCTTACGAATTTTATTTCATTAAGAAAGGGGAAATAGTCTTATGGGATTAAAGATCTTGAAGGATCTTTAATGTGACGGCAAGATTTGATTTCTTTCTTTTTTTTTTTGAAAAATAAATAAATCTTCAAGATCACCTTCTTCGATACGTTCTTTAATACAACAACCCTGTAATTCTCTTTTCATTGGATGAAAAAAAAACTGTTTGCCGTTAAGATGCCTGTTAACCGATAGTTAAAGGGAATTATAGAGTAATATATAAGAAAAAATATCCTTGAAAATTGTGTCCTGATACGAAAAAGAAAGAAAGAAAGAAAGAAAGAAAGAAAAAAAAACGTCGAAACTAATAACGACACAACAATTCAGTTCGGTTACGCGGTCCACACTGTGGATAACTACACTATATACGAGTATCATATGAAACGAATACACGGGATTCGAGGACGGGTGCAACAAGGCGTCCTCGAAATTCGACGATGGATTAATCGAGCCGCCATTGCGAAAGTGAAACGAAGCGCGCGCTTCGTCGCTCGGAAGGTCGGACCACGATTGCACGAGCCTCCCTTCCTCGATCGGGGACGCGATTACGGAAGATTTCCGATCGATAGACCGTGAAAAATAGTCCAGTTCCACGAAATGTTTTTACTTCCTCGCAACACGAGGAAATTATTTTCATCCTCCCCACTAAGAGACGAAGACTCGTCGTCAATCATCATCATTTTCGTCTGAAAGACACAAGAATATGTTTCTGAACGTTTTGAAAGAATGTACCATCACGATGGGTACATTCCACAGATATTTTTCAATTTTCTTTAAACGCGATATATATCATATTTTTCTCATCATCATCATTATTATTATTATTATTATTATTATTATCCATCCGTTCCGATAATTAACGAATTATCGAACAGGTAACGTCATACCTATTTACAGTTAATCATTATCGTTATCGCTCTTATTGCGCGCCATCGCCACGAGGGAAAAAAAAAAAAACTTAGTGCCAAGTTCGATCGCCATCGACTCTCGTGTCAAAGATCAAATCGGCCGTCCAGTTTCTCACGTGTACCGACCACGATCCTGATCGGCTTGGAAAAACAACAAGCAAGAGAATCTCTCTCTCTCTCTCTCTCTCTCTCTCTCTCTCTCTCTCTCTCTCGAAATTCCCAAGAGGTATTAATTCGTGCGATTAACGCAAGTGTTGCAGGGGTCGTGGCGAGCCGCACGCCTCAAATACCGAAGAAACACCGCTATACTCATCCTCGAAAGAGAGAATCCTCGAAAGAGAGAGAGAGAGAGAGAGAGATCGTTCCGCAACGGCTGCTTCACGAAGCAGGCTTCGCCCTCGACCTCTCCAAACCTGAACCTGAATCCTCTCCGCTGATCGGAGCGCCACGCCTTTTCTGACCGCGGTTGAAAATTACCGCGGCTGTTCGCATAACTGTATCAAGTCAAAGATGCTGTGAGAGAGAGAGAGAGAGAGAGAGAGAGAGAGAGAGAGATGGACCGAGTTGGCTACCGTTACAGGGAGCGTGGATGAGATCTCGTCGGCCGGACGGCGAAGCGCAAGACGTGTTCGCGGCTTTCTTAGGCGGGATGGATGGTTTCGGATCGGAGGGAACGGTTGTTCGCGCCTTCTCCTCTTCCGGATGGAGCGCGGCACAGCTGGTCGCTCGCTCGATCGAGGGGCGAAATTGGAGGAGCGACCTTGATCCGTGGTGAACCTGTCGATCAATCCTTTGTTCCGCGCGGATATACACCGTTACGTACTATCGTCGATCCTTCGACGCTCGCTTCGACGCCACGTTCTTGACATTTGCGAGCCGAGGGAGAACAAGGCAAGATATTGGATTGAGAGTGGTATCGTTGCGTTTTTCTTTTGGTTTTTGGAGAGATATTAGCTTCTTTTCGCTTGGGAATAATCTCGATCGAGCATCGGATCAACGGTTGGATCGTTCGAGTCGAACGAGAAACAATTGTTGTTGCAAAGTTGCAACAGTTTTCATTAACAATTTATTAATTGTTAAAGAGCCACTTTTTAAAAAAAAAGTGTATACATTTTAATTACACATCGGTCGAAATCCTTGAACGAAATTCTGATCTACAGAAGAATTCCGATCTAACGATTATTAGCGAATTATTGCGTATATGAGATGAGATGGCGCAACAGCGCTTCCGGCAAAGAGAAACGGATGTGGACGGGCTACGGATCACCGATGCCGAACAATAACGAAAAAAAAAAAAAAAAAAAAAAAAAAAAAAAGAGAGAAAAATAGGAGAAAAATGGAAAAAGATACGCAATTTGTGGGAAGGAGGCGATAATTAAGGTCTGACCAGTGTGCACGAGTGTACGCGGCTTTTCTAACGGTTGTACGCGGCGTTGCTTTCTAATTATAACAGTGCAGCGTAATTACACAACCGGCGCATAAAAGGAGCAATAATAAAGCGCGCATACGTACGATATAAATTTCTGATAGTGTCGGCACGCGGTCCACGGCGTCAATAATGGCGCTAGCCGTTGAAAGTCTGCCGGTGTGGGGAGAGAGAGTAACAGTACCGTCGGTCATAAAGCGCGTTACGATAAATCACTGGTAATTAATAAATCCCGCCGTTTGCCCCCTTTATGCCTTATGGACACGATCCTCTCTATCGAGAGAGAGAGAGAGAGAGAGAGAGAGAGAGAGAGAGAGAGAGAGAGAGAGAAGAAGGAAAAAGAAAAGAAAAATTGGGAATCTCGAGCAGAAAGCAACGATGGATGCGATCTTGGTAAGGGTTCGGTTAATTACAGTTATCGTCTTCGAGGTTAATGCACGATATGTGCTCTAATAAGTGATAGATGCGGTAAATAAAAGATATTTAAAGTATCACCTGTTTCGATACAGCGGAGGATAAATATATTTCATTGGTTCAATTTAGTTGGATGGCGTTAGAGGTTTGGATAATTATAGTTATCGTCTTCGAGATTAATGATAATGTTCAATTTATAAGTGATATATGTAGTAATTAAAAGATATCTGAAATATCATTTGCTCCAATGCGTTGCGAAAGCAATATAAATCTTATTAGTTTAATTTAGTTATTAATTATCGTACCGTTTGATTTATACGATGACGAGTCAAGGAAGCGTAAGTCCTATCGTCGATATGGACGATAAGAAAAAAATTGAAACGACTTATACCCTTTTGCATAATAATAAATTGAACGAATCTGATGAATCTTTCCACAAAAAGATAACAAAAAGAATTATCGCGTAATAAAAACCTTTTTTGCGCTTCAACCTCCCTGCTTCGAAAAAAAAAGAGGTTCGTTAGAGTACCACAACTATCGATACGATAATATTATTACAATTCCGCGAGAGATCCCGAGTGAAACTGACAAAACTTAAAAAAACAAAAAGTCTCTGAAAGTCTCGTATCGTAGAAATCCAATTCTCTATTCTGGATTTTCGAAAGCTTTCAACGTGAAACTTCAAGATGCACGGAGGAGAGGCCGGTCCGTGTTCGAACGTTCATATTTCACTTCCTGCGTGGCGGAATTGCGAGACGGCCTATAGACGATCCGACTACTTTCTACTAATACGAGCTTCGCTCGGCCAGAAAAACGCGCGATAAGCGAAGCAGATTAAAAAGGATCCGCGAGGAGAAACTCGGACGCGAGAGGCGAGGATATCGACCCACGATGCGATATATCGCTGCGGATACGTTCCGTGAAAAATTCCGCAACGTTTCCGCAATGCGTCCCACCGATACATATAAATACACCGTCCCGTATCGATGCTCGTTTAATCTCTCAATACTCGTGGAACATCGAGAGAAGAAATATGGCGACGTGGTATCGAATGACACGAAAACGACACGGCTACAAGACCGGCCGCCTCTGATCCGATGGAAATGGAAAAGAAACAAGAGAGCAAAGATGCGCGACGATGGACGAGGATACGTATAACCGTCACACAATTTATCATTCCCTATCCTAATATATATATATTTGTGAAATCGTCCGATCTCGATTAACCATCGAGATTCCAAGCAAAATGCAAAATAAACCATTTACCAATTTTGAAGCGATCGCTCGAGTTTAACAGACCTTCTCTCTGGTGAGCAAATCTCCACGCAACTGAGACGCAATAAGGGAGCGAGACAGCGATAGGACAGGGTCCGTTATCGTAAAAAATCATATATATATATATCGGAACGGTGAACTGGATGAGGGGTCCTAAACGCGTACACCGCCTAGGTGGTCTTGGCGCAAATAGGAAACCCGTCCTGGGCCCCGATGGAGCGAGGCGAGCGTGGCTTTGGAGAGGAGAATTTCCTAGCGACGATCGCCCGCCACGACGACGAGCACAACACTCTCCCGCGGATCGGCACCGCTCGGCCACGTTCTCGCCGTGATCTCGGAGGGAACCGAGGAGCGGATCCAGGCCGAGAGTGTGTTGGTCGGGCGTGGTCGCGGTGGCCATGGAATGCGCTCACTTTCACCGTGAGCGCGGTACCAGACGAGGATCGAGGAGAGCACGCGGATCGAGAGAAAGAGAGGGGCGAAACCTCCGAACGTGCACACGCACACACGCCCCGCTCGCGACCGAGAGTGCAACACACTCCGCGACGTCGCGACGGGGATCGAGCTTTGTCTACGTGGATGATGGCCTCTCTCGGAATCTTATCCTTCTTGGAGAGATACAGCTTCTTGGAAAAAGTGGCCGCAGGGGAAGTTCGTAGCAGCGATAATGGTTTCGATGAAAAATCGATGATTCTCTTTTTTTTCAAATATTCCGCTTCGAAATTTGTTTCGGTGTAAGAGAAGTTGTTTGAAGTGCAATTTGATAATAATAAAATTGTCGATAAAATTGTTGATAAGAGTTCTAAAAAAGAAAAAAAGAAAAAGGAAAGAGAAACGAGTAGAAAGAAACGAATTTGATAATATAAAAGTTTCAATTTAGAAGTTTTTTTTTTCGAGGTCGATGGGTATGATATTTTCTCGAGACTCATTCGACCGTTTCTTCCAACGTCATCGACTCGTATCGAAAGGGAAAAGGATCACAGCGGATATCTGACGCGATTAACAGGATGAATTATAGCCAATTGAAAGCGGTTGAATAGCAAATGGTAGCCTCACTTCCGTTCACCGAAGAAGAACGCCTCGCTACCGGGGCCTCTTCCTCGTCCCAGGCCCGTCTCAGGGTTCAGATACAACAATCTTGGAGAATCTTGCCTCGATAGCGCGACTCTCTCGAAACGAATTCAATAAGATTTATATTACCGTACTCTGCAACAGAGTAGCATCAGATAACGACGGTTTTATCTCTACCTCGCATCCCCGTGTGAATCCAATCACCGACTTGTACATCTTCTTTCAACTCAACGAACGAAGAGGAAACGTGATACGTAATTGGTGTATTTTGACGATTCTTGGGTAACGTTCAAACGAGTCAAACAGAGTGTCTGTCCTGCGATGATGTTTCGACGGTTGGTTGATATCGCCCGTCTTGTATATTGCGTAAACGTTGCGATTTTTGCTTCGAGAATTTTGCTTGGTGAAAAGAGAGAAGGGAAGCGACCGTAATTGGCTGTCGTCCACGAGATAATCAGATACCGGAAACTTTCCACCAAAGATCGTTCTTTCCACGTCGTTCCAGAGAGCTTTAATTAACGGTGCTCGGTGTTATTACGTAAAAGATTGGAAACCAGGGATGGGCAAAGACGTTACCCAAACCCTCTCGAATCGGCGCAAAGGAGAGAAGGAGAGAAGGAGGCGCACCAAACACCACCATTATTGCCACGACCGCGTCCCAGTTTTATTGCATACACGCTGCAACCGAATGATTCACTCGCGAGTAAAAGTTTTAGCGGGAATACGTTCGAATATATATATATATATATTTTCTTCTTCTTCTTCTTCTTCTTCTTCTTCTTTTCTTAATTGCACGATCTCGTTGGATCGAGGGAAGCGATATTTTCCACGCGACTCAGAGATCAGAATCGCTTGAACGAAAAGATAGGTCTGCACGAACGTTGTTTCACGTTTGTCAGACCTTTGACGAGTATTATTCTTCGAGGAGGCGGGTTTCATTCATCGTTACGCAATTAAACTGAATCGTGGTAATTAAAAGCGGTGTTTATCGTGCGATTCTTACTTATTAGTTACGATTGTCCACGGTTCAATTATTCTTGTCTACGTGGAATGCGCGGAATACCTTGATTCACATTTTTGGAATTTAACATTTGTCAAGAATTTAAAAAGTCTATGAAATAACTGCTTCACTCTGTAGAAAAGAGTTTTGAAGATCATAATTAAAGGCTAAAAATTTTAATCGATTACGAATTTCTCCTCGTTCGTAGCATGTAATTTCCTTTTCTATCGCAAAAGTGACTTTAAACTTTAACATTTTGCCTCTCGAAACGAAATATTTTCTTCAAAAATTTAAAAAAAACATTTAAATAACTAAACAACTTAAGATATAATAGCTATCGAGACATTTAACGCGAGTGAACACATTGCGACGCCCAAACAACAACGAAAAGAAAAATCGTGGTGGTCACTAGACTTTTCCATCGGCGAGTGGATATATCGGATGGACGGTTAACCAATTGGCATTTTGCTCGAATAATTATACGTTATATCGGGCCGTTCAACCGTGAACGCAGATAGCGGCGAAGAGAGCCGCTAAAGTGGCCGAGGAAGGAAGGAAAAAAAAAAAAAAAAATAAAAGAAAAAGAAAAGAAAAAAAAAAAGGGGGACACGTTGCAACGAGAGACGTTGCAACCAACGTCGACCAGACTGCAATTAGATCGCGCCGCAGTTGGACCTCGTAATCGTCGCCACGGTACATAGATCTTCGATTTTTCGGCTCGAATCCGTCTTACTATCCGATAACCGAACGTTTTACGATCCTTACGCTTCGTTTCCTGTTACGACGGCTCTTGCTGGAGCGCGCCTCTCGGTACCGTTTCGTTTACTTTCGATGTTTTACCAGTGGGAACGTAATAATGGATGCGGCGTAATAATGGACGGAAGCGGTTTTACACTGTCTCGTGTCTTGGACGTTCTTGGCGTGGTGAAAAAGGAGGCAAATTTTCCGTGGAATTGCTCGCGCGTTGTGTATTCTTTTTTCTCCTTTTTCAGAGCGAGGAAAGTTGGCTCAAGATTCTTCATCCGTTCACACATCCGTTGTTACAACTTTTTTTAAATAAATTTCGTCAGATATATCCATCGAAAGGGATTGGGGATTATCGATAAATACCAATTTCTATTCCTGAAAATTAAACTGAATTAACATTGGAAAATTTTCGATATATATAAATACATTTATAACATAAGTAAAATACGATATCGAATTAGATGTAATAAAAAAAAAAAAAAAGAAAATGATTTGCCATCCATCTCAGATTCATCCCAACGTATAAATCTATCCAGTAGCCTCGATAACCAGCGTGTATAACTCGATGAATCGTCTTGAGCCTCTCGATAAAGATCCAAAGCGCGGGGTATCGAGGATGAAGGGGCCCGGCGTAAAATCGATACACGTCCGCGTAAAGTTGTTGCACCAGGCGCGTCGAATCGGACGCCTGGAGAAGGGAGCGAAGGTGACCAGCCACGAGATAAAGGAGCAATGGACGAAGGTGGAGGAATGACACCGGATGACAAAGTAACGCGTGCACGAAGCGGAGAGGAGCGGAGAGTGCCAGGGCGACAATGGGCGGCTGATTTGTGAACTGCCAGCTCGGATATCGTCGCTCGGCCCACTCGGTTTCATCGAACCTCCATAAATTTCTATGGTTCAACATGGGAGGCTCTCTTTCCGGGTCCGTGGTCCGGCGATCGCAGCTGCGCCGCCCGTGTCCTTCCTCAACATTCCACGGCCCGAGTTGCTCGTCCACCTTCCAACCACTCCTGTCACCGTCTTTACCACCGTCCGTCTATGCTAATGAGACACCTTTCTTTTTCTCCTTTCTTAAATTACATCCTTCCGCCCCTTTCGTGCAATTTAGAGCACCTTTGCTGGATCTTTCTCTAAAATCTTTCTCTAAAATTAATTTTTATTCGCTGTATATTCTATTGGGAATTATTATCCCGTTCAATTGTTTTCTATTTAAATATCTATTTAAACACGATTTTAGATTCTCCCGTACATCTCACATCTCGGAAAGAATATTATTATTATTATTATTTTTCGAATCGAAATAGAATCGAATAAAATAATTTCTATATATTAGTTCGTTAATTCTTTGCAGGTGAAGATTTTTGAGATCGATATTATATTTCTATGTAAAACTTTATTGGCGAATGACATGTTGAAGAATTGAATTAAAATTAGAAAAAGCGGAAGGAAAGCGGATTGATTTTTTAGCCAAGTAATCGTGACCTTTCTCAATCTAAGTGCCAATGTGCTTGCACGTCGAAGTAATCGAACACGACAAAAGGGGATAAGAGCGACAAGTGGACAACACGGATCATATGTACGACCCACGAAACCAGTTTCGCATAATTTGGCGCGAACGATCCTGGAACAGGGCCAGCTTGGTGCGTTCCACCAGGTCAGAATACTTGCACGATCAAAACAATCGTGTTCACCAACCATCACGCCAATCCGAATTATCGTCGTTTTCTCGTTACAATCCCTTGGACCATTCTCGACACCATTATCGCTCTGCGGTTTCGATTGATTTGCGCAATGCGAACAGATTGCGGTCATCACCGTTGCCTCGAATACGATTCCACCCGAATTTTCATCGTTCCATCAAAAACACTTTATCCAACTTCGCGTCGTTTCCCTCTCTCTCCCTTCTCCCCCAAATTACAAGGAAAATTTTACCAACGATCGAGATCGAATACTTTCAATTCGTTTTGCAACGAATCCCGGCGAGGCAAACGAGTAAAAAGAAGAAGCAAGAAGACGACCATGATGATGATGGATCTCGCCCAACGATTCACGTAAACGAAAAAAAAAAAAAAAAAAAAAAAAAANAAAAAAAAAAAAAAAAAAAAAAAACGACTATTAAGGTGAAACTCTCCGAGCGGAGATGCATGGAGCCTTTTCATCGCGAGCCACGGGAGATGCCGTCACATCTGTAAATAAACAAATGGACAAACGAAGCATGCAGGGGGCCGCCCAATTGGACGTTAAAGGAGGGCGCCCGAAAGTGTTTCGAAAGGGGGACTTAAAGCGAAACGGCCAAAGAGGGGATGCGTTTTAATCAGGGCGAGGACTGACCGATGACCCTTGGAGAACGTTTCGCGAAATAATGCAATAATGCCTCCGGTTAATTTCACCAGTGCTCGAGTGGGCAGATTTAGTGGCCAAGTTTAACATAACGCGAAAATTGTATCATCGTTCTTCTTGGATTTCGTCGAATGTCGATTATTCGCCACGATGCTTAATATACGATGTAATAATTCGAGAAAAAGGGAAGGAGTTGATCGAGCGTTCATTAATAACGTGTCCATTCTATGATGAAACTTTTGGACGATGACATGCTTAATCAACCTTGAAGGAAATTTCGATTTCCAAATTTAATCAAACGATTTCTTTCCAATCGTCAGTATATCTGCGTCTTACAATTTGTGTTTATTTTACTTAAAGAAGATAATCCTTAATCCGTTGCATTAAAAATAATTCATTGATAAATAAAAGGAGATTAAAATAAAACACATTTGTACGTAACAAGTCGCCTTTCCATCCATTGTTTCCTTTTGCACGATGCGCGCAGCTACGCCATCGAGCACCAGCAGTGGATGAAGTACCGTTAGAAACTGCAGAGAGACGCCAAGTCCGTTGCAGCACCACCGGTACAATAATCGCGGTAGGAAAAGATAAGAGCGCGAAGAGGAATGCGAACGTGCAATACGCTCTTTGTCCGTATTTCTCGCCTCTCGTGATTCAGGCTCGAAGCTATTTTTTAATGCCGCGCCATTTTTTTACATTCCTGCGAACGTGCTATCCTTCCTATTTAATGTTTAAATTACCGCGACCCGTTTCGTTTCGTAATTTCTTTCTGCCTAGGCTACCTGTCCGGGGGAGGGGAGGAGGGAGGAGAGTTTTAAAAAGAGAGCGCAACCTCTTCGCTGGACGTGTCCGTTTCTTTTACACGTACAGTGGGACCCACCACGTTATCGAAACCGTGATCCCGCGATCCCTAATTATCGCGTCGGAGAAAGTGAGCCGCCATGAAAATAAACTCGATTGCGTAATTAATAATAATAATTCAAAACGCATCTCGGAATTCGAATTTCATCTCGACTCCTCTGTAATAACAGGGTTACGTCGCAGAGGCGTACACGTGGCAAATTTCGCCTCGTGATGAATATATATTTGTATTGTACCTGTGGATAGAGATCGTTTCTATCTATTGTCTCGTGGAATTTTTTCTTTTATATCAATATCATACAATTAGGCAGGACAGATATTCTAAGATTATCGTCTCGAAATTGTTCTAAAAAAAAAAAAAAAAGAAAAAAAAATTAGGTTAAGTTAATTTGTTTTATAAAATAAAATTTAAAAAGAAACTTTTAATATACACATATATTACGACTTCCTTCTAAAAGAACGATATTAAAATCATCAGCTTCGAGAAAATCGAGGTATTTATCTCTCTTTTACACATCCGATAAACATTAAGACATTCTCCCCTTCACGCCACGCACTAACTTTCATCACGCGAAATAATATTTCGTACGGGGAATAATTTACGAGTTATTCGTACGGTTACGTTACACACTCGGCCATTCCGCGTATTCAACCGGTAATGTACTCCATATACCAGCGATATACGTACATATAATCCACACGGTCATTTACTTAACGATGCGCTCGCGAGGACGCAACTCTTCCTCGTTTACCTCTCAGCTACCTTCGCTGCCTGATTAATGGGCTCTATGCCAAGAGGACGAGACCGATCGATGATGGATGGGATATAAATGAGTGATTAATCAGTTTACGGTGTCATTGGGTAGCCGATACGAAGCGGTTCCACTACGAGTGAACGTAGCACGCTACGCCTACTGTGTCTATCTTCCGCGCTCTCTCGCCTGCCTTCGTATACGTAAGAATGTCGCTTAAACTGTGTACGCCTAGACCGGTCGCGCGACTAATATGGGAGTGTGCGCCCGGCTGAAGCCTCAACTGGATCACTGATCCAGCTTGCCAATCGAATCGCTTCCCTTGGCCATTAAGCTCTCCTCACAATCGTCAAAATTAACGTGATCTTGATGGATATTGATCGTCTCCTTATATCTTGAAAGAAAAATCGTTGTAGTATTTTTTCGTTTTGGACGATTACGGTGAGAGTATCTGCAACAAGTTTCAAGATCTCAATGCAGTTATCCATATTGGCGAAATGTTGTGAGAGTTTTGAGATTAATTCTCGGTTGTTTCATTGACGATGAATGTATTCGTGTACAGAAGATGAGGAATTGCACGATATTATTTAATAATGATATCGATTAATTGGAGATGTTTAAGGTGAATTCTACGTTTAATAATGAAAAGGCTAATGAAATGTGGTAGCATAGTTGGTATGAATGTGCTTTCTTTTTTATTGACCCATACTACTCCGGAATGACGCAACTTAAGCAGTGAATGCCATAAAAAAGCCATTAAATCGATCATCCCTTGAATTGTATATTTGCGTTTGCATGTAAATTGTTTTGTTGAAATATAAAATGGAGTTCGAGGAGGAGAATTGTGAAGGAGGCTTAAGGGCGCTTCTCGCAATTGCCGAGAGTAGGCAGGGATACCGAGGGATCATAAGGTGATCGAGGAAGTATCTGATCTATGGCACGGGTCTGACGACTTCGTGAGCTTCCGTGGCTCACTTTTTCATATTCCACGAACCGTAGCTTGCGAAACCTCGTCTCGCTCCAGTTGCATTTTTCTCCCCCTCCGTCCGCCTCGGTTTTCCTCTTCCCTTTGGCGACAGGCTTATCTTCTTAACTTTACAGAATCGTGATTCTTGAATCAATCATTATTCGAAAATATAATTAATTATGTTTGAACTTTCTTAACGCGTTCCAACAAATGATATATAAAAATTGTAGAAAAATTTTTCTGTCGAGATTCATTCTTAAAACTTGACCAGATATCGCAGGCTTTCCTTAATTCCTTGTGGAATACTTTTAAGAAAAGTGAAGATCGATTAGATATGGAACAGTTTCGTTACCAATCTATTTAAAAAATTCGGTTTCGTCGAGATCGATTTGATCGATTGTTCGTAGGACCATCCACTAGATTTTTGCCGGATTGGGAAAGGCGAAAGAAAGGGTAAAGAGTTTTACAACATGGGAAATCGGCGAGGGGCCGAAATTGGCGTTGCAATAAAGAAAAGGTCAGAGAGACCGTAAAGTTAGCGAGATAATAAAACAAGGCTGGTAATGATGCTGGTAACGTGTGGGGTGTAGTTCGTGTTCGGAACGAGAGAAGAAAAGAGGAAATTGCGATGAATTTCTCAACTATCGGCCGCACCATCGGAAGCGATCCGCTTCTAGGAATCGATTATTACGTCAACGTTGCTTGGACAATACTCGGATCGAAGATCCAGACTTGGAAGGGTTGCAAATTGAGGGGAATTGAGGAGTCTGTGTAGAATGTAGGAGCCCTGTTGCAACGAAATATTTTGAATAGAATCTTCTGATTCTTGAACAATAAATTTTTGTCTTATAATCTTGTCTAATTAATATTGTAATTTAAAAAAGGATAATACACGTGAAAACGTGGAATTCTCTGAATCTTCCAATCTATCTACATACAATTCCAAAAGTACGACTATGAAAATTGTGCAACAGTAAAAAGAAGAGTAACTCGGCATCGATCATTGATATACATGTATATCAACATTTCATTCTTCGTAATAATGTTCAGAGTTATTACTTATAAAGATATTTGTAATAATGCGAATTGAATCCACGATCCATCAAGAAATTGCGCGACATACGACGTGTTAATATCATTGGAAGCAAGCAGTCGAGCATTTCGAACCTGCCTCTGCGAGTTGCTATCCATTTCCACCTCGTCGTGAGAGATTACGTTCCCATTCTTTTTTCTTCTCTTCCCTCTTCCTTCCCTCGACGAATTCCATCGTACAACGTGGTTGCTCGTCGTGTGCCGTGCGCGTACCTAGTGTTTCTCCAGCTTGATAATTCTTTCCTGCAATTTCTCCGCGATCGCTTTTATGGTCCCCATCGGTCAGCGGAGAGACCGCTCTCGACACCAGGAAGAAGAACGCGGCTGTGTCGCCGCGTTCCTCTCCAAGGGCTTGTTTTTCTCCGCGAAATTGCACGAGTCGAGGGAGCACAAAAATCCGGAGCAGAAGAAAACGAGGCGTACGTTCGATTATCTAATAACCGATTCGCCTTTTTCTCCTTCTTCACGACGATGTTTGTTGAACATGGAGGATGTCTAAATAATTCTATAGAAAGCGATCTAAATTACTCGATCGGCTCGAATAATAATAAAACTCCGATCCTCCGATTTCTACGATCGTAACTTTGGGGGATGGTCTCGGATCTAAATATTTTAATCCTAAGTCGAGTTTCGATTTTCAAAATTTATACACGTTGCACAAAATTTCCAAAGTAAAAATATTTAGCAAGCGGATATCCACCCATCAAAGCGAATGATCGAAGGAAACACGTCCGATTTCACTTTCCCCAAATCCAGATCGTACCGCCGCCGTTATGAAACCCGCATTTAAAATACAATAGAATAATTCCGTAAGTGGCGGTCGAGTTGCGGCCGGCCGAGCGACGTGTCCCGCGCTATCTTCCAGGCATTCATCGCCGCGCCGCGGCGTCGAAAAAGTTACGCAACGCTTCCGCGTGTGCCGCGCGGGGGAAACCGGAAGCGGATCGAGTCGATGCGACCAACGCCCGTTCGCGAAAAATCCGACGTATCGATCGGGTGGAAAACCATCGGAAGTCGATACGCGAAACCGCAACCCGGGGGGGGGGGGGAATCGCCGCTTCCGCTTGGCCGGCAACCTCTCGATTGTTTCCGCGAGGCAACGGACGTCGTCGATGATCGAAACGACGCGAGGGATGAGGAGAAGCGAGAAGAAGAGGAAGAGAAAGAGAAGGTGGTGGAACTCTAGGTGGTCTCTAGGAAATGGAGGAGGAGAGCGGAGGCGATACGACGGAAATAAAAAAGAAAAAAAGAAGAAAAAAAAAAAAAGGAGAAAGTAAGGCTGGAACGCGCGAGCGTTCGCAGAGGTTGATGGATGGGATCGTGGGATGAGATGGTTCGGAAATCGAAAGCTAGTCCTGGAAAAGATTTCTTCCATCAGTGGTTTTTATGGAATTGTTATGTTTACGCAGGAAGCAATAACACGATCGTCATGGTGTTCGACTCGATCATTGAATATCAGTAATGGGCTGTTTCGCGTACCATTTAAAATGGTGTAATTGATCGAGCCCAATAGTTAAATAGTTAGTTCGTACGATCAATAATAATTATAATGGATAATATTGATTAAAAAAAATGAGATAAGCGTGCGGAAAAAAGGAATATAACGTAGCAGAAAGAAAGCAGAAAGGAATAAATTATACGTATACGGTATAAAATTAGTCGAGCTAGACGTAGATATAATTTTCACGTGATTTTTCAAAGATATCTTTCCGAACTCGGGATCAAAGAGAAAAAAAGAAAAATATCCAATAACGCGATCCACGAGCGTGAATCATCGGCTCCAATTATCCTGTCCTCGAATCCTGTTATCGGATCTCTATCATTCGTTTCATTCTCATTCCCATTGGGGGGAGGAGAGGCGAGGATCGAATATACCAACGTCCCCCACCACCCAGCGAAGTGAAGGAAAACAGGCGAGCAAATCTAATGAAATTAAGATGGAGCAAGCTCGTTAATCACGAGCTTTCCCTCGATCAAATCTATCCTCCCGCGCGAAATTTCGCCCGATAACGATCACGTTGTCGGTGGTTGAATCCACGCCGTTCTCCTCGACTTCCCGTTCCGGAAGCTCCTCCGCCCGCCCGCACGGCCACGTTCCCCTGGAAGCGTGCGCGGATCGATAACGCAACGTTCCATCGAAAAGGGAAACGGGCCGAGCTACTTGATCACGGGGACACTCGATGAAACGAAGCGACTCGTGGAAGTGGTTGGCCGGTGGTGAAAGAGGCGGTGGAGGAGGAAGGGCGAGGAGGGAGGAGGGGATCGGTGAAGGAAGAGGAGGTGAACGTTGAGAAACCGAGGCGTAATCCGAGGCGTAGATGCATCGATAGCGCGGCGAACAGCCCGGCTTGCTTACCCGACTACTACCACCGACTTCCAGGAGCGTTCTCTCTCGGTGCAGCCTCTCTCGTAGCGAAGCCAGCCACGCACACACGACCCAGAGATTCTACCACCTTCTCCACCTCCACCAACTTCTATCCTCTCTCTCTCTTTCTTTTTCTCTCTTCTCTATTTCTTCTTCCTCGAACGCGTGCGTGCACGCGAGCGCGCACGGGAGAATGCGAGCGGACGTATGGGCGGTCTACGCTGGCCGACGTCTTCAAAAATGTGGGGAGTGGACCTCGCGGCTCAGCGTCGCTCACCGGATCCGTTTCCACTTTCGCGCCTAGAACGCGTTTCGATTCGAACGAAGCCGTTGGTCAAGGTTGAATTTGCGCCTCTTAAAATGATCGAAGGACGGATGCTCGTGGATCGTGTCCATCGCATTCTTTCTCCCTTCTCTTTTTCTATCAATCTTTCTGCGAATCTTTCTGCGAATAGGTAGATAATCAATATCAAGAATCATTGAATTCCGACAGAATTGAGAAGAGGAAATGGTCAATCAGCGAATGATTCAACCACGAGTATCTGCCAACTATTTCCAACTTCTAGTTCGTCCCTGTATGGTGGCAATTTTATTATTATTAACTATTCGTGGCGAGGTTAAGAAACGTTATCTTACAGGGAAGAGATTGGGTCCTACGATAAGGGTTCGGTGATAAGAGATGGTGGCGGTGATAGGCGGGGTCGCGATGAGAACCACTGGACGGGGAGCGGACTCTCGAAGCACTTTATCTCCGGGATGTGGGTCGCGACTGCCGCCCGCCACGCGAGCACACCGCAAACGCTAATACTATCTTAAGGCTCGTCCACACCTGGCTGCACGTGCGCGCCTCGACAGTTTCCGAGAGAGCGTACACCCGTACATTAATCGGCCGCCAGAAGGGACCCTTCTCTTCCTCGAGTTATTATTAGAAAGGTTAATTCTCGACGAGGATAGAAGAAGGAATATCATCCGACCGATTCCGAGGGGGGAAGTGATTTATCGTCTCGAAGGGATTTTCTCACTTTCCATTCCCGAAAAGTAGGGATAGGAGGCGCGCTCGCTGGAAAATAAGCTTGGTTCTCGCGTTCTAAAACCACGCGCAAAACTACGCGAAACTACTTCCGAGTTGCGCGCGATTTGAATGCACGTTAACCGCTCATTCGAAACGATCTCCACTTCTTCACTAATCCTCTCGATCTCCCTAAAAAGTTTTCTCCTGTCCGCATACCGCAAACTCTTGCGCGCATACCCGGACGCAACCGTGTATTCGGAGAGAAGAGATCGGATTGTACGAATCGTACAAATTATACTCTAATGTGGATGGAAACATCAATTAACGTCTAACGGCCGGTTGTAAGTGGCTTTAACGACCATCGTACCGGTTGATGGGCCTCAAACGCCGCCCTCTTTTACGCCGCGGCTGCACCTGTGTGTCTCCTCCGTGATTGACGTCCCTCCGTGAATTTCTCTCTCGCGCGAGAAGTTTCTACTGAAAGGGGATAAAAGATGGACACGCTCTATCGTGCGTTTATCGAAGATCGGGAAAAATTACGCGTGAGAGAGAGAGAGAGAGAGAGAGAGAGAGAGAGAAAAAGTGGACTCTCGTTCGTCTCATTGGTTGGAATCGCGATCGATTTCGCCTCTGAAAGCCTTCTCTCTCTCTGTCTCTCTCTCTCTCTCTTTCTCTCTCGTTTATTTGCCGAGGAACGTTCTAATCCTGCGCGGACGAAAATAGATGATCGGAGAGTATCGGCGGAGACGTTTTTTTTTTTTTCTTTCTTTTTTCTTACTCGGCAGCTTCACTTTCGATATTACTTTCGAGGCCGGCGACGTATCCAGTATCAGCCGATCCTTCCACGGTCGGTCGAGAGAGTCTCTTCGCTTTCATCGAAGGCGAGGCGAGGCGAGGAAGAAGAAACTAGATCGACGAGGCGATCTCCGCTTTTCCAATTGATCGAGTCGTCTTTGATGTTTGGCTTTTTTGTCTTTTTATTTTTTTCTTAGAGGCAGAAGGAATACAATTCGAGTTCAAGCTTGAAAAATTGGAACGATTCGATCGGGATCGGCGAGAAAATTTCTCGGTTTGCCTCGGAAGCGATGGATTTAGACGATTTCGTTTAGAAATTGATTCCGTAACTGTTATTCCATTGGCTATCGCTTTCTTTCTCCACGATACAATTGCCGTAACATACGGCTCTCAGATGTGAAACCTGTTATCTAGAAAAAGAACTACAACGTTCGGTCTGATAGTGTATCGGTACAGGACGATCGTGTGTCTCTGCCAAAGAAACAAGCTGGAAACGTCGAACGGTACGTACACCTAAGCCTTCGAGCTACCTTACATAACCACGATATTTCATATTTCAACAGTTCCGCCAAATCTAATATCTACAATTAATCTCAAAAGTATCCGTCCGTGTCGATATAAATATTTTATGAAGAATCGTTTCTCGCTGAAAAAAAAAAAAAGCAACCGTTAATTAAAATCGAAACCAGGATATAGGATATGAAATAATCGAATTATAAAAATCTGCATAATTGAAAATCACATTTATGATAAAAATTATAACATCGTCCCAAGTAAGCACTACTCCAAGAAAGCACCGAGCACCCGATACACTTTCGGTTAATATACCTATAAGGGGTTGAACCAGTTGAATCCATCACTTGTTGCGCGTACGCCTCCCAATTTCCCTTCCTTCGGCCACCATAACCAGATCGAATTGCGTTATACAGCAAGATCATTAGCCAATCTCGGTCGGAAGGCAGCGAGTGTCTTACGTAAAAGGGCCAGACGGGAGCGATAAGCGGCCGTTTCCAATCTCGACGTCTTCGTCGAGATCGATCCGGTCTCCCCGTTCTGCCCTAGAAGAAACCACCGCCAGCCGATAAAAAGATGACCGAGGGGTGGGGAGGGAGAGTAATGACATTTAAGTGGGCACTATTGCGACGTTATCTTCGCGTTTGGCGGGAGTGTAACTTCTCCTTTTCCCCTGTGCGCGCTCTGCAAATGGGGCGGGGAGGGCAGCGAGTAAAAAAAACGGCACACGCCTCGCGGTGGCACCGCGAACGACCGGCCAGCCAGGCCGAATAATACACGCCAGGCTTGTATATTTTCCGCGGCGAGCGTGCAAAACCGAGCGGAGCGGGTCCAAGCGAGTCCAAGTTGCCGAGGCTTTCTCTGGGACCACCCCGCCCACAATCCGTGTACACGCCGCGCCGTGGTGTACGAGCTTCGTGCACAGCATCATCGTGTAAGATGGAAATAGGATGCGGCGCTAGCCGCGTCACCGATCTACCTGTGTGTAGTTTAAAGATCGTAGTTAAGAGCGCGCGGCATCTTTGGATCGATGTTTGGAATGGATTGGCTTGGGTTGAGGCTTGGATTTCTCATTCATGGTTTTAGAAGAGAATCGAGAAATTGAATGTGGAGGTGAATAGAATATTTTTCTTTTTCTTTTTTTCGAACCCTCTCTTCGTTCGAGATTCGAGTCGTACTTTGACGATATATCGAGAGATATTCGATGACAATTTCACAGCTCGAGCGGAATGTAAAGGCATTCGATTGGTACCAGGATACGCCGAGGATGAAAACCTTGTTCCCGTTTCCTATATATAGAAACTTAAAGCGCGGTAACGCGATAAACGTGCAGAGTCGCACCTCTAGAGGAGTAGTAAATTTATACGTACCCCAGAACTTTATTTGACCAAGAGATCGAACTTGAAAAATTTGAAAAATTCTTCTTCCACTTCGCAATTATTGTTCGTTACCATCCATCCTATTATATACACCGTCTCGCTAACGATTTCACGTTAAAAGTATCGACGGATCGGTAAAAATGGAGAGAGAACTTCTCGTTCGCTTCGATTTTACTCGAGAGATAAAAAGAGGGGAAAGATACAGTAGCCGAGCGAGTATGGAAGAAAAAAGAGTATGGCGGGAAAAGGAACCGCCAGTCATTGCGGTGCGTTCATCGGAACTTTCGATCTTCACGAGCAAACAAGCGAGCGGACAAGCGGTGGAAGACGAAAACTAGATCACTTCTGGACGTGGTCGCCTCGGCCACGCCACGCCACGCCACGCCGGAACGGTGGCGATACTGTGGAAAGAGAGAAAGGGATCGGTGTTATTGGCGGCGTTCACACCAGGCGACCCGTTAATGCTCGAGAATCGAAGACACTCGAACGCGTGTCCATCCTGTCGTATAAATATCGGAACATAATCGCGGCATCCGGGTTATATACGGGCCATATTTCCATCGTAAAGATCGAAAGGTGGTTGTACGGTCCCGGATTTTATGCAGCTTGTGCGTAGGATTATTAATGGACTCGGGACAGGTGCGATTTTAAATAAGTGAAACTAGTTGTAATATTTATATAGTTGTATAAAATTTCCATATTCTTGATGACAATAATTCTAGCCAGCGAAACAACTCTGCGAAGCGATAAATAAGAGGATTCTTGATGCCAGGGGATGACGATTTCAACGATACGTTATTCGAAAATGTTGAAATCGATTCGTGTTATTCTCGTTGGAAAAAGGAAGAATTTGTATTAAATACATCGATATTAAAAAATCTAATTTACCATATTCAACGCTTGGACATTTGATCTCAATCGAGTAGAGAGAAAGTAAGGGAAAATCGGCCATGACAATAACCTAAAATCTAATTTTCCCTTTCTCTTTTTATTCAACCTTATGTATCATCTCACCTTCTCTCTCTTAAATTCTTAAACAGCCACGCGTTCATCTTCTCGTACAACCTAACCTCTCGATTTCAACCGTTCAATTTCAATCTCCGATCCTTTCCCATAACGCTCGAATCTCTCCACTAATTATCGTGCCTTCGAACATACCTTCGATCCTTCTACCGACGATTGGAATTTAATCGATAAAAAAAAAAAATATAAAATGACGTAAAATGACGAATGTGTTAATCGCGCATATCGATCTGGTAAATATTTGATCGACACGAATTAATTGGCGCGGAGCGCGTTCGGCGAGCGCGTAACACGTGCACCGTGTTCCGATAATCAATTAACCGTCGGATTTCACCGCGAAAACGTTAAATAGAACGAAAAGTCGAGCGCTCGAGATGAAAGCTGTAAACGGTCGACGGCCTGCGCTTCCGTGGACTGCGATGGCGCGCGCGTCACACAGGAACAGAGAGCCGATGTAATTGAGATTAACACGCGTCCAACCGAGCCGAAATCCAAAGTTACGCCGATAAACCATTCCGTTCGGATCGTGGACAATTTTATAATATCGTTATTTATCCGGATGGTGTATAAATTATATCGTTAAACGGAAAGTGTTTTCCATGATTTTCCTTTTTTTTTCTTTTTTTTAGCCATACTTTACTGTATACTGTGTACAACGTGTGCGCAGCGAGTGTCTTTGTCGAGACGTCAATTAAAATTAGATTTTGCCGAACGGATGACAGCGTTAATTGGGATCGAAACGAGAGAGCTCGGGGCGAAAAGAAGAACAAGCGAGCAAGAAACCAGTGAAAGTAACGCTCGGCCACGCGTCCTGCCCGAGCATAACGCGGCTTTTCTGCCAAGGAACCCGTGCACACGTGCACGCACGTGGACGTCCCGTCGCTTCCAGGTATCCATGAAAACTTCTAATTACCCGGTGTAAGAGACAGCGGCGATCGGTCTGGTTGCATATGGAATACTGGTAGGAGTTTCGGTTTAACTGGCTTAATAGGGAGATAGGTAGTTGGACAGGAATAAATTGAGGCCCCCGCTGAGTAATCGAGAGATGTGTTATTAAGAATTGTTCGTATTTCAGAATAACCTCTTCGTACGAGTGTGCCATTCGTGATTGAATGATCGAAGAAACGTTTGAAAAAATGAAAATTTTTGGAACGTTTGAGACGTTAGGCATAGCGAGAAAATGAAGAATAAAATTATTTAATTTTAATATCGTACGTTAAATCGAATATATTTAAAATAGTGACAAAGAAACTGATCAACTCGAGGATAATTATTTAATTTCAGAAAAATTGATCATAGTTCGGAGCCAAAATAAACATTTGATCACCAATCTTCATTCAAGAAATCGCAAAAATTTTACTCACAGAATCTCGAAGGTATTACGACGATGTATCAATCGTAATCGTTATTTTGGGTTGTCGGCTGCACGAAAAATCTCGTAAAAAAAGAAAAAGAAGCGAGAGAGAGAGAGAGAGAGAGAAAGAGAAAGAGAGAAAAGTACAAACCGGTGCACTTAACGTGCCAACGAGCGCGAAAGGCACGAGCATAACAAGCTTGGTTTCGCGAGAAAGCGAGAGACTTGAGGTGAAACAGGTGAATTCGTGGTGATAAGGGGCGCGCGCGTGTTCAGCTTGTCATATCGTAACGTAATTTCACGATTTGATAAACTAATCTAATATTAAGGATACGGCACGCGAACTGGTTCCACACACTATAACTTCTTCGGCATCGAACTTTCATTCCCTCGATTTTCTTCCTACCCAGGCTTCATCATCTATTTGCAAATGGTACGGTTAATTAACACGTACTCGTGCTAATTACTTTCTTTATTCGGAATCGAAAGTCGGGACTTTTTTGCAGATCCGAGAAATAGGGTTCGTTCAATATTTTTATCGGTACGCTTGTGCTCATCTGGAAGTGGAATTTTTATTTCCTCCTCGATTAACGCCGATGAGATCGGATCGACGAAGATCCAATTTCTAATTGATTCGAGTCAATGAAGTGGTCTTTATTTCTTTGCCCTGAAATTTTATTCGAAATTAGAACGGGAAATAATTATTTTGAATTTTTAATTCAATCAACGCACGCACAGAAAATTTTTTTTACATTAACATAAAAATGTTAAAAGTTAAAATAGAAAGTGGATAATTATGGGGATAAAATAACGTTTGAAATAATATTTTAAAAAAATGACCAGGTCTATTAGAAAGTGACTTCAGTTTTTTCAAAAAAAAAAAAAAAAAGAAAGAAAGAAAGATCGACGTTACTTTTCTCTTGACGCCCGTCACGAACTTTTCGTAACGCTTCGAATTTTCATACCAATCAATAATATTACTTAACACATGTAACCAAGCCTTTGATCCGTCTACATTTCTTTCGATTCATCGACGCGGAAGATCTCGCATTAGCAATCTTGCAAAACTGCCAACTGCACAATCGAGTGGATTAAGACGTAGCTCTTAAGCATATACCGGAGTCTTAACGATCCATTCATGAATTCCTCGTGGAAACGCGTAGCTAAGCGGCAGGCTTGATTTCGACTCGTCCCCCATTGATTATTTCATTCCTTCCGAAACTAATCCCTTCCTCGCCTTGAATCGACACGTTAAAACGGCCGATCACTTGGAATCAATAGTTTAAAAGTGAGAGATAAACAAACGAACGAAAAAAATCGAATTACCATATCTCCTCATCCATATCGACGTTGCTCATACTACCGTGTTATTAATATAATCTCTTCTTTATCTTATGAATCATTATTTTCCTCGGTCTACGCAACTAAACCGAGTACGCTGTATTTAATTATTAGATTACTCTATAATTATGAAATTTGAACGTAATCTGACATGGTACGGCGATAATCCTCGCCGAACTGGAACTTTCGATCGCGTAAGAAGATAGACGCGTACCGGAAAGATGGGTGAATGAAACGAGAGGCAAATTCCGGTAGTTTTATATATATGTAAAATCGAATATAAATATATCAAAATCTAAACTGTAAGCCTCGCTTTCGAAAAGTGGATGATGAATATTCATTCGATCTTCGAAACTTGGCGTTACGGGAAGGAATTTTCGAAAGGTGGGATTCGATAAATGGCGGAAGAGAGAGAGAGAGAGAGAGAGAGAGAGAGAGAGAGAAAGAGCTAACTTTTTAACTCGGCGGACGGCCAATTTGTAGAATAATTTCTCAACCGACTTACTCTTCGTTTCCTCTTTCCTTCACTCTTCGCTCGATTCTAGCCGCGAGAACGGCGCATACCAACGCTCATTCTTAGAATCCTTGGCGAATACCGGAGCGTATCGAGCTACATGGAGGAGCGCGCCTGTTAATAGGAGCCACGGTGTGTAAACCGAGCAATTTCAAAGGGCAAATATTCTCCATTACTCTTGCTCTAAGTAGGAAAAGTTGGCCGAAGTGGAACAGCCTTAATGGCTTTATTCGATCATAAATTCGATCAGAAATCTTATTTTCTAACGTTACATTTTTCACGATAGAACCATATATACGTATATCGAAACTATTCAAATTTTAAAATCTCTTTTCAAAAAACAAACGAGATTCGACAATAAAAGTGATAATAAAAATGAAACTTTATATCGCAGATTAATTTCTTCAAGAAATTGCAACCAACTTGCGAAATAATTATTTACGATCTCTGCGTTTACTTAAGAGGGGGTGGGTGGATGTCGAAAAATAGACAATGAAAATTTCACAATTTAGGGGCGTGTAGATCGGATCGAGGCCAGAGGCGAAATCGAGCGGTGCTACGCCGCTGTATTTCGAATCGCTTTTAATTTATAATGGCGAACGATGTATATATGGGACCCCAACAAGGAAGCGAGAACAACTCGTGCTCCGTGTCACTATCACTCGCGTTCGACGAAACGAAACTCGGCCGCAGTGGTCGCAAGATCCGTTCCCGCCATTCCTCCATGTGTCACCCTCGCGTAATAACATTCCTTCATCCCTCGAATCCTACCGTTCGAAAATCCTTTCCCGTCGTGCAACGAATTTTACAATTTTTACGAGGAATGATACACCATGTTTCGTTTGATACACCATGTTTCGACGATTTCTCTTCGAGCACGCTAATTCTCGATCGTATTGGGATATCTGTATTGGGACACTATATACACTATAGGAACATGTTAATCGTAAGAGACGCTAGGACTCTAAGTTATAGGCAGATAACGTCGTGGCCAGGGTTCAGACACTTCCTGGTTATACTAATCCTAGTTCATGCTCGGCCACGGACCGATTCTGGCTATCTTTAGATTACACCGGACACTAGCACCGATCTTAGATTGCGCTAGACCTATAGCCACGGGGATATAACGTTGGATACAATGTGCAGTTTGAGGTTATATTAATTCCAGGTTATGTTCGGCCGAATGTTGCAACGGTATGCCTTCGATCCTGGTATTGGGTTAAGCCCAATGAGCTTACCGTATAATTTGTCGGAGATAATCAATCGGATATCGGTGTTTCTTTCGGGAAATTTTCGAGCGATGCGCATAGAATCGCGACGAATAGGAAAGTGGATACAGGAGGTTTAAATAAGGTTAAGGTTTCTCTCCGTCTAATCTAATTTGTTGATACAAAACATTCCTTCTGAACGCTTTGTTTTCATCCACAGTATCACAGCACTCTCCTTTTAAGCGAGACCTGTAATGCCAAGTTGGATGAATCATCGAAAACTCGAATGGAACCGCTCTGTGTCTGATAAGGACGGTGCGTATCTACTGGCGCGGGCGCACGTGACTGGCACGCACGTTCACCAAAGCGGCCATTTCCTTTTCGTCGATCGAATCCCAGTCAACAATTTTTTTCTTTTTTCTTTCACCTAGTAAGGGAAAGTCGGCGTGTTGAAAATTGAAGTGTCATCCCATTTTTACGAATTCGAATTCGAAGGAACAATTCCTCCCGAGTTTGATTAAAATTTTTTAAAATTTGAAAAAAAGGAATTAAATAAAATCCTCACGTTAAACGTCCAATTTCAAATTCGATCTACACGGGAGAGAATCGAATCTCGCGGACGATTTAAAATCGATCTACCACGACAATCCGATCTAGGATTTCACCTAATGCCGGGTTCTCCTCTTTTCAAAAAAAAATCTTCGAACGCGGGCGTGAAACACACGATTGGTGTTTCCTTTGAACGGACGGAAGCCGTAAGTCGAGCTCGATTCAGAAAGAGAAAGAGAGAGAGATCCTATCTTCCCACCCACGTGACGATTTGGAAGGCGGAGGATTCCATGGACACTTGGTCTCGCTTCTCTATTACCAGGCGTGGACATTACGATCGGTGTCCGTAGCATCCGATACCGAACCGATCGAGACGACTGACCCACGACTGCCTACACGATCTCCAACCTAGAGCTGTAGAACGGTGGGCCGGCCATTTTTTTTTTTTTCCCCCTTCGACCACTCGAGATTATCGCCCGCCACGGGACAACACTCGTGCTCGATCCCTTCGTTTCTGAGTCACTGCTCCGCCCTCGGAACGCGAGCTGTGCGTAGACCGGGGAACTCGTCACGGAACTCGAATCCTGAGAGGAGCGAGCCGAGGAACCCGTTACTCGTCCGCCAGTATGCATGGACGCGAGCGGATGGAAAATCGCTGCATGCACGAGGGATGGCACCGGTCGAGCGAGAGATATCTAATCTTGTAATGGATAAGCGATTACTCGAGAGCCAGTTCTTCGTATGTTGCCACGGCATAAATCGAGTTTGTTATTGTCGTCCATTCATGCTTTTTCAAGATTCGAGCTTGGAGCGAGAATTAGATAAAGAAGTTTTTCTTGTCGTCTTCGAGGGACGGGCGGATTTTGAAATATATATTTGTGAAATGAATAAGTAATAAAGGGATAATTTTGCTTTTGAGATTATTGTTAGTTTTCCAAACATCCTTTACATCTAAAAAAAAAAAGGCTTTAAATAATTTACTTTATACGTGGTGAAACGAGAATGGAAAATTGAAATCTACGAAAATCTACGAAAAACGCGAATTACTCGTAAGGAGAATAAAACGAATTTCTTTGCACTCTTAAATTAACGGACAAGTTTCGAAAACAGCTGGCGTCCACTTCGAGAGCAGGATACTCGAGCAACTTTTTAATCGAAGATATAAACTCGTAGCTAATTTGTATTAACTGTTGGTAATTTGTATCGGCCGGAAATGGAATCGTAACTCGATTTACTCGGGGCGGAAATGGAGGCGAGCGCGTTTAAATGCGCGGTAGCCGGACGAGATCGGTGCGCATCGTGAGCATAATTATCGAGCTTATCGATGGATTTATCGTGCCACCGGATCGACTCGAACGTCTCTCTCGCGCACGGTCATATCATAACGCGCCGAGAGAGTGAACCGGTTCCAAGCGCGCGAGTTTGACGCAAATGTGAAATGTGACGAAATTCCGGGTTATCCGGGCGACACACCTCTATCGATTGTTTCGCAATCGATCTCCCTATTCGAAGATCGGCTCGCTCCTTTCCTCGCCGATATTTAAACACTCTGTTTCGAGTATCGTTCGGATTGGATCCCACGATTTATTGATAAAAATCTGGGAAAGTTTCAAAAAGTTTTGTTCGCAGGAAGATTCGTTTTCTGCGTAGTTTTCTAATAACGATTAAATTTTTTAATGATTGAAATTTTATTAATTCGAGCTCCAATTCGAGCTTAAAAATATCGAAGCTTAAAAGAATCAAATTGATTGAGTGAAATAAAAGAAATGTAAAATATAAATCCATCGTTCGAACTTACAAATGAGAAAGAAATTTGAGGAAAAGAGACGTATTTATTTGGCATCGTGGCGACAGATATAGGCCTCCTACGAGCGCACGATCTTTCGACATCCTTCCGCGTTCCAAGACGACGCGTCGTCCTTTTGTTCGGCCCACGTTCAACCCTGACGATGACTCGAGGAAATCGACGACTTAATTAAATCGCTACGAAAAACATCGCCTTTATTCCCGAACGCGCGAGGACACGATCGAAGTGAGTCACGGCATTCTTCGCGATTCTCTCAGGTTAATTAAGGATGGATCTTGGCGAACTTGAGGCCGGTGACTAGACGCTAGGCCACATGTCCCTCTATCGATCCAATTGCGACCCGATCCTATCGTTATTCAAGGTATTTTGCAACGGCCCCGTGATCGCACACCGAGGAGGAATCTGCATTCTTCGCGTCTTCACGAGATTTTACGAGCTTGTTATTCGTAATGCGCTCGATCCACGGAAGGCAGTAACGAACGAGTCTATAACTTGTCTGAATAATTAAAACGGATTATATGGTGGTAGTCAAAGTGTCGTAAAATGGAGGAACGTTGGCAACCCGTTGAATCATGATAGTTGATGGATCTCCCATTCCAAATAAATAAATAAGTTGAATCGCGTGGATTAATATAATTCTCCGTTTTTTCTAGTTTCTTAACGTTATTTGAATTAAATTGTAACGTTGGCAATGACACTGGCTCGGTTCTCATCAAACGTTTCATCTATTCTCTGTTTAATTTACAGCACGAGCCTGAAATTTTCATTTTCCAATTAATAGAAATAGGAGAAAATTTTGAAGTTAAGAACAACTCGAAACATCGAATAACGATATTATTAGTCACACGAAGAACGAATTATTATTTAAATTATTACTTAAACTAACTCATTACCTTATTAATTTCGAAATTGAATTCGCAAACAAGTGATAATTTAATCTAATAATACGTATCTATAATAAGTATCTCCACTGGAAAATAAACTTGAAACAATATCTGTAAGGATAAATATAATAATACGTATATAAACACGACAAAAAAAGAAAGAAAAAGAAAAACAACGTAGAAGAAACGTTTAATTTTAAATCAAACGCAAACGCTTTTTACACGGAGGGAAACGTGAGAGAAAAACTTGCCAATTGACCTCATCGATCGCCGTTTAAAACGCGATTTCCAAATACAAATACATCCGCGCTATTTATTTATATTATTCGTCGCGCGGCACGATATTATTTTCCAACACCGGACACCGGATAATCGTCGTTTCCCCGCCACGCGTGTGCATCGTCCACACTTTCTCGACGCCCAGAGAGAGAGAGAGAGAGAGAGAGAGAGAGAGAGAGAGAGAGACGCGATTTTTCCGCGCGCGGATCGGCATCCGAGCTAAAAGGTTTCGAAAGCGAGCCGCCACCGGACGACGACATTCTTTCGCAGCGGTTCTGGAGCAAAGCGGCCGCTTCTCCCGCGTCTCGAAACCACCGCGTCTCTCATCGCGATGGAATTTGCATTTAAACGCCTCGCTTACGCAACGCGTTCAGGAAAGAACGGCGAGAATGATGATAGCACGATAAAGCGATTCTCCCTCTCCTGGAAGGATATTTTTATCTATGTTTTATTTGCAACAACAATCGATATTTGGGGCAAGATGCGGCTCGTTATTTCAAGTAGAAGTTCCATATTTCTTAATATTGTAATCAGTTTGATGAATTGAATAGTTATAGAAGAAAAATTGGCGAACGGACGAGGCTATCACACAGACAATGCAAAATCGCATGTTGCATTGATTGTAAGAGAAAAGAGATTGTTACGTGTTAATTGGAATATTCCATCACATCTTCTGTATTCTCCAAATCTTGCTTTATTCGATTATTACTTGTTATTATTGTTATTAAGAAATTCTCTCCGTAAGCGAAATAAGAAAGTACCTCGAGGAATATTTTGCAAATAAACCTTAATAATTTTGGAAAAAGGGAATAATGAGGCTTCCTGAGAGATGGAAGAAGGTGATAGAGCAGAACGATTCATATACAACGCAATAAATTAAACCTTAAACAACAAATATCGTGTATTCACTTCGTACCAACAAAAAAGAGAGAAACTTAAGGGACACCCTAATATTAAGGGATATTGTAAGGCATCTTCTATGTTGAAGCAGTCCTTTTATCAGGTTAAAAGATATCTAAGCGAAAATCATGATAATAAATATTCCAATAAATTGTTTCTCTTTTGAAGATTTTCAATATATAAATATGTAATCGTTGCTCGAAGATTAACTAATCATTCAAAAAAACACTCGACGTAGATAAATAACCAACGAATACTAACACATTCGTAGTGACAAATTATATTACATGAAATTATATTACATGATCGAGTCATCGTCAAACGATATCTCACATTCGATACTCGGATATCCGGCAAGATATATCCTTGTTCGAGACGTTCTCAAAGAAGAGCGACGAGTGAATGGAGGAAGGGGGTTAAAAATTACGATCAAAAATTACGAGGCCCAATTAGCCTTCGCGTCCAATCCCGCCAGAGACACCGTGACCGAACACTGTAATTATCGGGCATAACTCATCGGGAACGCCCGCTGGGCCAAGCCGACGAAAATTAATTAAAACATTACATCGTCCTTCGTGCCTTTTAACAGGGCAAATTAGTCAAATTGGGACTTCATCGATTGTCCAAACCTGTCGATTCACGGCAAGGACGACTTTCCCACGTAATTACCACCACCCGGCCAACGATTTTCAACGAAATTTCCGTCAGATTCTCGACACGCAGGCCGATGACGCGCGCAAGGACGCGCGGATTAGCATACAGGCGGACCACCCATGATACGACCCTGCCCGGCCAACGGACTCTTCAACCTCGTAATAAGCGGCCGCTCATGTCGGATCCTCCTCGGTACAAGTACCGCCCGTGTACCCATCCGTATATCTCGATTTATATCGTTATCGATCCTTTATTGGCGTCTATATATATTCCCGGTTCTTACAACGATCGCGGACGATATCTCTCTCTCCCCCTCCTCCGTTCCTTCTCTTCCTGTTCCGCTGCACAGAGCCGCGTAGGAGGAGTCTACGATGCTCGTAGATGAAACGTAGGTAACGGCCGAGTTTCGTTCCAAGATTCTTTATTATTCTTAAGCTTTCCTCGTCGAACGAAAGATTCCTTCGACAGTTGATGGATAGATGATAAGAAATGGTGAATATATATATATATAGATGTTATCGATTTTTAACGATCGAATTTCGTCATTCTAAGATTCTTCGTTATGGAAAGATTTTTTAGTGTTGAATTCCTTTTTTCGTAGGAATCTCTCTTTGGGATTTTTTTCTTGATATACATTTGGTTATTATATAATATATATATATTCTATCTTATGTTATCGATTTTTAACGATCGAATTTCGTCATTCTAAGATTCTCTCTTTGGGATTTTTTTCTTGATATATATTTGGTTATTATATAATATATATATATATATATATTCTATCTTATGTTATCGATTTTTAACGATCGAATTTCGTCATTCTAAGATTCTTCGTTATGGAAAGATTTTTTAGTGTTGAATTCCTTTTTTCGTAGGAATCTCTCTTTGGGATTTTTTTCTTGATATACATTTGGTTATTATATAATATATATGTATATTCTATCTTATGTTATCGATTTTTAACGATCGAATTTCGTCATTCTAAGATTCTTCGTTATGGAAAGATTCTTTAGTGTTGAATTCTTTTTTTCGTAGGAATCTCTCTTTGGGATTTTTTTCTTGATATACATTTGGTTATTATATAATATATATATATTCTATCTTATGTTATCGATTTTTAACGATCGAATTTCGTCATTCTAAGATTTTTCGTTAGTTCTTTATGGGAAGATTCTGTAATGTTGAATCTTTTTTTTGAAGGAATCTCTCTTTGGGATTTTTTCTTGATATATACTTGGTTATTCTGTTATATAATGAATAATTTCGACATTGATCTAATTTCGTTCTAAGATTCTTTATGGAAAGATTCTTTACCGTTGAATCTTTTTCATAGAAGTCTCTCTTTGGAATTTTTTTTACAATTGATTTTAATCTCTATGAATATACTAGCCCGTTCTATCCGTGCAACGAATAAAAACGATCTTGTAAGGGGAATGGATATGTATTTCAAATAATTTCCATACTCTGCCAACATCTTTAAGATAAATTCACCGTAACATGTATTCGACGATAAACCAGTTATAGACACGATTAATTAATTCCACCCGTAATTGTAACTATAACCCATAAGGATAGGGGACAGGCATAAGCGCATATACGAGAATAGGAACAAGCCTGTTTATCGTCGCCGCCGGTTTATTGGCCTCTGTACCCCGTGTACCGCGCTTATTAATTAACCAACCCCGTCAATTATTCCGAGTAATTATTGGAAGCATCGATATCCCGATAAGATGTACCCCGTGAGACGACAAGTGATTACGATTGGGTGTACACGCTCGTGGATCGGTTCAATTCGATGTACGATCTCGTACGATACTCTCGCGTGTTATCGGCGAGTGACGCGGGGCGAAAAGAAAACGTTGGCAGGATTTTTCGAGCTCGAGGATCCAGCCGTAGCGACGACCGTGATACGAAGGACACGAGCAGTGTCTTTCTCTCGTTGGTCAAGCAAGAAGTTGCTTGAAAAATGTGTTACGGCTCGTCGTTGGCCGTGCAAGAAAAATTGCATAAAAAGGAGTAACCTTCGTTTCCTAGTTCGTTGATCACCATATTGTCGTCGTTGATTTGCGTAACTAAGAATTTTTCTCCCGATCGATCTGCTTGATAGAACTTGCTGAAAGGAAAGAAAGAGAGAGAGAGAGAGAGAGATATCCGTGCACGGTTTCGGCCGTTTCATTGTGGCCGTGGTTAAATTAGACGTCTTCGAAAAACTATTGTACAACCGTGGTGATTTATCGAAGCCCCGAGCAACGATTAATTGCGCGTTGCAAGAGTGAACGCGAAAAACATCGTGTGGTCGATCGGTTATAATGTTACGGTTGGTAAAGTGATTGGAAGGAATCTGTCCGGTGATTTAATAAAGAGTAATTGTCGTTCTGAAGTTTCAATTCGTCCGTATACTTAAGAATTTCAATTTTAATAGTTGCGTGGAACGCGAAGCAAGGGTGAGGCGGGAAAAAAATTGATAAAAAAGCCTTTGATAATTCGAGATTGCAAGATTTATATCCATAATATCGTAGAAGAATCTAATAAATATCGAAAGAAATTTTCTATATGCTTACGATGGAAGAGGTAAGCTAGTTCTCGATTAATAAATTCGCTTAATCATCGAAACTATAAATTTCGTTCTGATAAATTAAATTCTGTTTGAAAATATTATACAGTATTCAGTATTCGATCTTTCCGCAATTACAATATGATCAATAGAAGCAATCATTCGGGATCCTTATTCGCTCCCCCCTTTTCTTCCTATCTTCGTATTCTAGTTTTCAAAGTGCATTGAGTCGTCACGCGATGGAGCACGCGAATCGGCCGAACCGATCCGCGATGAGCGTCGATGATTTCTTCCTTGCAATTTTCTGACCCCCCCCTTCCTCCACGAGATCGTTATCGGCTCCGATCTTCTGCACACGTTCGAGGTTCGGCTCGATCGGGAAACAATTGGCCGACTGGGACGCGACCTGTCCACGCGCGAATTCGGTCGAAAGTTTGCCGGTTGACGGGGCGCGAAAATAATTGACTGGTCGGCTCGGTCGGTAAGCGAATGCCTCGACGGCCATTAGTTTCTCGGTCGATCGGCCGTGATTTACGCTATCGTTAACGCCGCGTTTAAGGAGCTGCGACACCTTCGCCGAGAGATGTTTTGACGGTGTTTTCGGCCTGTGTGTTTATCCGTGGTACCAGGACCGATTTAAGAAACACGTAATTAAAAAGCGCGCCATTTAACGCCACCTTCCCCCTCTTACCTCCCTAATGATTTAAACCTTTTTTGAGGAGAGGGACGAGAGTGTCAATTTTCGTACGACGTTAATTCGTAATTTACCTTATCGAGTGGGCAAACGAAAATTTCGTGGCGATGTTTGCTGATCGTATCGGGTACGGGATGGATGATGAGAGAGGGATATAGCGAGGTAAAAATTAAGAAGGAACGACGTTTTTATAGAGGTCGTTTAAATTTTCGGTTACAAATTTTTATCGTTAAATATATATATATATATAGAGAGAGAGAGAGAAGTTAAAACGTATTTGATGCGAGTATTCGAAGTTTGGAAACACCGAGCAAGTATTTGACCCCTTCGATTCTTTTACACATTTATTCTCTCAATAACGATAAACCTATCAATTATTCAACATTTCGTAGTTTTGTTAATATTCATCTTTCTATCATGTTAATCGAAGCAGAATATTTTTACGATTGCGAAATTCCTTTCAAATTACGTTTAACGCGTTTATACTCGTCGATTCCTTCATAACTCTCCTTTATAGATCTTCATAACCGAGACGAACCTCGATCACTCGTGTCGAAAACGAAACGATCGATCGGAATCGGGGGTCTAATCGCTGAGTAACCAAGGAGATCCTTCCGCTCGAGTACGCTGTTAAGGCCGATTTCTAAAAATCGCAAAAAAGTCGATGGTGCAACTGATAAAGTCCTTGCCGCGAGTGAAAACTAAACTTGCCGATTCTTGGTGCCGTTTCGAGAGATCTCGCCTCGCGGGGACCCTCCCCCTCCGTGCTCCTTGGCGAGGATCGTGAAACCGATCGCTCATAAACACGAAATTACTGTAGTCGTCGGGTTTGTTGCGTGCAAGCCGCACTGGCGTAGCGAATCCGTTGAAAAGTTGCCCGAGGCTTGCTCGAAACCGCCCGATGTTTGACGTTTCTATTGCAACCGATTCCACGATAACCCGTGCTGCATGTGGAATTCAATAATGACGTAATGGCGGCTTAATGGCCGCAACTTCGTCGAGCGGACGAAGAGTACATGTCGATTCCAGTTGGATTCCGAAGCAATGGAAATCTTATGACAGTCGATTTGGAAATTTTATATTCTTATGGATGGAATTTGTTGGGGTTAAACTGCAATCGAACTCGAGTCGATTCGTTTCCTATCGATGATCCTATCGATATGTCGAAGCTTATATATCGTTTATAGATTGTAAAAAAAAAAATGGAGTCGTGCCAATGATTGGAAGATCGGAAGAAGAAGAAGGTAAAAAGATCTGGCCCGACCTCGTTGCATCGATGAATTGTTCCTTGGCACGAGAGAGACGATGTATATACAGACAGGATAAAAGCGAACGATTGAACGATTATCATTACCGCAGTTTAACGATCGTTTCTGTATTTTTCTTCTTTAATAGTCGTTTCCTTTTCTTATTGGAATTTTCTATTGGAATTTCGTCTCTTTCTCTCGTCCGATTCTTCCGGATTATATTATAAAAGAAATCGCGATCGAAATTAACTTCACAAATATCTTTTTTCTTTTTTAAATTCAGAAGATTTTTTAACTCATCTGTTGCACAGATACTCTGACAAAAAGAGGAATCGAACGGAGTAAATCACCGCCACCGGTTCTCTCTCTCTCTCCCTCTCTCTCTCTCTCTTTCTCTCCGTTTACAAAAAGCGAACTGGAGCAAACTTTACGGCTTCTCCTTTCGTTCGTTGAAAACTGTGAAACCGGAGAAACATCGCCGCGAAAAATTGTCTCTCTGGGCAATAGCTTCCTTCGTTTCACGATTTCCTTGGAAACGATTACGATTCAGCGAACGTGTCTAGAATATTATTACAGACAGTGATCTCGAAAGAGAGGGAAAGAGAGAGAGAGAGAGAGAGAGATCGTTAGTCGATCGCGCGAACAACCTGTGCCACCGATACGAAAAAGACGGAGGAAAGGGATTAACGTAACAATGATGGCGTTACATCATGGGCCTCGCGTTATAAAATAAAGCAACGGTTGCCGACATTTATTGCCCCGTGCGTCGACACCGTCTATGTGAAACGCGCATAATTCGGCTCACGTAATTTCACGCAATTCGAGGAACGAGCCGGCTTCGACGAGAAAGGGAAGAAGATGGTTTTTAGGTCAGGAACGCTGCTGATCCCTCCGTCCCTTTTTCCACGAGACGGCCTTCTTCTCATACCTCTCTCTCTCTCTCTCTCTCTCTCTCTTTTTACTCAAGACGCTCTCAGCTTCTGAACGAAACGAGGATTCTTCGCCTCGCGTGATAAATGAAGGATATTTGTAGAAATATAGGTCGTCGGTTGTAAATTATTCGAATGATCGACCGGAACGAACGTTGGTTACGTCGATGATACTCGATACGATTACGATTCTACGATTCGTGCTCTATCTTAATTCCAAGGATATCTCTCTTAATCTCGAGGAATTTTGCAAGGGAAGTTTGCATAGGATAAATATTCATCGAGAGATGACAAACGACGGAAATGATTTCAAATCCTTTCCTTTCGAATTGTTAACTTTCTACGCGTTATCGTATATAATATTCCGTGTGAATAATTTCTTTCGTTCAGATCATTTTCTAAATTCTTTCAAGATACAAGAAAAAAAAAAATCTTCAACAAATTCTTTCAGGTACAAGGAAAGAAGAAAAAAAAAGAAACCTAATTTTCGTTTCTAAATTTCTTCAACCGCGGAAAATTGAACGAGTTTCGAGAACGATCTATCTATTATCGGTTTCGAGAAATCGTATCGAATGGCGGGGAAACGGTTTTTGCCGATCCAAGAGCCAAGAGAGGGAGATGCACGCTGTCCTCGCGGATGTCGGTTAGCAGTTTCCTGGGAGAGCCAGGCGTGTATGGTACGTATTCGTCCTTGAAGCCGTTACACTCCCTTGCATCCGTGGCTCTCCTGTAAATCGGGTTGCCTCGGGTTTGCCTCGCCATTACACCCACCGACACGCCTCTATCGTCCATCCATCGATCCTGTCCATCGTTGTTGATTCATCGGAAGCATTCAACTGCGATCCGTTCTACTATTTCTTTCCAAGCTATGTGAAAGGATCGGATAATTCGTCCTTCTGCGCAAAGTGTTCTGCACAAGTCGGTTGAATAAAGGAAGAATCGATATCGATAGAAATCGATTCTACATATAATTATAATTACAACGAGAGAGGAGGAGGAGATTGATGAAACTGAAAGACGTAAAAAAAGGAAAAACGCAATGCTAGGAATGATAAATTTCGAAAGAAAGAGGCAATTCTCTTTTTAAAATTTCCGATCAACTTCTTTCCGATTCTCAAAGTCACGAGTTACTTTTTCTCGTTCCCGCTCTAAACTATTTCCCCCCTCCCTCTAAACTGTCCATAAAGTTTACAATTTTTCTAAATTTCGTTACACGAAATGCACGAAATATTCGAACTCCAATTATCGCGGTCCGCTTATAAATTCTTTAAAAACGCGGAGAAAATAAAAAAAATGTGAGATCGACGCGTTGCATCAATTTCGTTCAAGAACCAATCATTAATAACCACTGGACAGGTGCGAAACTGTCGCAACAGCGCAGAGTCCCGTTAGAGCGAGGTCAAACGGACGCAAGGTGCTCTGATACAATTTTAACGAGCGCGATCCCTCGGTTCCAATCCAACCAGTGAAAGTGATAGAAAGCGAAATAATGGAGGTGTGACGGCAAGTTGAAGGAGACGGCGAGTTGAAGCAAGATCGAGGAGGAAGGAAAAAAGGAAAAGAAAAAAGGAAGGAAGGAAGGAAGGAAGGATGGACGTTGGCGCGAAATCTCTACGTCTCGCGACTACTCCTTGCGAGGAGGGGAGATGGGAGGAGATGAATCGAGCGTAGAGAAATGATTAGTATCGGGTCGTTAAGGCGGCCATGTAAACGGATAATTGGGCAATAACCCAGAAGCGAAGATCACGAATATGCTCCGCATATGGAACGATCACGATCGTAACGAAGATCTAGCTCCTCAGATAAACATGTAACGAACGGCTGGAGGGGAGAGGAAAAAAACCGGTATAAGAAATCGCGGGGGGCGCGGCCAAGTCGACCCTCCTCCCCCTCCTCCTCCTCCTCCCCCCCGTGAAAAATCGCGGAAATCTCTCGATTAAACGACCGACGAACCTTTCGTCGAGCCTAACCTCGACATGCTACGAGTTTTGAATAATAATAATAATAATAATAATACTCGGATGTTGCGAAAAAGGGGATAATTTAATGTTTCGTTCTTTTATCGATTTTTAGAATTTTCTTTTTTTTCTTAACTCGAGTAACAACACCGTTTGGAATTAGAAATTTGTAGTAATTAACTAACCATCGAAATTTTAAGATTACTTGGATTTTTTTCGAATCGTCGATCTTCGAAACGTTCGACCTTCGCGTGTCCTCCACCTCCGCATCGAGAAGAGCTACCCAACACCATTGCGAGGGTTCATTGTAAGGAAATGAGATTCTTCAAGAGGAGAAGGAGGAGGAGGAGAGGCGCCTTCCAATTTATTCGAATTATTTGGAACGATCGGCATTAGGAGTCTCAGCTACGATACGATCGGTTCATTATGCATTTGGGACGATGCGCCGGAAACGGAGGAGGAGAAGGAGCGCAGAAGGAAGACTCTCAAGGGATAGGTGGACAATGCACGACGCAAGGCTGAAGGAACAACGGTTCCGCCAAGAATGGGAATATAAATTTCGTCTCAGGTTGGATCGGTTTCGAATCGGTTTCGAGCAGATAAGACGATACGAGCATAGATTTCGTATCGTTTCTATATATATATATATATATACGTATACCGGCGAATTCTTGGATCGATATATGGGCGTGACGACGTTTGCACATCGGGCCCCCTGTTATTCCTTCTTCCCTTCCTCGTGTGTAAGATCTGATTTCCTTACAATGTACAGTGTGTATCGTGTTACACAGTACCGTACCCACCACCCAGCGCACATTCGTTATGGTTTATGTAAATTGGCCGCGTGCGCGCGCGTTAAAAGCGGTTGTTGGGATGGTCGAGGAATGCTATATGGATTTATGGTGTCATCCGTGACACGTTAGGACAATAAAACGAAAGAAAACGGATAGGCGATCGAACGGTGAAAAAGGTTAATGGTTTTCCATCGAGCTGTAATAATTTATCCCTCGCTTTTCTAGAAACGAAGCTTGGACGTGCGACTTTGTGTACTCAGAAGAGATGTAAAGTAAAATTTTAAATTGATCGAAATAAAGTTAATTCATAATAATTAAGTCGAATATTATATAATTTATTATTACTTATAGTAAATTTAAGTAATTAATTTTTTTCAATGTCTAACTCTCGAAGAAGAGTTACATCTATGAATTGGTTTATTTATTTTACTGCACAATAAGAAATACGGATAATAGGATAATAATGGATAAGAATCAAACTTTAATCTCTTCAACGTTAATCGAGGCAACGACTTAATATCAGAAGTATTAAAAACGAAAAAAGAAAAACATTTAAATATCACCTATACTATTATTCTTAACGATAAGAATATCAATGCTGCAACGTCCATCTTCCAAAGCTCTCTACCTCGTCGTACAAACGCAAAAACACACCGTTATCTCCACAATAACCCGGCTCTCGAGCGAACCAACCCGCTGTTATTGAGCAGGTGGTCAAGAGGTTCCGGAAGCGGGTTGTTCGAAAAAACGCGCTCGACAACATTGGCGTGGCTGCACGTACGATATCGCGAGATAATCGCGAGCCAGTTCGTGCGGAATGGTCGCGCGTTCAGGAAAAGAAAGTGTCGTCGAAACCAGAAGCCGGATGACGATCTTCAGCGAGAAAATGTTAAATAATCAAAGACGAATTTGCGAATATTTTTGTTATATGTTCGTTCACACTTCGATTCGATCGATTCGTGAAGCATCGAATATCGAGTGATAGAGTTAAGGCGAATTTAAATTTTTCATTTTGCGAACAACTATTCATTTGTTCGTTATTACGCGTTATTCGTTTAAACCCATCGCTATGGATGATGATCGTCTATCCTATTCCTCAAAAATTAGAAACTGTCACTACTTTCTTAACTTTGGATGGGATTCACATACGAATCATCGTCAGAAGTGCTCTCCACAGTGAATCTAAATTAACCTTAACCGACGTAATGGCGTGTTCATTAGAAGCAGAAAGCATTTACGAGCGGATTGCTTTCGTTTCACCTTTCAAAGATTTTATTTCTCAGGAGGAAATCTCCGTCTCGATGTGCTCGTAAAATTTACTTACTGGGCGTGACCGCTTTTTTCCCCTATCACGTTGATAAGATTCTACGTTCCGCGTGGAACGATCTGACCTTTTAGGTCTGAACGGGTTGAGAATTTTGACGGACGGAGTGGAAATCCTGTTCCTTTATCCTGAGAGAGATTATGTTCCACCATGTAGTGCCACCAACATGTTCGTACGTGCTTGTATGGCTCGATGATATTATGATGATTGAATAGTGTGGAATTCCTATGTTTCCTGTGGAAACGAATATTAAAACATTAAATGAAAGATATTTGATCTTAGAGGTTTTGGATTTTTTTGAAAATTGAAAATTTTTATACCATCATTTTTATTGAATAAGAAAAAGTTAAAATTTCTGATATACCTTAAATATCAGATTATTAAAACAACTTATTACATAATTGATAGAAATTTGTTTATATCGTGTAATTCAATGGACTTAATTTCCCTTAACGGATCTTTCAACGAATATTTCTTAATGGAATCACAATTAGAAGATGAAATATTCGAGACGATCAAATTAGCTGGAAGAACATATTTTTAGAATCATCTTACGATTCATTCCAATCAAATTAATTTTACCATTTCAAATTTAAATAAAAAAAAAAACAAAAGAAATATTCTTCCTTGCGATCTTTAGAACGTAAAAATTAAAAATGCTTCTTCGTAAATAAACTTTACTCTATTCCAATCAATAATAACCACTCAAATTTTCCACTTCGAATGCGCCATTCGAATCCTTATCACCGAGGAACACGAAGCGGCGAGTGTGCGTGCACGGCTCACGTGCGATATTTCCGATACCGAAAGTTCGAAGTGCAGAATTTCGTGGCAGAAATAAATCCCTCCACCTTCGTGCCGTTGAACTTCTCTTCCGTACGTATAAACGCACGATAAAAATGTAAAACAAATGAAAAAATAAAAAAAAAGAAGAGGAGGAGGAGGAGGGAAAAAAAAAAAAAGGAAAGAAATCTCGTCTCGTTCTCCTTCTCGTGCGTCCTCCGTCTCCTATAATCCCGGCCGGAGGAGCGAGAAGGACGGAGAGAGAGGAGATCGAACGAGAGTCAGACGACTTGGTGTTCACCTACTCGCGAGGGTGTGTACCAAGGCGTGTGCAGAGCCCGTAGAAACGAAGAATTCGCTCTGCACGAGACAGCGATACCGGTGCAAGGAGGTATCTATCGCTTGTGCAATAGTGAACGTATAGCGGATGTCAAACCGAGCCGCGCACACGTATCGCACACCCCTGCACCGACTCGGCACCGCGTGTACGTGCATATCTGCATCGCGGTTGACAACTCGCGTGCAGCTTACGCGCCGCTTTCGTGAACCCTAGCCGTGAGCGCTAATTTGCAAACAGGAAGTGGAAAGTGGATAGAAGAGACTTTGACTTGGTTGGATCGGAGGTAAAACGAGATGGGAGAAGTTCCTTTCGTAAAATTTAGGAACAGTTAAATTGTGTTGCATTGTCTTTCATTAAATTTTGAAATTTGGAAAGAGTTAAATTAGGAATTCTGTCGGATCGTCTTTCATTAAATTCTGAAATTTAGAAAGATTTAGGAATTTTATTGGATCGTCTTTCGTAAAATTCTGAAATTTAGAAAGAGTTAAATTAGAAAATCTGTTGGATCGTATTTCATTAAATTCTGAAATTTAGAAAGACTTAAATTAGGAATTTTATTGGATCGTCTTTCGTAAAATTCCGAAATTTACAAAGAGTTAAATTAGAAATTCTGTTGGATTGTCTTTCATTAAATTCTGAAATTTAGAAAGATTTAGGAATTTTATTGGATCGTCTTTTATTAAATTCTGAAATTTAGAAAGACTTAAATTAGGAATTCTATTGAATGGTTTTTCATAAAATTCCGAAATTTTAGGGAGAGTTAAATTAGAAATTCTATTGGATTTTTTCGTAAAATTCTGAAATTTAGAAAGAGTTAAATTAGAAAATCTGTTGGATCGTCTTTTATTAAATTCTGAAATTTAGAAAGACTTAGGAATTTTATTGGATCTTTTATAAAATTCCGAAATTTTAAGGAGAGTTAAATTAGAAATTCTGTTGGATCGTTTTTCGTAAAATTCTGAAATTTAGAAAGAGTTAAATTAGAAATTCTGTTGGATCGTATTTCATTAAATTCTGAAATTTAGAAAGACTTAAATTAGGAATTCTATTGGATCATCTTTTATAAAATTACGAAACTTTAGGAAGAGTTAAATTAGAAATTCTGTTGGATCGTGTTTCATTAAATTCTGAAATTTAAAAAGACTTAAGTTAGGAATATTGTTGGATTACTTTTTTGAGAGAGATGCGAGATCGAAGCAAATCTTAGAATTAAGAGGAAAATGAGTAAAAAAATTCTTGGCGCGATAAAACAAATCACGAGTCATTACGCATAAATAATAATAACGAAGAATATTACAAAAGAGGCGAAACCAGTAAATCTAACAAATCTAACTTGTACCAAGCCGTATCGAACGGATATAGACCTCGTAGGCCTCGTTTATGGTAAGTTCAAGTTACAGTTGAACCAGGCAGTTGAGCCTACACCTACCACCATTATCCTATCCTCGTGGCAAAATCTGTTTGCAAAATTAATCTCCAGTTGGCACTTGTTGTACATTTCGCTTCATTATCCATGGATCGGCAATTAACAGTCTGTGTCTACGTGAGAACGATTCCGGTGAAAGAAGGCCGAGTGGGGGGTGTTTCGCAATCCAATTTCTTCGCCGACGCAAAGCGCGGCCGCAAAAGTGTGCGAGGTGTCGAGCGCGTGTCAATGGTGTGGGGAGGCGCACAAGCGCCTCTGGCGGATCGAAGGATAGGGGAAAAAAATGGGCACAATGGGATAATATTTCACGGGTGCAGATCACGATCGACCTTGGCTGGACCGATCGAACAAGATCGACGGATCGATCTCACGGTGCGCACGTACCGCACCGGTGTTACCTCGAGCCACGGCTGTGTTAACATACATAAGACCTGGCTTTTCGACCGTGTTTACAAATATTGCAACAAATCAAACGGGACTTCCAACCCGGCCTCGTCGTTGTTGTTCGGCTTCGACTTGTCGATCCGTGAATGAATTTACGCGCTCGAACCGGATTTAACCACACGAGATCCCAGACTTCTCACTTTTCTGTCTTTGGATTCCTCTCTTCGTCTATTTTCTTTCCCGTTCATGACTCACCTAAGAGGATTTTAATGTTTACATGCCTTAAATTACTACGTATATATATATATACAGTTCGTGCAAAACTACGTATATAATAGAGAAAACGAAGATAGAGAATGATGTATACCTATTTTGAGCAAGTGTCGAGGAAATAAATTCGATAGCGAAGAAGAAATTCCTCGAATTGATTGACCCAGAAGTGAAAATCGCAGGAATGCCTAACATGGAGATAAATATGTAAATTCCTCGTCGTTCCTATCATTAAAACTATTCATCCATCAGACGCGATCGAGTAGCGGCGAAAGAAAGGATTTCATACAACGTAATCCACGCGAATACCGATGTTACGAAACACGAGACCGATACCAAGGATCTGAAGAAAAGAAGAAAAAAAAAAAAGAAAAGAGCGAGGAGAAAACTGGATGACGCGAATTCCAGCGTGGAATAGCAGACGGTGTAATTTTCAACTGTGCGTGGAAAAAACAATCGACGATTTGGCTTGGTTCGGGATGTTAAATCGACGAAAGATATTATGTCGTAATACGGTCGAAAAACGTCGTTTCGTTAACCTGAAATTCGAGTATAAATCCTGGAGAATGTGGCGGCGATGGCGGCGGCGTTTTTCTGGTTAACGAGTCGTCCTTGTGAGAGAACACAGATCTCATCGGTAAATTGTATATCCTCTCGTCGATATTTTCACGTCGACGTGTTAAAACGCCCACCGTTTCGACGTTCGAGTCGAATATTCGAAGTAGAAAGCTAATTTCGCCGCAGGACGAGATTGAAAGCGAAGAAAAAAGGAAAAAGTGATTGCGGCTTATCGCTTTTGTTCTTGATATTGCGTGGAGGAAAGGGGGGATCGAGAGAACGATGAGACCGGTTCCCCTCTTCGATCGTTCAATTACGTTAGGTTAGTTTTAAAAGTAACGATAAGGTTAGCCGATCGACTCGTCAACCTCGCAACTCGTGGCCTTCGTAGTAGAAGGGTGGAGCTGTGATTCGATCAAAATTTTAATAAATTTCTCTCCTCTCCTTTCCTTGCTTCTCATTACGTACAACTTTAAATATGTTTCTTCTATACGAAAAGTATTTCCTTTTTCCATTCTTTTCCACCCATAAAACGTGAGAGAAACCACGCGATTTTCGATCCAACGTGTCACGAAGAACGAAAGTTAATCGAATCCAAATCCACGAATTTTCTACGATACTTCTCCACTAATCCCGCCAAAAGAAGAAGATAGAATTCGAGTCTCGCGTCCAAGTGAGAGGTCAAAGCGATCAGCTTTGGAAAGTACGTCCGCGGAGAGGAGAGCAGAAGAGATCGAGCAAGGTCTCTGGCTCCGCCGCGGGCAAGGTGATCCGAATTCCGCAGCCTTGCGAGTCGCAACAACTTGTAACCGATCCAGGGAGCAGACAAATCGCATTACTCCGCCGCTATCTTCCGACACATCCTCTCCAAGAGTGCAGAGCATCTCCAGAGCGACAGGTCCATTTACTTTATCGAGAGAGTTTACTTTAAGCAAAGACCCTGAAACGGTACGCATCCTCCTTCTCCACCTGTTGTTTCTCCTCTCCATCGAAAAATTTTTTTTCCACTCGCGTATAAATATTCACAAGGTTGGCGGAGCCGATTAATTCTGGACCGAGGACGCGCTCGTGGTAAAAACAGCGCGGATCCCGTTCCCCCTGTAAAAAGAAACAGCTCTCGAGAGACGAGCGGCGGATTTAATCGGTCTCGGGCGACATTAAACGGTTCCTACGCGGTTTCTTCATCTCTCACCTTCGAACGAGCGCGGCCCAGCAAAGAAGGTGGACAACAATGTATCGTTGACGTGTATCGATCTTTGTTTCATCTTTCTGTTTGGTAAAAGAAAGAAAGAAAGAAAGAAAAAGAGAAGGGGGGGAAATCCAGAGGGGAACCGATTAATTTCGTTGCTTTTATTCGAAGCGATTATTCACGTAATGGATGTTCCATGCGTCTTGTTGCGTATCTGTTTTATTAAGGTTAACGCAATTGCCAAATTCGTTCACGATTTGACGAGTGTTGGTGGCAAGGTGGAAGGTTTACGTTGGAAAATAAGAAGAACGGAAGAGGATGATCGAAGATTCACGTGGGCGTTCCTCCGAGTGCAAAAGCAATTTTCATCCACGGTTAAACGAGAGGCATTAATATTCATAACTTTTGTAAACACGGTTAAAAAGCATCCTTGTTTCCGGGTCGGTTGGAACGGTTAATTGGACGGCTCCATTTTGGGATGAATAATAACTCCTTCCTTCGAAGGAACGTAACGAGTCCGATGAGCTTCGATTTCTTCTTTCGATCGAAGAAGAATGTACCTTTTCGTGTTTAAACTTCGATATCAATATAAATGATACTTCTTTCTCAATCGTTGAAAATTTCAACTTCTTCCTAGGAACGAAGAATACCTTTCCCCATCTTTTCCAAGATTACTAAAATCGACTACTAAAAATTTCATATTTCCACAATAATACTTTGAGAAAATCGTGTTCGAGATCCAATAAGAGACTATATATATATATATCCCTCTCCCCAACTTCGAAACTTGCAACAACTTCTATTTCTTCCAACTTCATCCACGATGACCTTTGAGGAATGTATTTCAAGTTTGGAAACGCGATAAATTCTTCGACTTCTTCCACTATGTTTTTCACCACGGTGTTGCGCAACGGTAACGATCGATTGGAATCGACCGACTCTAATTTATTCCGGCCGCTTGGACGGAAACGCGAAACCGGAGTGATTTCATTAACGCGCCGGCGACGTTTTATCGTACGGCCGCCAGTTACGAAAACCAAACGGTTCTCACACACACACACACACACACACACATACACACAGGTTCGACGATAAGTGGCGAACGAGCGTGAATTCCGCGTGCTACACGTAGAACGGTCACCGGCCGATTACGAAAGCTTTGTGCCGCGGTGCCGCGACCTTTGCACGCGACACCGTGGTCGCGTAATCGTATCGAGGAACGAGTTTCCGGTCTTTAACGGAATAGGGCAAAGTCCTCGCAGCTGTAAACATCGACCTGCTCCTTCGTACCGTTTGCTTTCTTTTTTTCTTTTTGTTTCGTTTGCTTGTTCTTCTTAACGCGGAACGTTTCGCTTTATCAGTTGATACTCTCAAGAGGAATCTCTTTACGCGATTACTTATCGGTACGGTATTTTGTGTGATTTCAATTATTATCAGTGTAACATTATCCGTTGTAAAATTTACAGTAATTATTCATTAGATATACAGTTGTTGTCGATTGACGAAAGATTTTCATATCTTTGTGTTTGTGGAAACGTTTTTCACAAGTGATTTTCCAATTAACGTATTCGGATAATAATTCCTTTTTTGGTTATCAGCGATGCACAAAATAATTATGCAAAAGGATCTAGCTTAACTTAATACGTCCAATGTATTGTTCAATTGATTCTCTTATGTCGAGAGAGAAAAGTAATCCTCCTTTAAATCCGATCAAACCTAAAAAAAGAAAAAAAAATCGAAGATAGACGTAATCAGACGTAAATTTCATAATATCAGAGATATTTTATTATGGAAGATTTTGCACTGGATTTTGCATTGATTGAATCGAATGGAATCCGGAACAAAGACCCCACCCGGCGCCGTGCTTCCAAGATTTTCTTCTCTCTCTCTCTCTCTCTCTCTCTCTCTCTCTCTCTCTCTCTCTCTCTCTTTCTCCTCCGCTCGCAACGTTGCGTATGAATTTCTCAAGCGTTTCCACCGACAAAAGAAACGGGTCGGCGGAGGGAGGATCGATAAGCCGATCGATCGATTATGATCGTTGCAAAAAGGCCCGCAGTGTCCGCGCAGCCGGCCGTGTATCGGTAATTGCATCGTGGCGGCCTGTCGACGCTTATCGCGGCTCTCTCTCCTTGGCATAAACGCACGTACGAGGGCGTTGCAGGTTTTCTCAAGAAAGGAACAGTCGTCCATGGACCTCGCCTAGGACCCACCGCGTGGAAAAAGGATCTGCGATCGGTGAACGTATCGAGAGAGAGAGAGAGAGAGAGAGAGAGAGAGAGAGAGAGAGAGAGAGAGAGAGAAAAGGGAGCTCTCTCCTCGTTTCTTCCTCCGCCCGGATTTTCCCCCGGGATTCGGGGAATATTTGGGGTATACGATTTCTTAAAGAAAGTCTCTTAAAGAAATTTTTCTTCTAAGCTATGATCGAAGATCGAGAAGAGGAAGTGGTCTATTCAAAGGGAAAATATCGATGTGAATCCGAGCGGAGGATAATTTTATTTATAGTTCGATAGTTTCAAAGGTAGGAAATATTCAAAGGTAGGAAGAATAAAGATATTAATTTTTCTAGATTTCTTTAGATTGTTCGCGACAAACAATTTCAAAAATCAAAGTATATTAATTTCTAAATATTAATCGATCTAATTGATTTCTTTCGATTTGAAAAATTATATAGGTCTGGTTCGTAATCTATTATTTAGTCGTGCGATTCCGTTCTCCGAATGGATGCTCGTGACGAGACAGTCGAGCGGTCGTTGACCAATTAAACGGATCCAATTGGAATGACGAGCGGCACGTCCCTTCCTCCAGGCATCGATGTCTCCGTCGATCGAATCTCTCGAACTCGACTTGAATTTTTACAACAACTATCCCCAAAAAAGTATTTTCCACGTGGATTCGTGATTTTGCTAATTTTTAAACAACTCGAGTACTTTTCTTCCATCTTTAATCCTATTATCGTTGTTACATGTTCATTTTAGAAATGAAAAATCGAATATACCATTTCATCTTCAAAAGAAAAAAGAAAGAAGCTATTGCTTTCCTTGGCATCGATTGAAATCACTTTAATTGACATACGCTCGAACAATCGAATTATTATCTGTTCCCACAACACGAAAGACGATCCCAATCTCTTCGATAATACGAGTCGTGTTAACGAGTTTCCGTGGAAACGCGTTTCATTCGGAAAACGAAGTCTGTCGAGTTGTAACCGGAGGACGGTGAGCTCGTCCTCGCGTGCGGATAAATAATTTATGCATTACAGACAGTTGATCTCGTTACGATTGCACAAAGACGGGAGAAAAACAGCGCGGTGAGGAGCTCGAAAAGAGGGCTAACGAGGTCAACGACGTCACTCGAGACTCGGCCGTTCCGGCCTTCGTGACTTGACGTCCCGAAGCGCCTCGCGGGACCGGATTAAAACGAAGAAAGCAACGGAACGTTAAGATGCCCGTTAAAAAAATCACGCCGGCCGCAATCGTTGGAGAGAGCTTCGAGCCGAAGATCATCAACAGCGAATCAAATATTTTTCTTTCGCGGAGAAAGAAAAACACCCGATACACGCGAACCGAGGGCTTTCTCCGAGGACTTATTCTTTTCTCCATCGTCGCGAATTTTCCTCGCTCGAAATTTAAAATTCCAAAATTTCCCACGATCACGTCACGATGCGAAGTGAAAAGCGAAATAAAAATTTTCGAAAACGGAAGCACGAGCGGAACTTTTCAATCGGTTCATCGATCGATTCAAGACGATTGATCTCTTATTGTAATTAATAATGGGGGATGCACTCTGTCGTCTTCGTTTTCTTCCTGGCTGGTGCTTGGGCAAGGGGCATCAAACGTGGATCGAGCAAATTAGCTGGAGCCGAGAGACGAGAAGCGGTGCGGTGCCGGATAATTGACACGTCGTCCACGGGGAAAAAGAGAAAAAGAAAGGGAGCGAGAGAGGTCTTCAAGGATGTCCACTCTTCCAGGTGAAGGCGGCAGCGAGAACGCCGCGTAACGCCCCACAAATCAGCGGTGGTTTCGGTCTCGGTTCACCGAATTTCACCGGATTCCCTGCGCTCCCGTTCCTTCTCGAACGGGCATTCATTTTAATCCACCTTGCCTTTATGCTATACGCGCCTTAATGCGCCGTGTTTTCTCTTTAAAAACGAAAATTAGTATACCGTTGAAAAAAGTCCAAGTCGGTTTACTTAACACATTCCAACCGAACATGTGAAACCGTTCGTGCACGCTTTACTTTCCATTTAATGTGCATATCCCAAGATATTTCGTGGATAAATCCGTGATAAATTGAAAAATTTGTAAACTCGTACATTTTATACGGGATTAATCTAACCATCCGTATATCTGTAATAAGTTTAATTTTAATTATTACGTTGAAGATACGTGATAAAAATATTCTCAGACTCTTTTAACTTTTTTTAAGATTTTAAACGTTTCGAGGGAGAAGAAGGATCTTTAACACATTTATCCAATGTAATGAAAATTAAAAAAAAAAAAATTACGATTCCCGCCATTTTTACTCACAACTATATACGTGATAAAAATATTCTCAGACTCTTTTAACTTTTTTTAAGATTTTAAATGTTTCGAGGGAGAAGAAGGATCTTTAACACATTTATCCAAGCAATGTAATGAAAATTAAAAAAAAAAAATTACGATTCCCGCCATTTTTACTCACAACTATACATCGATCCATTTTATTTTTTCGATCAAAGCTTGACCGATACAAGTAATTTCGCAGGTGCATGTATAAGATAAAACGAACCTATAAACGCACGATAAGCCGAATGATAAAAAAATATCCCTCTCGATCCAAAAATAAATTTCGATTTCGAGCGAACCCGATTCAACCGCTGTTGTTCAAGCTTCTCTATTAAACGCGCGAGTTTCCGCGTTATGAAGATTGCCAGCTGACGAGGGATTCGATTACACGGGCTCTGGATTAAAGCCCGTTCGATGCACTTTCGATCGCACGTTAACGATCCCAACACGGGATCCACTATGGTGGCGCATCGACATTGTGTTGCGCGAACCACGCGGATTCGCCTTCGTTGCTTTCTATGTTTTTCGCACTTTATTCTCCAAGTTCCTCTCGATTAATCTCTCGATACCCGCCGAATGAGAAAAGAGATGAATTCTCGAATCCTGGAAAATCGACTTCCTCGTCCATCGATCGAGAGAGTCTTAGAACGGAATCAGTTCGAGTAGAATACGAAAATAATTAATATAATTTTTCCGTATAATCAAAAGATTTGATTCGATTGATATATATATAGTTGATCGTTAATTAATTTCGATTCGTGTTATATCTGTCACAATTGGGAGGAAATATCCAAGGTAAAAGAGGGGGGAGGAGGTTTAGAAATGGGACAATTTCATAGAGCGAAGTCCGTGGAACAAAAGCGATCGTGCACGGGCAGAGCACGGTCGATTGTGAATTAGCAACGGGTTGCTGCCGGATAGGCCTTTGGATCGTTTCACACTTTCCGCGATTAATCCATCGGCCCTGTTCGTGCCGCCTACTTAACGGCCGGTAACGCTCGTTCAAGTAGCGATCTCGACGTTCCACGGTGACCTCTTCATGTATCGTGAAACGCCACGGGTCACCGGTGTCAAGTCGTGGCTTCGAAGCCTCGACTTCGCCGACCGACCCGCCTTCCATTCTCCCCCCTCCGACACACCGGTTGTCCCTTAACGATCCACCATTTTCATCTCTGAATTAAAAGCGAAGCGAAGTGTTTCCACCAAAATCGAAGATTAATCTCGATCGTTAAGCTGTCGATCTTATCTCGAGATAAAGAAATTCAATTCCTGGTTATTACCTCAACACGTGCGAATGGAACCTTAATACGTCGCGCACATATTATCATAATTGCGCTCAATTCCTCTTCCTCCTCCCCCCTTTATCTCATTGCAAGCCGATCAATCCGATATTCGTTCGTAAATAACGCTCGACCGAGGTGAGGAAAAACGCGATTATACAGAGAAATGCGAGCAAGAGAGCGTGCGTTTCCTTCGTTTCTCGACGTGTCCTTAAAAATTCACCGGATATATTAATATCACCGCGTGATTGCATTCCCACGAGCGAGGCGAGAGGGAAGAGAAGGAGGCTGGCCGGAGCAAAAGGCGAACCGGCGGACATTAGATTTCACCCTTTTCCTTCTTTCCTTTTCTTTTTCTTTTCTCTTCTTCTTCGTTTCTTTCTTTTTTCTTTTTTTTTTTTTATCATCCACCAGCCAGTTTTCCTCTCGGCGACAGAACCAGGAACCCGGAGCCCGGCTTCGAACTGGCTTCGAAGATCCAGAAGTGATATTTACGTAAGCGGAGATCGGCCGGATACGTTTGCGCTCGCGAAACTGCGGGCAAAGTTACGACAGGAGCGATTACAAGAGCGTTATTAGGGAACGCTTTAAAAAAATCATCATCTTGGATAGGGTCTCGATTTCAAACTGCGTAACATCCTGGTGCGGATCGATTTTGCTCGTTTTAGATGATCGAAGAGATTGAACGAAGCAAAAGTATACTGATCGATGTTGAATTTGAATTAATTTCGTTTTCGATCTCTGGATATAAGTATTTGAATTAATGAATCGATGTTGAATTTGAATTAACTTCGTTTTCGATCTCTGGAGAAGAATTTGAAAGAGGAGGGAGAAATGTTCATAACTGGATTGCAAATTCCTTGCTTCGTTTCTTTTCGAGATAATAAAGCTTAGCTTAATTGTCTCTTCTAATAAAAGTATGAATCAATAATTTTCCAAGATAAAATCCAATGCGAGTTATTCATCGAAATTCTTTGACTTTGTCGTGGAACGTTTCTTAATATTCTCTCTATACTCTTCTTTCGTGTAGATTTACCTTTTTTAACGTTTGACCAGAAAAGTTTCGAGAGGCTGACATCTTCAAACTCTCGTAATGGAGGATCAGAATTCTCGTTCCACGGGAGCCGGTTGATAGGAACGGAAGAACGAGTCGTCGAGGTTAGATACACATTTCAGATAGAATCTCCAGTCTCGAGAGCTATATACGCACGCGTGAGAACTGGGCCGGCGAAGAGAAGACGAGCGACAAAGGATTATCAACCCGTTTACGACAAATAAAGAATCGCGCGACGACGCGGTGTTAACTTGTTGCTGCTGTATATATCATCGGTCGTGTGTAATCGACGATGGGGAAAAAGTAGATGGATTCGATCGCGCGAAGGGAACGCATTATTGCGATAGCTAATCGTAACGCCGATTATCGACGTGACCGGTTACAGCGTGGACGTTTTGCGAAACATCGGGGCAAAAAGTCATCGTGTCGCAAGCCCGATATCCTTTGAATCGATACGTCGAATTTTCGATTGCGAGAGAAGTGTCGAGAATTCGGTGGGATCGGAGTAAGGTGGGAACAAGTAACGATTGAGTATCCCATTTAGAATCGATGTTGAATTTGAATTAACTTTGTTTTCGATCTCTGGAGAAGTATTTGAATTAATGAATCGATGTTGAATTTGAATTAACTTCGTTTTCAATTTTTGGAAAAATATTTGAATTAATGAATCGATTCTGAATTTGAATTGATTTCGTTTTCGATCCCTGAAAAAATATTTGAATTAATGAATCGATGTTGAATTTGAATTGATTTCGTTTTCGATCTCTGAAAAAATATTTGAATTAATGAATCGATCCTGAATTTGAATTGATTTCGTTTTCGATCTCTGAAAAAGTATTTAAATTAATGAATCGATCTTGAATTTGAATTAACTTCGTTTTCGATTTCTGAAAAAGTATTTGAATTAATGAATCGATCTTGAATTTGAATTAACTTCGTTTTCGATCTCTGAAAAAGTATTTGAATTAATAAATCGATCTTGAATTTGAATTAACTTCGTTTTCAATTTTTGGAGAAGTATTTGAATTAATGAATCGATGTTGAATTTGAATTGATTTCGTTTTCTGGAGAAGAATTTGAAAGAGGAGGGAGAAATGTAAATCGAAGTTGAATTAATTTTCGATTTCGAATTTTGCATTTCATAACTGGATTGCAAATCCGAGAATAATTCGATGAAGAAAGAAAAGTAGGGATCGAAGAACGTTTTTGAATGGATATTCTGTTTGAATTTTGAACATTGGATCTCGAGAGAAATATCAGCTAGATTCGCGAATAATTTGGGGGGATGAAAATGAAAGGAAAGAAAAAAACTAAAGATTGGGTATACGTGATGGAACAGGTGTAGAATATGGCAGGTTCATCGAGAACAACATTGCGAGAATTAAATGCCGGACATAATCGGGAAACTAATTTCTTTGAAGTGTCCGTAATAAACGGATATCCTATACGGGGATATCGCTATCCCATAATGGCCGGTTATAAGTACGGGAGGATTGTCAGAGGTGTACGAGTTTAACAACTAGAGCGGTTTAGTAATAAGACATAATGGCGTGCACGAGCTTGTATACCTCAACCTGAATCACGATTGGGACTTTTTAAATCCAGACTGAAATTCTTACAATAACGCGCCGCATAATGCGTTAAGAAAGTTAAAAGTTACGAGAAGAAAGCCGTGAAAAGATTGAACGAACACAGAACTTTTTAAAATAAAGAAAACTCCTATTAAAAAAAGTATTTTAACAGTTCGAAGAATATTCAACACTTTTCATCTCGTCCCAAAATTTTTTCAAATATTCAAAGATGCAAATATTTTCAAACCTTGCCGAATCCTTATTATCTCTTATACATGCATACTCCTCGTTCAACTTTCCACCGCTATTAAGAGCGTCTCATCGAGGCTCTTGCCGAGCTAGGGAGGCGGCGCTCGAAAGCGGGCCCGTCATGGGAACCGAACAAAGCGAGGCCTCGGCCTCACGTATGCATGATTTTAGACGAACCAGGAAGACGGAGCGCGTTCGACGGGTTCGAAGGTCTCGACGTGAGAATCGAAACAACCGATCGAGTGAGCCACGCCGCGCGCGCGTCTTCCTCGCCCGCCTCTATCACTCGCCGGTGAATACATCAAAGGACACGTAGAGGCGCTCCCCATCGTGGTGGTTCCATCGTGAGGTCGAGCGAGAGAAGGAAGAAGAGGAGGAGGATCCGAGGATCGTCCAGGATGTCGTCGAACCGGCGCTCGTTCCTCGGTTTCCGGGACGAGTCGAAGAAGAGTGGAGACACGCGGGGTACTTGCGTGGCGGGTCAACGATAGCGTGCGGCTTATTTTACAACTACAGTTAGAGATAGCGAAGATGGACGAACCGGTAGACCGGTGAGAGGACGCCGGTTCCGCCGCCCGCCTTATCGCCTCATCCGCCATTTTTCGACCTACACCCTCCCCCCTCTCCCTCTGCTCCAAGCACCGAGAATCGAAACCAAGGGTGTCATAGAAGAGAAACGTTCCATCCGTCTCGCGTTCCAAGCTTCGTTTTTTAGGAGTGTACGACGGGCTGAACGTTTTTCCTATTTCCGACACACGCTCGAACACGCGGAGGAGATAAGTGAAGATCGAGCAGAAGGAAAGTGAGTCGCGGCGCGATCACGTACACTCTATCGTCATTGTTAATTTACAATTTGCTCTATTATTATTATTATTATTATTCTTTTTTCTCCACTTTCTCTCCTCCCTCGCCCTTCTTCTTCTTCTTCTTCTTCGTCCCTCTCCCTCGCTTTCTCGTTGGATGGAAGAAAGCGTACAGTAATCGAGTAATTTAACGGGCAAACGTTTTCCCCGCCCTTATTCATATATCATTTTTCCACGGAATATCGGATACGTATATAATCCTATATCGTATAATCGAAGCAGGAGCGTATATTCGTAGCGTCCAAAGAAGGAAAGGGAACACGGTGGTGAAGCGAAGCTCGGTCGCGATAGCAACACACCAGTTGGAAAGGAGTTCGCGTGGCCGTGTCACCGCGGGACTTTATCGATGCTTCTCCCTCTCGGTGCAACGAACCACGCCTTTACATCCACGCGACGCACAATGGATCGGTCGTCCATCCTGCGTAATCACGATTATCTTTATCTTTATCGAATTAATTCGGTCACCATCCTCGATCCTTGTCTCGATTTCCTCTTCTTTTTCACTACCACGAATCTCCAACTAACTCGGCTTCTGCTGATCCAAGAGGATCCAGTTTTAATGTAACAGTTTCTCCACATTTTGTCATATGAGCTTTCCTATCCTATTCCTAATCCTATCCTTCTTCTTCTTCTCTTTCTTTTTCGGACGATGATTCTCATCGGTGGCTGATCGATTCAACGACAGGTGGAGGAAAGAATTGGTCGGGTATTGGAGTTTAGGGAGCGATTATTATTAATAGCGCGAACACACATATCTTCCATCCGAATGCCCGATAAAAGGACGGTCCTATTGAGGATCGTGGCGACATTGTCGGTAAAAGGAGAGAAGCCCACAGCCTGTCCGTCCTTGCTGAACGTTCTAGCGGGCTCGCCAATGGTTACGATAGCGCCTTTAAACGAGTCGCGCGAGAAGGGGAGCGAGTTGAAAGTCTCTGTTTCTCTTTTCCTCGTGGCACGATATCAGTGCGGCCGTATCGGTGCTTCTCCGACACCGGGCGGACGATGGAGAAAGAGAAAGAGAGAGAGAGAGAGAGAGAGAGAGAGAGAGAGAGAGAGAGCCACGCCTCACGAGCAGCGACACGCCGTACAATGCAACGCTCGCTCCGGGCAACGTGAAACGCAACCGATGCAACGTGCAACTCGGCTAAACGTAGGTACTCTTATGTACAAGAGAGAGCGCCTGATATACCCTGGCTGGAAACCGATAGATGCCGGCAGGATATCGATGGCTGGTTCGTGTGCAAGCTCGGTGCACCGCGAGGCGAATGGGCGCCTTCGATTCCGTTCACGCTCCGAAAACAATTTATACGGGGATCGTGAATGGGCCACCGATTAGTCTTCTATGAGGAGATCGGCGAGGAGAGATTATTTTGAGCAAGGGCCGATTCGTGGCCGCACGTCGAAACGTCGTGATTTAAATATTCATTTAATTTAATTTTACTTTCGTCAACAAATGATTCTTTAGGTTTCGAGGAAATATTTTAACCAATATCGAACAATAACGAATAAGCGAAAGAGTTGTTTATGATAAGTGGAAAAATGAGAAAGAAAAATGCGAAGAGGTTTGGTCGTCGGAGAAAGGCAATAGAATCTTAAATCGATGCATTTACTGGAAAAAAATCGGAGAAGAAAGCAAAGAGTTCTTTTTTTCGGTAATCCGAGAGAGTATCTGATATCCATTCCTAACCTATATCACGATACAAAGTAACGAATCATTTGTTTCTATTTACGGCGAGTGAAAAGAAGAAATGAAAGAAAAATGGGAGAAGAATGCAAAGGGTCCGCACGGCGGAGGGAGTGCCCGCAATTCCTAACCTGTATCGCAACGTTTAATATCTTTCTTCTTTCCTTCATCACCAGGTAGAAATGTGGAAAAAAAGGATCAAAGGAAACTGGCAGATGCAAATGCATGCGGTGCATTCGAAACCGAAAGCCCGGCAACACGTGTCCGCGCGGCCGGTGCGCAATCATGCATTCTGCTCGGTTGGTCGAACGCGCGCCGATTTTCCAGACGATCTTTTATCGGTTGCCACATCGTGTCTGGATTTATCTGCATCGTTAAACGGCCGCGGCGCGCCGATATCGCCACGACACAGCCCCGTGTGCGCCACGAACACAAGAGAGGAAAGAATCCTTTTCCTGACGCGTGCACAAGCCGTGCTCGCGCGAGCGTGCTCCAAAGGGTGTAGTCGCCGCGTGGAATTCTCTCTTTCTTCCCCCTCCTTCCCTCTCTTTCACGAAGGAGGATTTTTACCGGCGGATCTTTATGCACCGTGCTTTATCCGCGTGCTACGATCGATCGATCGCGACGCGCGAGGGGATCCGGGCGCCACGTGACATTGCTAACCTTTCGCGGTTCGTACTTGCGTCTCTCCGTTGAACGCCGCCAAGCGAATCGAAACTGTTCAAGGTTAACGTTTTCTTGGGTTGGGTTTGGACCGACCCCTTGGATATGGATCCACCTATCGATCAATTCGAAACTGTTTATTCAGGTGTAAGAGTAAATTGTGCGAAGAAAGAGGTGTTTCTTCTTAACAAAAATTCGAAATTTTCCCGTATCGTATCATAGATATAGATTTATATTTGTAAATAGAAGAGTAGAAAGTTCCCGCGAAATTTTTCGGATCCGTTGCCGCGAGGCTTAACATAGTTGCGCGGTTCTTTAGAGGAGGGAAGGCAAAAAAGTGCATTCTAGGAACGTCGGTTGATGTTTTAGCCGATGGTAAAACCGAACGCGGCACCGATGTATCGACCGGTGAATGATCCGGCATAAGCGCAACGCGGATCGTGGCCAGATAAGATCGCCGAGCCCGCAGCAAGGTTTTTCTCTTAAAAGCGCGGAAAACGAATCGTGGAATGCGAATTCCGCGTGGATAGTCGCCGTCGAGATCTATGTTGCGTATCGCTCGTGTCCCGTGAACCGTGACGCGAAGGGGTTACGATGCTTCTGAAATTAATTTACGCGAAACGAGCGTGCGGCGTAAATTGGCGCATGCGCGCGCGAGACGCTTCTAAGATCACGTGACATTGTTGTCGGTGCAATGGAGAATTGCGTCGTGAAGCGACGAGTCGCGACGAGAAAGTTTCGAGAAAATAATTTTATTTAATCAATAACAGTATCGATAGTTGGTTCGAGTCGTGATAAGCGCGTTTGTGAATCAAGGGGAGAAGATGAAGAAAGGATCAATATAGCAACGGTCGCGTTAAGAATAAAAGAAAGGATCCTTCGAGGCAGGATACGATTATTCGCGATGGACTCGTTCGAACTTAGACGCTTGCAAATCAACCGGTTATCTGATAAAATTATTCAACTAACCGTCTCGCTTTCTCGGCGGCGCAGAGAGGATAGCTGTTCTCGTGGCACGCTCGTTGTTCTTGTTCCTCATCTGGACAATACAACTGTTAAAAGGAGTAATAAAGTGGCGCGCCGGGGAGCTGGTGATAAAGAGCTTCGACTCGATCCCGGTGCACGTCGGTAAATGCATCCGCGCGAGACGCGCTTGTAATAAAGTAACGCTACGCGTTTATCTGACGCCTCTGCCCGAACAGCAGAAGTAGCTCGGCCACAGTAGTGATCTCTAAACTGTCTGGCTATAATTTCAGACTTTGAAACACCGCCCGTTCGACGAGTCCTGGAATTGAGAAGTCCACCGGCAGAGGTGAATTTAAGTTTAAGTCGTCGAGAGAGAGAGAGAGAGAGAGAGAAAACTGCGTTGATATTTATTTGGCCGTGTGAACGATATTGAAATTCTTTCCTGCGAAGATTATTTTTAAAATATCAGCTCGTAAAATATGTTTAATCTTAAAGTGAAATTAATAACGTAAAATTCAAAAAAGAAAGTAAAGTCGTATTTTTATTCAAAATTTTTACTGTTCCAACTTTTGCCAAGATATCTTCCATCTTCCGATGATCAACGTGCAATAAAAGAAAGTTTATAAAAATACGTGTTGGAATAATCGAAGCCAAAATAACGTTTAATGGCGAGATTAATCTCTTCATCGTATCGATTCGAAATTAACCCACATTCGAAAGCGGGTAAAACAACGAGGCTGACCGCTTAAGCGGGAAAAACAGATGCGTCTTCCGTCTAATTAGCGACTTTCGTTCAGAAAAACCAACTGCATGAATTATACGATTAATTAACTTTAATTGCTCGCCCGTTCATTCGATTCTGCCTTCCCAGTCTCGTTTCAGATTTCCATAAGTCAAAACCGACTTCCTTTCTCGAATCTCTCAATCGGATCCGATTCAAAACGAATTGTTCTCGCGTGGCTTTTATTAATAAAGAGATTTCTTTAATGGTGTTCTTACAAACGGGATAATAATGGTAGATTAATGGATCTATCGTGCTTACCACGACAGTCATTTATCACGATTATCGTTGCGCTCGATACGAACGCAATAATATCGCCTTATCGTCGGCCTCTATCGATCAACCATCGATTTCTGTTTTTACACATCCACTGTAATATATAATAATATACTCGTTTCTTTCCCAGTGAAACTCTCCCAATCGTTACTTTAATTATTACTCCTTATTAATTTATTTTATCATTATTACAGGCGAGAAGAGAAAAAGAAGACACACAAAAAGAAAAAGAAAGAAACCAAGAGAAAAAGTAAGCAAAAATCCTTCCATTTTATTAAACTCTCTAACTCCTCCGCTCGACAATTGTGCAACGTTTCTCCCCCAATTGAATTGCCTAAAAATCCGAGTAACACGACTCCCCAACGACTTTCATAAAGACTTTCATAAATCGCTCGAAGAGCATCCTCTTAAAATCTCGAGCGAAATTCTCGTACCGCAGTTCGCAGTTGGGATTACCACGGATGCGAATGGGGAGGGAGAGGGAAGGGAAACAGAAGGAAGAGGATGAAGAGCGGCCAGGTAATCCAACACGCGGCTCGTCATTTTCCTTGAACGAGCGCCACGGCTCATAAACGGGCGGATTTGCATGCAAAAATCGCGGAGGATCGAGGCTGGCGGAAGGCTCGCCTCGTGGACACCCACGTGCCCGTGTGGCGTGCCGTATCTCGGCCGGCCCGCGTAAATCATCTCCGTGATGAATGCGAGATCTATCTCGCCGCGTTTTCCGTATAAATTTCAGGGGCGCGATGCACCGGGCAACGAGTGCCTCCTCCTCCTGCGAGGCGACGTGGGCGTGAATGGCGGGGATTCAACGGTAATGGACATCGCGATCCTTTAAAGCTTTAAAGGATCTCTTGACCTGTTCTTGTTTCGACGAGGAACCACGGTTATCAGGATATCGTTAGAATGAATTTTTAATCTTGGAAGTCGGTGAGGAATCGTTGAAGAATGTGAATTTGAAGGTTCACAAGAATGGAGATAGGGAGTAGCGATAAGAGATGTGATAATGGATCGTTTGGGAGCTTGTATGGAGGTGGTTTGACGATCTGATGATGAGGAACTACAGAGGCCAGAATGAGTTTTTAATCTTGATAAAAAAAAAAAAAANNNNAAAAAAAAAAAAGAAGTCGAGGAATGTGCAGGATAAATGGTCTGGAGGAAGTAATGCTGTAATGCTTGCTACTTTAATGTTGTAATTGCTACTTTTATTGGGGATGTTGGATGTAACTTAACGACACCGTTGATCGCAATGCTGGTGGTGTTGATAGGAATATCTTAGGAAGATAGGAAAAATAATATAATTTTCAAGTGTGGAGAGATAAATCGAAGAGTTTCAACCGAGGACAAAAGAGAAATTTCTACGCGATGTAAAAAGATATGACACTCGTGAACGGGATCGTGGATGATTATTATTATCCGAATTTATGCATTCCGATATAATTATCGTTTCCAAAACTCGAAAAATGTTACCTCGCTTTCGTTTCTTTCTTTTCCAAGGTTTTGGAACCACTTTTCCAGACGAGAATTCCCAGAAGAAGATACAGAAGAGATATCTCACGCTCCCAGCCCGAAACTTGCGTGCACGTCCACGCCAATTAAAGGCTTTCGACTTTTGATTGACGTCTGAGTGACCGTATTCACCTGTTTCACGGTAATCAACGATCCACCAGACTTGCAACCCTTCGAACGAGAACAATAACCGCGTAAAAGCCAAGTGATTTTTCGAGCTCTTGAGCACAGTTACTGTTTACAAAGGGTGTTGCAACGGATATTCGTTTTATTCGAGCTCATTTGGATTTGCATATAAATGGTAGAGAAATTCCAAGGAATATGGCATTGTATAGTAGCGGTAAGTTGGTATGGGCCGTATAGCAGAGTCGATGAGAATCTGAAATTTTCTCTTAAGTACTTTGCATGCGTGTGCATCGAGGCACGATCCTCTGCAGAAACCAAATATGAGTCCGGAAGGTCGACACCGGTCGATGGTTATTACACGGTGGTTATTTTATCGTGACAACTTGCCACGTCGAGAAATCCGTACGATGATCTTTTACTTTCGTATTAACATTTTAAATGTTGTAAAGTAAACGCGAATTGAACAATGTTTTCGACAATAAATTTTCGCTCGTTTTACTTTTTTTTTTTTTTTTTTTTATCGACTTACGTTATCGAGTTTAACGTACGATTATCGAAAAATACATAATATCGATCTTCAAACTTTTTACGTGTAATTTAATCTCTCTACTATTAACCTGTAAAATTAACCAATAATTAACAATACTGCTCCAACGATATTTAAATAATATTATAAAGTAGATAAGTTTGACAATGTAATCAGTTCTCTATAGAATATTTACTCGATGAAAATGCCATTATTTTCAAAAATGATCGTTAAAAAAATCCTTAACAATCACTTCCAAATTTATTATTTATCAAGATAATTGCGCACTCTTATTAATATCTATAATATTTCCAACTTATGGGAATCGTGGACGTGGAGCAGAATAAATTTTGGAATAATTTTGGAAAAATGAAGCACACTCTTGACTTGATTCGGATCCGGAGGATGGGAAGAAGGGCACGGCTCTTCTTTTGACCGTCAAACGAGCCGCGGCATTCGGCAAAAAATCGTCTGCCGAATTCGTTATAAGGACACCCATGAAAACCGGAGACGGCGTCGATAATGATTGATGTTTTTCTTCGCGATACGTCATCGTCGTCCGTTTAGGAAGTGAATCCTGGGTGCATCGCCTTGACGGCCATCTCTCTCTCTCTCTCTCTCTCTATCTCTCTTCTTTTCGATCTCTGTCCAAGTCTGGTTCGCGTCCTTCCCACGATTCCATTCCACAGGCGTAGAAAAATCCGCGGACTGGTCCTTGCCGCGGGCCTGTTTGATTACACGGGGTGTAAAATGGACGGTGTTACAGATTAATATCTATAAAATTATACGAGTGAACGAGTACTGGGATGGTTGTTGCACTTTAATAATGCACAGGTGGACTTTTTGGTTTTCTCCGATGATGATCGGTTTATCCCCCTTGACAGGGAAGATCACCTTCGAGAAGAAGTTTAAGAGATAAATTTCAAGGGGGTTCAAGGTGCGTAAAAATTCGTCCAAGTGTTATTAAATTATTTACGTTGAGTTATGAGTATTGCGGAAAGAAGAATAATCGTTTTCTTCTCTATCCTCGTTTCAAACGATAATACATTCGAATCGATACTTTCAACTCTATCCATTCGTCTATTTTGATTTTCTGTTTTGATTTTCTGTTTTTTTAGAAATTTGTAATTTCAATACAATTTTGAAATATTTAAGAACGTTTCTAAAACGCCTTCTTCGCCTCAACTCATCCGGAATGTCGTTACACTGCAGGCGAATGAAATTGCAGTTCGAATTACAGGCAACAATGTAATAATGCATTATTAAAATAATTGTTTGATCGCTCTAGAACCAGCATCATATTCTCCCTATTACCTCTGTGCACCCTCGTTCTCCATCTTCTCCCTCTAATTCGATCCAACATTAATTGTCCCATGGAATAGAAATTTTCCAAACTTCTTCCTGCTTTATTGATAGACACGCAAAGAAATTTTCAATTCGCGAGGCCGCGCAATTTCGATGCTAAGCAGATCGTGTTTTTTTCTTTTCTTTTTTTTTTTTTTTTCTTTTTTTGTTACATCTCGTTTTGGCGCGAGATCGTGTCTCCTTGGAGAGATTCTCTTCCCTGTACACGAAGCGGGCAACAACGACCTTCCAACCGTTGAAAAAAAAAAAAAATCGACTCGCTTCGAAAGAAACGAGAGATTGCACTCACCAAGTCCTTGAGACGATCGTGCGCATGATCCCTTATTAACTCGTCAGTCTCTTCCGAAATCCGACCTAAATATGGGATCCTCTTTCTCTTTTCGTTAAATATACGTAAGGCCAAATTGATTTCTATTAAGTTAAGATACTTTTTTTGAACTTGTAAGAGATCTATGACTATAGCGAATCGTTAGATTAATGGAAAATAAAAGTTGAAGTCGGTCTATGATCTGAATCGAACGATTTAAATCATAGAAAGTTTACGATATTGAATTCTTTAACTTCGAATTTAATATCGTGAAAATTGAATAAATATTACATTATATTTTAATTATCTCGCGATGATTGTACATCTACTTTTTCTCTACAACGTTTTGAATCATCCTTAAATATTCATCCGATACATAAATAATAAAATAAATCAAACGAGAGAGAAACGACCAACAACTTTACTTCTAATATTCATCAAATTTCTATCATATTTTAACCGCAACTCTTGAAGATTTTATATCCACTTTATCCTTAAATATTCATCCATTACTCCCACTCTCTACAGCACTCTAACTTCCTCTTTCACCTTAATCTTCATCGAAATCCTATCATATTCCAACTTTCATAAAAATCGTACAATCTACTTTACACCACGTTTTTCACGAAAATGATCACCCATTAAATATTCAACCAACGCGTTATTAATAAAATAAATCAAACGAGAGAGAGAGAGAGAGAGAGAGACAGAGAGATGATCAACAACATTATTCATCAAATTTCTACATACTCCAACACGAAGATTGTAAATCTACTTTACACCATGTTTACACAAACTCCTCAAATATTCTCATCCATTACTTCCATTTCTTTTTTTTCTTTTTCTTTTTACAACAACTTCCTCTTTCACTTTAATCCTCGTCATATATATCTATATATATATATATAATTCCTATCATATTCCACTACATTCCAACCGTGTAAGAATCCGTTCGTAAGAATCGCACAATCCGCTTTCTCCTCGCGCGCGTTACACACAAAAATAACAAAAATAAACCTCGTCCTAAGATAATTGATATCCGGTCGGGCGACAACACCTTAATCCTTAATCCTATCGGTCAACAAACCTCACCCCTCTTCGACCCTTTCCATTTCAATTAAGCCGAAACCGGCATTGTCCCGTCCGTTAACATCGATCGATCCAATAATCTCGATCTTAATGCGGCATTCCGCCGCATTGTCTCCCAACAACAATCACCCTACGACCGACAATAGGAGGTCCGCCAGGAACGCATTTAACTGTAACCGGTAGATCGGTTTTAGCCGATTATCGACGGGAGGCACGATGTGCCGTTTGTGCAACCGGTCCTACGCCGTCGTCCCGGTTGCAAGAGTGCAAGCCACGACCGTTAGACCTCGAGACCACGCGGCAACAGTTCTCCGCAACGGCGTGGCCAGGCCAACCCGAGCCACGCCACGCCACGCCACGCC
>NW_025222279.1:1785014-1978342 GCF_014066325.1 Apis laboriosa
ATATATATATATATATATATATATATACGTATATATATGCGGCTTATGCGCAACATAATGGTGCATGTGTAACGATCGGCGTTACCCACTACAAAGATTGGACGTTGCCTCGTGCGGCACGCAAACTGGGGCTTCGTTACGCGTAAATCGCCGCGTTCCAGCTCGATAAGGGACGAGGGTGGAGGGGGGAGGAGGGAGGGTTCGCCGTCCTCGAGGTGTTTCGCCGATCTCTCTCGAGCGTATATATTTTCTCCATCCCTCTGGTGGACGGTTGATAACGGACGGGTTGAACGGAGAGAGAAACGAGGTGTCGAGATTCCGGATTCGCTCGTTCGCTCCTCGTGTTTCAGGTTTAATTGCGTAACTCTCTTTTTCTCTCTCTCTCTCTCTCTTTCTCTGTGGTGTGAAAATAAGAATTGCTTAAGAAAGATTCGGTCTCTTCTTTCAGAAAGGAAGGGAAGGAAGGAAGAAAGGAAATTTGGTTTCGTTGATTTTCGTGAAAAAAAGAGAAAGAAAAGAAAAAAGAAAGAAAATATCGACGAATGATATTACGACGAGTGATGACGCTTATTAAGCGTTTGATAGCGTAATAAAATTACACGAAGAAATGCAAAGTATGAGACTTAGGAAATAAGTTGTTCATTTATTATTCATTTTTGAACGTTCTAATGTTAGACGTAGAAAATATATATATGCTTTCAGCTTTATAACTAATAAATTTTAATACTTCCGTATAGTAATATTCCCTCTCTCATATCTTCATTGTGAAAGGATTAAAGAATTTAAATACCGCAGTTAAAATATGCCAAATAAGCGTCATGAAATTTTTTTTATCTGCATTTCATTCATCCCTTGCTCTGTCAACAACCGAATAAAACGAATATATATATATATATATATATATATGTATAGAAATCGTAAAAATCATGGAGAATACCATCCACGTCTAAGAAAATATCGTAAAAGCATTCCAGCTACTTTCGGATAATTGCGATTTACGTTTGTTGTTACGTTGAGAGAGAGATTCGAGGGGAGATGGTTGGAGGTGTGAGGCAAACGATGGAGAGATAATCGGGTTTGACATTGGTGTGTTTGATCGGTCGGCTGATTAATGAGAAGCGACTTTGATCGGAGGCTTGTTGAACGAAGGCGTTCGCGGGATCGATGATCCCTCCGTTTTGTTTCATTGTGAGGATTTAACGATTGTTAGAGGGACGTTTGAGCGGCTAGGTAACTTGTCAGGAATAATACGGGGTAATTGCTATTTATGACGCGGGGATCACGGGAGTTGCGCAAACACGTGGCGTTCGTAAACACCTCGGAACAGCGTAATTACTTCACACGACTCCATTGTAATAGCGACAATTGCTCTCACACCTGTCCAATGATTGCGCCAATATTCCCCGAACATCCTGAACGAACCTTCTGATTGAAAACCGAAATCTCTCTTTCTCTCTCTCCCCCTCTCTCTGCTTGGAACCAATTTTAGTTCTCGTTATTGTTCGACGTGTCGTTAAATACTTCTACTTAATCTTCTACTAATCTTCACAGACTGTAAAGATGTTAGGAAACGAAATTCTATATAAATCTCCGTACTTTTGAAAATTTGAAACTTTCGAAGCTTCTGAAAAATATTCGCAACACTATCGTAAGATTTTCCTCCCAAGTTTCTTCGAGACTCGTTCGAGATTTTAAAATCCAAAATGGTAAGAAAAAAAAAAAAAAAGGAAAAGTGAAGAAAACAGAAGGAAAAAGGAAGGGAAAGACGGATAGAGAAATTGGCGCGGCAGCGCGATATAGGAGGGGGTCCGAGCGAGGTCCGCGAGAGTGATTGTAGTTATCCGCGCGAGTCTGCTCGGTACACGGACGGTACACATCGAGTGGTAGGCTCGAATAGTTAAAGGAACGACGCGGATGGCAGGGAGTGAAAGGCCCACGCCCGTGCCTCGGGCTCCTCGGCAAGGGCGACTGGCCCCTCAGCACGCGCGCGTACCCGCACAGAGACACTCACCTACTCACGTACACGTGCTGGCACACGTGCAACAGGCCATCCACGAACTCGGCCGCGAGTTCTCTCTCTCTCTCTCTCTCTCTCTCTCTCCTCTTTGCCCTCTTTCTCCCTCCCTCCGTCGCCCTCCCTCGATCGCCGTTCTCCGATCCCAGAATCCGGCGCTCTCTCGTTACGAGCCACATCTGTGCGCCCTCTATCCTCCTCCGTGTATTTTCGCACGTGTATCGTACGAGGTATATTTTATTAACGCTCCTCGACTCGACGGCTTCGATTTTCCTGGCCCCGGACAACCGAAACTGCTCAGCTCCTTTTTACGACGTCGCCCGATCCCCCGTGCGGACGGATTGAATAATACCGGCGAATAATACCGGGCGAAGCCGGTGCTTCTTTCTTTCGGGTGAATGTTGCCGCGTCGGTTACGTGGGACGGTCGCGGCTGCGGTCGTAAATGATGCTCTTTTGTAAGTTCGTATGACAGTGAAAGGAGATTTGTGCGGATCGTCGATTGCCGCGGTTAAGTAGATTCGGGCGTAGCTGCGGTGGGGCCGGATATCTTCGGTTAATGCATCGATCGAAATCATCAATCGATCATTGCGCAACCAACGCTATCGGATATTATAGCCGCAGATTCCGACACCGACGTCTCGCGTCGACCGATTCGATTTGTCGCTTCAGACGAATATGAAAATTTCCGATTCTCGATTTTGATTGAACTTTTCGATTCAAGATCCTGAATCACCGCAATAGAGGAGGCGAGATCCCCTAAAATCGAAATCCATTCTCCTCCGTCTCCAGAGGATATCGAATAAAGGCTCTCGCACTACTTTGCACAACCGATCCTCCACCACCGCTCGAAGCAATTCATCTGCATAGCGGAGTTTCATTCAAGCGATCTTAACCGCTCGTCTTAAAGAAATTCCAACGTCCGTCTCTAAAAAGCGCGCGAGACGAGGAATTTTCCAACGAGTTTTCGATTACGATTACGATACCTTGCGTAATCCTCCCTCCCACTCTCTCTCTCTCTCTTTCTCTCTCTCTCTCTCGTGACGCGCGTACATCTGGCCACCGACGTTCGATGACGTAATCGTACCCTTTAAGCCGAGTCGATGGAGATGGATCGCGCCGAGAGGAACGGAAAACCACGTGCGCCACGAGGCGGAGGGAGGAGCACGTTAAAAGCGAGCACAAAACTGTACAGCTTCCCAGCAGATGCGCCATCGGGTTTGCGCAATGAGGGAGCAGAAGACGCCCGATGTTCGCGTAGCTCGATCGCGCGGAAAGGCGAAGAGGACACGTTCCCAAGCCGTATTCCGATCCTATATAATGCAGTCGTCCCGTCCGTCCCGTTACCGCGTTCCAGCAAAAATCGAGACGCGCTTCTTACCGCTTCTCTCCACGTAATCGTGGATCACATCCGGATCGGTCGGCGCGCCTTCGTTAGCATATCGATCGAAATCGACGGACGGCCAATTTTTCTACGTCCGTCTGTGACGCAATCCGGTCGTTTATATATATATATATATTATGGATCGTAATGGATCGTTGTTACGTTCCCTAATGATCGAGGCGATCGAATTTTTTCAATCGTCTGACAGTTGGAAGGTGGAGATCGTTCGATCTCGGAATGGACAAGGTGATTTTTTTTCAAGGTGATTTTGAAGACGCGAGGAGGAAACGACGCTTCTGGAAAATGAAGTATAGAGGATAAAGTTAGCCATCTTCTTTTTCTTTTTTTTTTTTTCTTTTTAAACGATAAAGATAAGCGAGATTTTATTCGTAAAATAGAGGGAAGCGATTTGAAAATAATCGAGAGCAGGGGTTTCGAGGATGTTGGAGAGATCGATCGGTAGTAACGAGTTACTTGTTTACAGGAACAATCCAATTTTGCAATACGTTGGAACAATGAAGGCGAGTGACTACTGCCACATTTGCAAGCTAATGTATAAAACCGATTATAGATCACGGATATGAAAATGATTCTTTCAAGGCGCCTCTTACTATATATCTCGTCCCGAGATGGTGGAAGACCTGATTTCTTTTTTCTTTCTTTCTTTTTTTTTTTTTTTTTTTGCCCGATCAAGCGTTGACCACGTTTTCACGCGTGCCACGAAGATCGATCGATCGAAAGCAGAGAAAGAGAGACGAGGGGAGAAGAGGTCGATCGATCGATCGATCGATCGATCGGTCGGAGATCCTTGATCGCCGGGGGCGTCCAGACCAGGAGGTAGCACGGCCGATCACGGATGAGAGTGGGTGGAGCCGTAGCATCGTTGCTCAACGAGTAGGAGAGAGAGAGACGATGTCCTCGAGAGTTATCTCGATAAGAAAGGCCATCCTAAGGACACGCCTGGCTCCGAGAGAAGGAGCCGGATAACGATCGAACATCGTCTCGCTCGGCTCGTATCGGCACCGATCCTTGATTTCCAAACGCTGCCACCGAAACAGCGCGCTCCGTCTCTCATCCGTGATGCGCTTCGCATCGATTTCACCTTTGAGTTAAAGACAATGATGGAGGACTGAACGAGTGATATTAAATTTAATCAATTCAAGTCACTTCGATAATTTATTGGATCGAAACGTAAGAATAATTGTAACGACGAACACGAATTTTTGTTTTTTGACGAAAAAGCGGATAAACAGCCACGAATGAAATGCTTTTCAGGCATTTTATTATGTGATTGCTTAAAGTAATTTTTCTCGAAATTTTTAACCGGTTACTTTTCCAACTTTGGACAACAAAACTTACACTTTTGTTGTTTTAGTAAGTAACCAGGTATCTCCGCGTGCATTTTTTTCCATTTGTTTGTATTCATAAAAAAATTGAAAAAACTTTTCAACCGTTCAATCACAATTGCTTCGCGTTATTATTTATAATCGAGTAAAAATTGCAGAAGAATCGTCTATCTAAGCTTAAGTTAATAACATTTATTAGATTGGTTTTAAATAAATCAACATATTCGCGTACCAACCAGGCTGTGTCCCCGTTGTCCATCGCGACGAAGACTTACGGCCAAGTCGCCGAGGATGCCGTTACGCTTCCGCTTAAGGATCAGCTAATGCCGGCCATCCGTCTCTCGTTCCAATCCGCGAATTCATTCGTCTGTGACCGTCAACGAGGTCGTTCGTGCGTCAAACGAAGCAGCAGGTAACGATCCAGCCAGGTAATAGTCGGATGCAAAACACGTCCATCTTCGATCACGATACCGGATCGTTTAAAACGCGATATAAGAAAGGTATTAAAAAAAAAAGAAAGAAAAAGAAAAAGAAGAAGAAAAAAAGGAGGGTGGGAGAAGAGGAAACCAGTTCGATATATATATAAAAAGTATTTACATTGCATTTACATACTAATTAATGCTATTTGCATACTAATTATATTAAGTTTCGTATCGTATTTGATATTTTTATGCGAAGAATTTCGTTAAGAAACGAGGGTGAAACAAATAAGGAGGATTAAAATTCTTTTTAACACTTATCCTGTTAGATTTAATTGCAAAATGTTGTTTCAATTTTTTAATTCTTATTTTTATCGTGTTGTTTGTTAGAATATTTTTTTTTTCCTCGTATTAAACATTTACGTGATGATATTTAACGGACGAAAACAGATTTTCACCTCGCCCAAACGTTCATAACAATTTCATAATATTATAAATTCAATATAATTTCGATACTTTACGGCACGATAAAAATAACAATCGCAATAAATAATCAAAATCTTTTTCGATTCAATCATCGTACAGGTTTCCTCGATACGAGGAAAGGTTTCACGAGAGAATTTACCTCTTACGTAAAAAAAAAAAGAAAAGAAAAGAAAAGAAAAGAAACGAGCGAGCAGCGTCGCGATCTTCGACGCGGCTTTTCACCGTTTAATAAATCGCCGATTTCGTCGATCGTCACGAACGAAACAGGTGGCGAAATCCTGTTATCAGCGGCGGTTAAGCCCTCGTTAACTTTCAGCCAGAAACATTTTGCACATCGTGCGCGCGATAATCTTTTCTCGCGCTCGAGCGACTCTCCTCCGAGTGGTGGAATATCGAAACGTGGGATCGAGCAGACGCGACCCAGACGAATTCCGATCCACGAGATCGATACGAGAGAGAAGCCCATCTGCTCGATCGGCTCCACCTCGTCCTCGTCCGAGGAAGTAACGGAACACTGTCCACCGGAATCCTTAAGTGATTCTCCCTCCCTCCCTCCCTCGATGGATCGTTGATCCCTGGAAATGTAGATCACCATCGTTCGTGGGGGCCATTAGAATACCGATTATGCCGATACGATTCGTCTACCGTATCGTGGACGGGTGTGGACGGATTGGTGGAGCGCTGCAGGTGGAGCGATTCTCGTCCTCGAGATTGGGGGAAAAACGTTAGGTTATTTTTAATTTCGAAGAAGGATCGAAAAAGTACTTGCCTTCTCTGGAAATAAACTTTTTGGGGAGGAATATACTAATAACTTTTTTCGAGGAATGATTACGTGATTAATGCGATGTGACTGTGTGTGTTTTTTTTTTTTTTTTTTTTTTTTTTTAGTTTGTTGTACGCGGAAACAAAGTGTTTACACGGTTGTAATATAAGGAGGATTTGGTTCGTAGAAGAAATTGCGAATCGAAGAATTCGGGGAAAAGATTTTGTTGAAATAAAAATATTTACAGAAGTAATTTTGGAACGTTTTGTCGAGAGTATAAAAGTAAAATATTATATTGGAAATTTATTAATTTGTAATATGTATCGATGTAGAATTAATTATGTGCAAATATCAATATTAATTTTGTATCTGTACATTTATAATAATTACAAAAACAAAAATTTAATTAGTATCAATCTAGCATGTAAATTGATTGATATAAAGATTGACATGTAAATCTTACAAATCGTTATGTAAAATTCATCGATTTTCTTTCATCGGAACGTCGATCGAATAATCGATCGCGTTAATCGCAATTTTTTCTTTAAATTGCTTTTCTTGCTCGAGTTTTTGCTGATCGAGTTGCGATCGTGACGATTTGATATTATCGAATTTTTCAAGGAACGAGCAACAAGCAAATTATGATATCACGATTATGTATAAGAATATATATTATAACAAAAAAATAGGAAGGAAAAGAAATGTCATTCTATTTACCCGAAGGAATACAAAGATTGGGAATGTTGGATGTCATCGTCATTCGCTCTTGTTCCAACTTGCTGGTATTCGATCGCTGCGTCAGCTAATGATCGTGAAAAAATTATTCGATTAATCGTGCGGATGTTGACGGTTGAGCAATTTCTTGAGAAATAATTATTATCGAATATCAAAGCAGGATAAAAGTGAGAGAGATTGAAGATGTGTAAGATGTATCGCTGTATTATTTACGCGATAAACATTATATATTTATCGCATTCTCGTAAGAAAAAAAAAAGTTTTAATAACGCATAATAATTTTAATGGTACAATTATCACAGATAGATAAGTCACATGTGTATTATTTTTTCACCGGTAATCAATGCTTCTTCAATTTGCATAAAAGTGCGCTAACGGCAGATAACATCTTCCAAGTTTTATTTAATACTTTAATTATAAAATATTCGATATAAAAGATACGATATACCGTGTTTCCTCAACATTTCAATGTATCTGCCGCAAGAATATAAGATACATCATCTTCTCAAGATCATCGCAAGAATAAATTCATCCCCTTTTACGATATTTCTTAAAATATCTTTGATCTCCTGTGAAAGCATCAGTTTTATTTTTAAAAACAATTCTCTGCTTCACGAAAACTCAATATCTCTTATAAAAATAACTCTCCAATCCATGAAGATTCATTATCTCGATATCTCTGGTTTCCATTCAAAAATAATTCTCCAATTCTCCCTTATTTATAAAAAATATCTCTTATTTATAAAAATAACTCCTCGATTTGTGAAAATTCATTATCTCTGGTTTCCACTCAAAAATAATTCCATCCAATTCTTCCTTATTTATAAAAATAACTCCTCGACCCATGAAAATTCATTATCTCTGGTTTCAAAAATAATTTTCCAATTCTTCCAGAAAAACTCGTGTATATATATATATATATATATCTCATCCTGCCAATTTCTGCGAGAACAAATTCATCTCGATCACGCCTCTGCCTTTCATCTTCCGCTAGGATCGCCGATGAGTCACGGTCGTCCGCGGCGTGGCTCTCTATTAAAGGTCTTTTTTGCCGTGGCGCGTCACAGCCGATCTCGGCTGGCACGAGGCGAAACGGGACGAGGTAGCATCTCGTCCAGCGCCGTCTCGTTTCTTCTTCTTTCCCCTCCTTCCTCTTCTCCTTTTTCCTTCTTTTCTTCCCCCTCCCCTCCCCTCCCCGGCGGACGGAACCACGAACGAGGAATCCTCGAAGCGCGGAACCACGGACGAGGAAGCAGAAAAACGAAAAACAAGGAAAAAGAAACCGGTTCGATCGATACAGCCGCCGCGTACAGGGGGAGAGGGATTCTCCCCCTCGGTGCAGTACACGCGCGAACAGCCGTATATAATGATAGACTCTCTATATCTCTCTGGAGATAGTTCTCCTCTGGAGAGGAGAGGAGAGGAGAGGAGAGGAGAGGAGGGAGATTGAAAACGAAAGAGAGACGAAATTAAGCCGAGCCATTTACGAGCGAGAGAAGGCCGACGGTGGCGGGCGACGGTTCACGGAAATCGGAGCAGGTTTCGGCGACCTTGATGTCCGCCACGATGACGTCTTCGTGACAAAAATCCAAGATTCGAGACGGAACGGTATGGCGCGGGATGGATCCCTCTTAAATAAGATCGTATTTTTTCGAAAATGTTTTCGCTAGATTTCAAATCCGGTACGGTTCGATTTATTACGCAAATATGCTTCTCGTTTTCGCTTCGTGCTGGTTTATGACGTGAGGATTTTGAGTGATTTTTTTTTTTTAGGAGGAGATTAGATATTTGGTCGAATTTTAATGTAACGAAACGTACTTTACATACGTTACATACGTTGGTAAGGATCGTAACTTCAGTCGCAATTTTATCGTGATTTTGATGGAGAAGATCTTGGCTGTTAGAGGAAATTCGAGGAAGACGAACAGAGAGAAATTTACGTAACGTAAATTTTAAGAAATTTCATTGGATTATTTGTTTATGATATCTCAGAAGAATGAATAATAGGTAGAATGAGTGGAACGATGAGAGAAACAAAAGATCAAAATTGCATTTGGCTAATTGCATGGCAGCCTTCGTTGCACTTTATTGCACAATAGTAAGAATATCGAAAGAACTTTCAACGTTAGCTCCATTATGTTACATTGACAGCCGATTGTCGATCGATATTCACAGAGGAAATCTCTCTAATTACTCGGGGTGTAATTGGGTTTGAACTTAGCCGGGGAACAATTGGACTCGTTTGCGCAATCGGGATTACACGGTCGAGATGATCATGAGAAAAGTCCATATTCATTGGTGAATGAATGGTAACCTTTGTATTACCAAGATTCCCCGCAAACTTTAATACGCGTAATATAGAGACTCAAACAATCAAAGAACCGAAGAAATATCATCGACGAAGAGTCAAAATTGTAAGATCTATGGATTTTTAAGAAAAAAAAAAAAAAGAAACTCTCGAGAGAAATCTTGGAATGTGGAAAATCGAAGCGAAGATTAAAAATAATTTTAATTTTGATGAGATCGATGATAAAACGAAGAACAAGATACGAGTAGATTCTCGTAACTTTTCGAGATCGTTCCATTCGAAAATGATTAAAAAATCGTCACTATTATCATCATTTCTATTTTCTTCAACGAAATTCGAGGACGTTTCCATAGCGCGATCGCCTTATTATCGAGCGAAAAGAGATGGAAGATCCATCCTCGTTGGACGGAGAAGGGTCGTGGAGGTCAGTACCGATTGGATCGGTGCAATTTCCATGTAGAAACGGATCCATGTAGAAATGGATGCTGCAACTGCAGCTTCGATTCCGTCGCGAAAACTGGAGGGAACGAGGGAGGTTATTCGACGAATCGAATCGACAAAAACCGGGAAACCCCTCAACCACGATTTATCTCGCCCTTTTACTTCGGTACTCGATCGGTAAATAAATTATCTCTGGCAATTACGCGAAACGGCGAGGCTCACTTCTCCTCGCATTTTCGTTTCGGAAATGCGCGGAATGCTCGGGATATTACGTTACCTCGCATACCACGGAACGCGTACGTCTATCTCTACCCTTAAATTCTAAAACAGATAGGTTGTTGGCGAGGAATTCAAATACGAGTTTTAAATAATGGCACGTCGCGTGCAGAAATCGAATCTACACGTTTCCTTTTTACTTATTACTAATCGCCTGTCTAACGAGTTTACCCGAGAGATTTAGCTTAATCGCTACTCCCACGACTGATCCGATTCATCATATTTTCGCTGCAAATGGTATTCCATCTTCCTCTCACTTTCTTCCTTTCGTTCCACTCGCGACGTTAACATTCGTACCATAAATTTTTAGAAATATATTTTCAATTTTATTCGAATGGAGTTCCGAGCAATCGAAACTTGTTCAATTTTTTAAATAGAATTCTATATATATAGGATATAGTAACATTCGTGAGAATCGATTCCAATGCTAAAACTCTTCATGTACAATGTACGTAATTGGAAATATATTCCATGTATCTTTCGATTCATCGATCGATATTATAAACGTTTGCAAAGAAATTGTTCCCAAGTCTGTCTATCTAATATTCTGCGAACAATTCAAAGAAATTTATATATGGTGTCAGAAAAAGATGGAATCTGGTTTTCCTGCAATTCGCGCCGATTCGCACCGATCCACTTTCCAAACCCGACGCGATGCAATTTCTCTATCTCCTCGTCTCTATCTATCTATCTGCACTCGCCGTTGCGTTATCATATCGTCATCATCGTTTTACTTTCGCAAAAATCCAGTTCACCGCGTTTCCATCGAAACGGATCACTTTCCCCGCGTGGAAGCGTCAACAACATCGGCTCAGCTGACCACAGACGCGTCCACGTAATCCGCGGTGGAATATTCGCCGGGGTAAGGCGAGCCGACAGGCCTCGAAGCGATCCAGAATCTAATCCAGTCGGATGCCCCTGGGCTTAGAAAGGCGTGGTACCAACGGCGAACGTAGGAGAGGATCGTGTCGTCACAGGCTGAAGAGGACGGTTGCCGAGCGTGTAGGTGGAGAGAATCCGCGTTACGTTTCGACTCTCGTCTTGGATCCGTCTTGCTCCTCTCTCTAATTTTTAGTTTTTTTAATTTTAAATTGGGTCGTATCCACCGATTTGCTATTTTGATTTACTATTGAAATGTTGTTGGAAAATTTCTGATCCCATCATTGATCGTATTTTTAATACGTTCCAAATAATCCGTCTATCTATTCGAAGAAAGATATCCTCCTCGATTTATATTTCAAATATTTGTACGATTGTTGCGACATAAGCTTTCGCGAGAAATGAATATTAAAGTCGTCTCTGAGTGGTAAGTTTTTTACATCGCGTTGAAAAGAAGAAAAAAATGAATCAGGCGAGGATGAAGGCTTGCACAAGAATCTTTACGAAGGGAATCTTTTCTTTTTTCTCTCTCTCTCTTACTCGAGTATAGAATACATCAATGAATAAAAAATAACGACGAGATCTCATAGTAAAATATAAAACGATATCCAACTCGTTAATATTTCAGCGAGAAATTAACATATCCTCCCTCTTTTGATAAAGATTTTTATGAAATCTCGAATCAATTCAACTCGGAATCAAACTCACTCACTGATCCTCACTCTTCGATCTATCTCCAATATTATTAAATATCTTATCTCATTTATTATCGGCTCGCCGCCGAGTCGATCGAGGGTGAAAGTTTCATTCCTCCGGTTGGAGGCAAAGGCGGGTCTTTGTGCGAAATCGTGGCCGCGCAGCGAGGAAAACGGAGGAACAAACGGTGCAAACGGATCGAAACGGGACACGTGGCCTCGTGACAAAAGGAAGGACGGCAACGCGGATTGTTGTGTGGAGGCAACACACAGGATCCCGCGATGACGCCTCGTCATCGGACGATTCGATACGCAGACCGATCCTGTCATCGAGGTAGGGAGGAGACGGCGAGAGCGAGAGGAGAAAGAGAGGCGAGAGAAAAGGAGGAGGGAGGGAGGCAATGGGTATTGTGGCGCGGTGATGCAACACAACTCCGCCCCAGTTACTCGCGGAGATCTCGCCATGGACCGAGAGCGAGCGGAGAGGCGAGAAAGGAGAGGAAGAGAGAGAAAGAGAAAGAGAGAGAGAGAGAGAGTATGGACGCGCGGTTTATTCACGAGGAACGAGCCGATAACTCCGCGTGATCGTTGCTACCTATTCATTATTTTGCTAAACGTCGATCGGCGAGGCGCCAAGGCCAGTGGATCGTTCCTCCAGCACGGCCATTGTTCCGAAATATTCGTGTGGTTTAATGAGCACGCGTGGGTGGCGCTACGGTCGCCCTCGTTCGACACGAGACTTTGCCCCTTACCTTCGCAATCGAGCGATGGAACGTATACTCTTTATGCCAACTCGTTGATGGGTTCACAGTTCATCATCGTGTTTCCTCTATTCACTCGTGATTTTTTTTTCGTTCGGGCAACCAGAGTTCACGCCCGAATCCGTACGTTTAACATCAGAATGTTGTCGGCGTATGTATGTAAATATCCATTTTACGTATAAACGATTGCAATTAAAGTGAGTGCGATGAAAGAATAAACACGCGTGATTATATTTCTTCTTCGATGCAAGTGTTAATTTTGTCAATCAATATTCGCGAAGGAAAAAATATTATTATATTATATTATAGATCCGATTCGATCGTTTATTTATTTATTTATTTTTTTCTCTACCGAGTTTTACTCTCTTGTTCTTCGCTCTCGTATTTAGTTAGTTTAGGGAGTTCACTTTATCGGGATGAAATTACAAATGTACCTGTGCCAGCGATAGAGTAACGTTTAAATCGTTTGAGCGAAATCCCATCAGCGAAATGATGATTCGTAGATGGTCACGTTTGATTTCTTCCATGTACGAAACCTCGACTCCGGTCCAGATTAAGATAAATTGAAAGCGATAAACGAGCGAGACGTTCTCCGGAAGTTGACGTGTGCGCCAATCCATATACCGTTGGGCCGTCTATTTAATTAGAAGGGGTGTATATAAATAGGCGCGATAACCGCGCAAACAGACGATTCGCTCACGGGTTGCTCAATGCCGGATCTAACAATAAGAGAGACACCGAGATGTAGGAAGGTAATTCTAGGCTGCACGATACAATTATCGTTATTTACGCTCGGCTTTGATACTCCACGCGGAACAGGCTACAATTTCAATTAATTTCAATACCGTTCTTGTATCAATTAGACGAATCCCTCTCTTCGATCGAAGAATATTAATCGTCGAACGATATACACGATCCAAGCGTTTTCCTCGCGAATAATTTTAAATGAAATAATCTTAATTGATATTTATAAGAATGTAAGATTAATAATAATAGTTTGAATAGCAATAGAAAATGAAATTCGATCGATATAGACACGAGTGCAAAAGAACCGAATGCTGCTTCGAACTCGACTTCAACACTGTTACGCTTAAATGAAACTTGAAAGATAAGAAATAACACCGATTCGAGCGTGAATACGTACAACTTTGATCTGTCGAAACAATTTCTAAAAGAAAATTCGATCGATCGAAGAAGAAACTCGTTACGAAGATCGATACTTGAAACGAGATCTCGGATGGAAGAAGCGTGGTTTCTGGTTCGTTAACACGGGTCACGTCGCGGCATGGATTACGCAGCTGGAGGACCGAGGGGGCGGAAGAAGGCAGAGTAGCGATAAATTTAGTCGAACGTTAGAACCGAATCGCGCGCGCCAGGACTAGGTGTAGGCGGTTATATTGCCTGCGCGGCGACCCACTATAGTCTATTGCACGCCGCGAAGCAGTAAAGGAATTTAGCCTTATAAATCAGCAACATGACTGCACCGCGCCACACCTTTCCCTTCTTGGGGCAATCACGAGTCGTCACCGTATCGGCAACATCCCTGCCTGCTTCAGAACCTCGCTTCCATCGCCTCTTCGATTACGAAATGCACGACAGATTTTTCGGATATCGATAGAATTCGAAATCTAATCTCATTGGGCTTGTAACTCTGTCCATCGCGGAGTTTGGAGTTTGAAGAAAGTGTATTATTACAATTTGAAGAAATTGTAACGTGTTTACGTTTGGAAGATGTATTAAAAATTTGTTATATAGGTGTTTTATCAGAAAAAAATAAATTCCTTCGATGATTCTGAACGAGTAATAGGATAAAAAACAATATTGATCTCAACTTTTTTTTTATCCGTGGACCGAGTTTGAGGTTGGAATCACTCTCTTTCTTAAAAATTCAACCTGATCTAACTCGAGATTATCAACGAAGGAAAGGAAATTTCATCGCGAGCCAAACAAACGAATTTAACGAATTTGCTATTCGACGAGATTTGTGTTTCTGATGACAGCGATATAGATCTAAAAGGAACACGAAGAATATCTCGAAACCGTCAAATCATTATGTTCAATAATTTGAACGTATTAAATTCTAGATTTCTAGTATAAATTTCGAATGGCGCGTATTATAAAGTTCCGTGGGTAACCGTGGTTTGATGTATCTCAAGCTGGAAATCATTAACTCTCGTTCGACAGCCGGCGTGGGTAGAGCGACGTTTATTCGCTCGGTTGGAAAACTGGACGCATAAAACGTTCCTAAAAGAGAGACGGTTAAGCAGGTCGATTTTTCCCGTCTAATCGGCCACGTAAATGGAAGAAAATGATTCCTCGCCGCGGAAATTACGATCGTGGGACGTCCCTTTCGGCGTGGAAACGAGAATCTGGGACGCGACGAAATGCGAGGAAGAGTGCGGCCCGGAGGGGAAGATTTAGAAAGAGTTATCGGTGCATCCCCCCGAACGAGCGAGCACGAGCTCGAGTTTTTGCTCGACGAAGCACGCAACGATCGTTAGAAGAATCGGTATGGAATCGGCCATCTCGAACGAAGCGATTTCCTCGTATCGTTATTTTCCATCGTCTCATCGTTGCAAGAAAACGTCGAGAAGAACTCTGTGACTCACTTCGGATATTAATTTGATATTCATCCTTGGCTCTGGTCGACTCTGTTGAATCATCTCATCGTTGAATTGAATTATTGAGGGGGAACGAGTACGACGAAGATGAGCGAGGATTTAGATTTTGTTGTTAGTATACATCTCTTTAAAACTTTCTATTATCTTCTCTATTAGTTTAGAATAGCGATCGAATATCTCTATACTTATTTATCCAACGATATTTGATCGACTTTTTTCATTTTCTTCCAACTTTTCCCTGTTTCTCCAAAATTCAAGGAACCGATTTTCTTTCAAGAAAGATGATCGAGTGTATTAATAAATTTAAGAAAAAATTGTGTATCTCTTTCATTAATATAGAATAACGATCGAATATTTTCATTGATCGTTTTTCTTCCATTTTCTTCCAACTTTTCCCTGTTTCTCCAAAATTCAAGGAACCGATTTTCTTTCAAGAAAGATGATCGAGCGTATTAATAAATTTAAGGAAAAATTGTGTATTTCTTTCATTAGTATAGAATAACAATCGAATATTTCCATTGATCGTTTTTCTTTCATTTTCTTCCAACTTGTCCTGTTTCTCCAAAATTCAAGGAACCGATTTTCTTTCGTGGAAGATGATCGAGCGTATTAATAAATTTAAAAAATAAGGAAAAATTGTTTATCTCTTTCATTAGTACAAAATAACAATCGAATATTTCCATTGATCGTTTTTCTTTCATTTTCTTCCAACTTTTCCCTGTTTTTCCAAAATTCAAGGAACCGATTTTCTTTCGTGAAAGATGATCGAACGTATGCTTAATAATTTTATGCTTTTTATGCTTAATAAATTTAAGCAGAATTTAGAGGAAGTTAATAACGGTTCTTGGAAAGTTAGAAAGAGGAAAACTGAGCCTCTTCCGAGATAAACCGATTTCACGATCAAGACCCATGCATCACGAGGATCAATAAACAAGACACTGCCATCCTTCTTAATAAGATACGGGGGCGGCAAGGCCTCGTTAATAATCGTTTCCTCGTCGAATTCGCCGTGGGGGCCAAAGCAACGCGAGGACCGGTTCTAAGAGTTCACGGCTTAATTGGCTGCCGGGGAGCGCGCTTCTTCGTTGTGCGTGCACAATGGTCGCGGAGGAAACGCGTCACGAAAAGGGATCACGATCGAGCCGCTATATAACGGCGGAATTTTAACGAACTGCTGCGATTTTCTAGCTGCGGTTTTGCCACCGCGCGCACTCGTCACGAAGAGGCGGCTAGAATGTAGCACGGAGGCCGAGTTAGGCTTGAATTAGGTGAAAATGGCGATCGGCGAATCCCTGCTTTCGATGGACGGAATTTTAACGAACGCGTTCCGTTTCTTCCTCCATTTTGACACCACGTAGAACGCGGTATGGTGCAACTGTGCAAAGAGAGACTTTCGGGTTTTTTGCACGATCGATGCTCGTGCTTCGATCAATACAGCTGTCGAAATTTCTTTACTTTTTTTCCAATTCTTCCAAGTCGAAGCGGAGAGTAAAGGTGAATTAATCTTCAATTGCTTAATTTAAGTTGTATAAGTATGCTGAATCGAAGATCTTATTCCTTATTTTTCGAATAAGTAAAAGAAAAAGGAATAAAAAGTTTTCTTGAGTTCACTTTGGTCCAAGAAAATAATCAAAGTAGTTAAGAAAAAATCTTTTTGTTATTTAATCGTCTGCTGCGATTATTTTGCCGAAAATTTATTAATTTATTAATTTAATTTTCAAAATGGTAAATGAAATATTTCACGAAGCGTCGTACGATTGTCGTCCGTACGATGCCACGGACGAACGTCGAATGAATATCGTTCAACGACTTTCGTTCTAATAATAAACAAACTCGCGAGATTTATCCTCGCCCGGACGAAATACAATATCGTATCGTAGAATAATCTCTTCCGTCGTATAAATTATATTATTGTATCTCGTTTATACAAACTTAAAGTTAAACAATGTCCAAACCACTGTAAAAATTGTATAACATGTAAAAATTGCGCTTCGTTCCTAAAAAAAAAAAAAACAAATTTCAGAATAAAATTCACTTTGAAATAAACTCACTCTTGAAAATATCTTTCGAAATTAAAGTTAAACAATGTCCAAACCATTGTAAAAATTGCGCTTCTTCTCTATCCTAAATAAAAAAACGAATTTCAGAATAAAATTCACTTTGAAATAAAGTCACCTTTGAAAATATCTTTCAAAATTCAAGTTAAACAATATCCAAACCACTGTAATATATAAAAATTGCGCTTCTTCTCTATCCTAAAAAAAAAAAACGAATTTCAGAACAAAAATTCACTTTGAAATGAGCTCATCCTTGAAAATATCTTTCAAAATTCAAGTTAAACAATGTCCAAATCACTATAACATATAAAAATTGCGCTTCTTCTCTATCCTAAAAAAAAAAAAACGAATTTCAGAACAAAAATTCACTTTGAAATAAACTCACCCTTGAAAATATCTTTGAAAATTCGTCGAGAATCAATTCCACTCTATTTTCTCGCGAATAATAACTCAAAATAACTCAAGTATTCCCATATCTTATCGCGACAAGTATAATAGACAGAGCTGTGAGATCGAGTCACAGGCGAGTCGCAGTGGAAATCATGGACGACGATGGCCATTGGCCAGGAACCGGCTGGATTCGCATGCGTGACCTGTCCTTTTAGCGTGTTACGATCCAGCCTGGGCTAAAGGTAAATGTTGAGAGAGAGAGAGAGAGAGAGACAAGACACGATCTGCATAATTATATTCACGCGTTACATAACCCTGGTTATCCGGTTATCTGGCGCCGTACGTGTACCGTTTCGCCATGAAATTTGTTCGGGTCGCACGCGCATCCCGGTCGGCCGCCTCGAACCGTGTGAAAATCATACGCATAATTGCCTGATAACAGGCCAACCGGAGAATTTACAGTTGTTTTACAATGTCTCGTATTACGGACGGTTTGTCTCGCATCGACGTCGTTTTTTTCCCTTTCCCCCCCCCCCTTTTTTCTCGCTTTGACATTTAACTGCTCGTTCGTTAAGTTTAAATATTTATACACGCGGGAGAGCCGTTGATCCGTTTCGAGCTTACGTGGAAGACGAAGAAAGTGCACGCCCCGATGACGAACAAATAATTTCGACGTCGCGTATTTCGTGCGTATCCCGTCTAAGAGCGTTCACGACGATTACCGGTCTCACAGTTACCGTAACGCGGTGACTTTCGAGGGGGAGGGGAACCGTGACCCACTGCGTGCGCCACTCTCGAGAAATTCTTTTTTTTTTTTTATAGTTATGCGTGACGCGAAATTTTAAAACTTCGCTCGATGAAGAGGAGGAAATACGAGGAGGATTTCGAAGTTTGATAATTCCGCGCGAATGTTCGTATTCGACGATCGAAATTGCAGTGGTCAAAATTGCAACGATGAAAGTTGCAACGAAAGTTTGCAGATGGAAGATTCAATTGTATTATGGAAATTGGCAGTGATAGAAGATTCGATAATGGAGATTTTGAACAATGGGAGGATTCAACGGTGGAAGTTGCAACGATGAAAAATTCAATTATGGAAATTGCATCGATCGAAATTGCAACGATGGAAGATTCAATTATATGGAAATTGGCAGTGATAAAAGATTCGATAATGGAGATTTCGAACAAAGATTCAACGATGGAAGTTGCAACAATAGAAAATTCAATTATGGAAATTGCAACGATAGAAATAGCAACGATCGAAGTTGCATCGATCGAAATTGCAACGATGGAAGATTCAATTATATGGAAATTGGCAATGAAGATTCGATAATGGAGGTTTTGAACAATGGGAAGAATTTAACGGTGGAAGTTGTGAAATTGGCAGTGATAAAAGATTCGATAATGGAGATTTTGAACAAAGATTCAACGATGGAAGTTGCAACAATAGAAAATTCAATTATGGAAATTGCAACGATAGAAATAGCAACGATCGAAGTTGCATCGATCGAAATTGCAACGATGGAAGATTCAATTATATGGAAATTGGCAATGAAGATTCGATAATGGAGGTTTTGAACAATGGGAAGAATTTAACGGTGGAAGTTGTGAAATTGGCAGTGATAAAAGATTCGATAATGGAGATTTTGAACAAAGATTCAACGGTGGAAGTTTTAACAATAGAAAATTCAATTATGGAAATTGGTACGATGGAAATTGGAACGATGGAAATTGCAACGATGGAAATTGCAATGATCGAAGTTGCATCGATCGAAATTGCAATGATGGAAGATTCAATTATATGGAAATTAGCAATGAAGATTCGATAATGGAGGTTTTGAACAATGAGAAGAATTCAACGGTGGAAGTTGTAACGATGGAAATTACAACAATCGAAGTTGCATCGATCGAAATTGCAATGATCGAAGTTGCATCGATCGAAATTGCAATGATCGAAGTTGCATCGATCGAAATTGCAACGATCGAAGTTGCATCGATCGAAATTGCAACGATGGAAGATTCAATTGTATTATGGAAATTGCCAACGATAGAAGATTCGATAATGGAGATTTTACAATAGAACAATAGAAAGATTCAAGGATGGAAATTGCATCGATCGAAATTTCAACGATGGAAAATTCAATTATATGGAAATTGGCAATGATAGAAGATTCGATAATAGATAAGTTTCAATAATGGAAGGAATTCAACGATAGTTGCAACGATGGAAATTGCAACGATCAAAGTTGCATCGATCGAAGTTGCAACGATTACTACCTTATCATATATCGCTTATCATATTCTCACTTTGCACGAAATCATCATCGCGTACGAAACGCGATAGTTGAACGAATGATTGGTCGAAAAGAAGGGAAAAAAAATGAAAAATTTCCAAAAGTTCATCTCGTTTATCCGCGTGTTGAACCCCAGGCCGCGTTTCCGCGTGAACGGGCGAGCGCGAGCAGTCAGAATTGCGAAAGTCGGCGGGACGCACATCTATTAATACCGGCTTATCTTTGTTGGTGTGGGTGTTATCAGGGCAGGGCGTGTCGCCAAGAAAGCAAGCGGCGAACCGGCAGCGGGCAACGTGACTGTCTGCTTGCTTGCCAGCTAGGATCCTTTCCTATCTCGCTCCATTCCTCGCCAACCCCGTTACTTCCGTCTCTCTTACTCTTCGAGGTTCGAGCTTGAAAGGTTCTGGAAGCGAACCGATACGTTCTCGCTGTGTTTCGATAACACGGATCGTGGATCGTTTCAGTGGGAAGCGGTGACGTCGATTCTCTCGCCGTGGTTTCGCCTTCCACTCAAATTCTTCTCTTTGTCGCGGTTGACGGGCTTCTCGCCGGATAACTCGATTTCGAACTTGGAATACTCCATCGTGATTCAGGGTTTAACACCGAGAGATTTAATTAATCCTCAAGGCATCTGGCTAATATTGAGATTTAAATAGAAAATCCTATTCGTATTCGTATTCCTGTAAAAATATTTAAGATTATCAATTATTTTATTAAATTAATTATATCGAAACAGTTGAATACAAAAATTTCACGAACGAATATATATTCGTATGAAATATCGTAGAGAGTTTTAACAATCGTTTTCTCCTATTTTCCAACAGTGATTCATCTTCTCTACTAATTGTGGAATACGTGGAATAACAACAATTTGATTAATGTATTATATTATAATATCTATCGTGAAGCCAGTCAAATATTCCAACGAAATGAATCCCAGCGTTTAAAGAGCAAAAGTTACAAGGATAACTAATTGTAATTACGTTTAATCGAGATAATTTATGCGGGACAGATCGTATCCCTTAACGATAACCGATCTGTACGATGATCCAGAGATGATCGTTTCACGACTTCCATCCCTAGGCAATCCCTGTTTTATTGAATTTCTTCGCGAACCAGTTTCTCGCGCCTAGATCGCAATTATAGGATCTCATAATTAAATGTCGAGATCTTGATTTTAACGGCGATAATCTTATCTTTGCGTATCACGAATTTCCACTCTATCATCGTTTCGTATCGCTTATTTTTGTTCGTTGAATGAGGGCCGATGTGAAATCAGATGCGTCTATGCACGGATCAGATCAGTGTTTCCCAACGTATTCACGAGGAGAGAAGTAATTTGAATATTTTGAAGAGCAATTAAAAATAATATTTTTTGAAACTCTCTTGTTGAAAGATCGACGCGATTTAAAAATATTTCGGAAGAATAATTGTAGTAAGAATACGTAAGCTTCAAATATTCTAACATATCTTGAGGATAGAATATTTAAATTATATTTTCTCAGAATTTAATCGTTATGAAAGAGCGTAGAAAGACGCTGGATTGGATGGTAAGAAGAATGATATAATCTCATTTAATTAAACAAATTAAATATATTTATATTCATAAAATCATATTTCTTTTAGAAAGTATATTCCTTTGTGTAATAAATCAACGTTGCTTTCTCTTGATTATTAAACTTTTTACCAATTTAAAATAAAATTTCAAGATCTTGACGATGTCGATAAATGATCTCATTTTTTCCTAAAGTTAAACGATCGCGATTAATTTACATAAAATGTCGATTTTTTCACTAGTTTTTCGATAATTGAAGAGAATATTCAAAAGAATTTTAAAACTGTTCGAGTCACGAAATTATCGAAATTGATACGCGCCTAAGCCAAGTACGGACGAGTTTTCAACGCGATATTCCCTCGATACTTGCACTTGCATGAATCAACTTTCCTTCTCTCCTTTTTTTTCCCCTCCGCGTTAATAAAGTTGCATTTAACAAACTCGTTTCGCAAACGGAACTGCGAAACGAACGTCGAGCAATACACATCCGCTTCGCATGATATTATAAAATAATGTCGCAAAAGTTAAAGATCTTGGAACGATTTGCATCTTCGACAGGAATTAAACGACCGTTCGTACATTTATTTTCAATACTTACTTTCCATATTACGTATTTCTTTCAATGCACCGTATGCGTCTTTTGACATGTAATAAGTGGAATGACATATTTCAAGGGATCTTTCGATCATCCTTTATAATTCTTTTTACGAAAATATTAAATGTATAAATAACATCCTTTTATTATTATATACGATTAATACACGATATCGAAGGAAATTATTTTTCTTTTTTTTTTTTTTTAAATATTATCAAAGGGAATATCAATTTTCCTTTATCTCTGAAAAAACTAAAAACAAATAATCGAAATTCAATTTTATCTTGCAACTTTCGCTCGCCAAACTTCTCCGCGCTATAGAAAACATATTTATCCTCCGTTTCGCGTCCAATTTTTCGTTTCCCTTTCAAGGAATCGTAGGAAATCAGTTTCGCAAACGAAACTCGTTATTTCGTTAGCAGGCTTGCTTTGCTCGACTCTACGTGACCGCCGACACGACGAATAAAAAAATCCGTTCGATCGATTCTCGAATCGAATGATGGAAAGGAAGAAGAAAGATGAGGAGCAAGACTTTCGAAACGGCCATTTCCTCCGCGATAACGATCCATCGCCGTCCCCATTGTCGTCTCGATCTCTTTTTTCCAGCCCCCTTCAGCTCCCGACTCGAGTAAAAGTAGAAAAACCTCTTCCTCGTGTTTTACGTCACAAAGTTCGAACCGGATCCCGGGAGAAGTGCGTTGGTTTTTTCCTTTTTTTTCTTTTTTTTTTTTTTTTTTCTCTCTCTTTTTTTTGCTAATGTTGCAAAACACCGAGGTGGAGCAATTTACGTGACAGGGAAATGCCTGTCCTTTCGATTCTTCCCCTCGTGTTCTCTCTCCAATTATTCAATCCCGTTGAAAGGATTACGATTCGATTATCCTTCTCCTGATATTCCTTTCTGTTCGTTTTTATTCGTCCACACATTAAGAGTGTAACGGTTGATTACGAGACATTCGAAGAAACGTTCGTTTAATTTTCTACTCGATCCTTGGCAGTTTATTAATTCGTAATTCGAATTTCGTTTACAGGAAGAGTGACGAGAAGATTATCCTCGCTTCTTTTCAAATAAAATTCAAACGATTCCATACTTTCCATTCTCTCAGTCTTCCAATTCTCCTTTCGCGTTTTCTTAAATCGTCTGCTTGCATCATCCGCAATTCTTCCAAAGATTCGTACACGAGAAACCGTCCCTTGTACGATACTCGTTTCGCGAAAAAAAAAAATGTTTTTGGACTGGAGGCAATCGCACGCGAGATCTCGCAACCGAATCCTATTAAAATCGAGCCCATCCACGCCCCTCTTGTCGAATCGAGCAGTCGCAAAACGGTGAAATTACGCGGTCTTTGGGTCACGTCCGCCAGAATTGCCCCGCGGAATCGATTAACAACAAAAATTGCAGAGAGAGAGAGAGGTCAGTTTTCACGAAAGGACGAAGGCGAACGTTAATCCGATTACTCGTTTTCCGTGTAATCGTTGGGCCTCCTCGGCGAACCCCGGAGGAGAGTCATCATGTTGCAAATGACCTCTGCCTACCGGTGGAATTAGCGGATGGTCTTCAATTCGTGTAATTGTAGTGCCGCGTAAGAGATGCTTGCGCTCGCGGCATCGATTCCACCTTTCCATTGCGATACCCTTAAATCGTGGAAAGAAAGGCGCCATCTTGCTGTTGGCAGGGCATTCTCTCCATTTCTTCTTCTTTCTTTCTTTTTCTTTTTTTTTTCCATATTTTCGTTCAGAATACAGTTGAAATCCTTCCGAGTAACGAAGAGCGCGAGCTTTTTTAAGCGTGATTTCTTTCGTCATTCTCGTAAATTAAGAATCGAATAACAATCGTGATCGATAAAAATTTTCGGTATTGTAACGGAGAGTCGAAGATTCTAGAACGAATTTTAATTTTAACGAAAATATAAAGAATCTTTTATATTGAGAGTCAATAGATTGAAATTTCGATCTGAACGAGGCTTTAAAATCCGCTTGTTCGTAGATCGTTGTATTAATTGAGTCTTCATCGAGTCTCGAAGCGAACGGCAAACAATGCTTGAATCCACCGAAACGAAATCTGTAAACATTGCATCCATGCGACGGCGAAAAAAAAGAAAGAAAGAAAGAAAGAAAGAAAGAAAGAAAATGGAACCTTGAAAGGCGAGGAACACGGCCGTAACGTGGACGGGACAAAACGAATAACCGGTTTCGGCCCGCGTACGATTACTTTCGGTAATAATTTATACCGGCGATAATTCAAATGGCAGAACGAATACACCGGATCGTTTATTATCCGCGAATCGAACGTTAATTCCCACAAAGAAATATTGAAATGATCCGGCGGACGTATCCCCCTCGCGCTCGATTCGTGTTTATATCCACGTAATACGCCAATTAATCGCGGCCAATCGCCATTAATCAAATCAAACTTTGATGGATACACTTTTGTGACCGTCCGCTTCTGAGCACCACCACACGGTTTTCGATCGGTCGCGAAGCTGGACGTCGCTTTTTTAAATTTACTTTGTCGCTATTTACGAGGGGCGTCGAATCGATTTCTTCGGCGAGATTATTCTCTCTCTTCTCTCTCGATTCGCGAAAAGATTACCGTCGAATTTATGCGGTTCCTGCGGCCCGAGAAATATAGAGACACATGGCATCAACTTCGGCATCTCTTCGGCCGTTCTTTCTCCTCTGATTTTTTAAAATCTTGTTACGAGTGAAATTGAGTGAATAAATGTTACTTTCTTCGATAATAATTTTTTTTTTTTAAGAAAGAAGGAGTACACCAGGAGTAGAAATACTCGGCAATTATTTAAAGAAAGTAACTTTGCTGAAAAAAAAAAGCTGTTTCTTTTGGTCAAATAAAAGATCCAATGAATCGACTCCCATCTCATATCTATATTTCACAATGGAAAAGAAAAATATTTCCGTGCCGCGATAACTGATTCGCACTCAAAATTCCAAGGTAATCAAAAAGTAGACTCTAATATCTTTCCAATGGAACGCGATACCGAGGTCTGAAACATCCTATGTATCAACACACACCGCGAATTTACTCCCGAAAGGTGAACGACTCGAAATTTGCATAATACCTTACGTACGCGGCGCAAAGAAAATTTACGACTCGACGCGATAATCAATAATCGTTATCTCACACTCGTTCCCAATTCGTATTTTCGTACACTTCCCTCGTTCCATCGAAATACAAAGCGATTTTTATCGATTTTATGCGAGAAGAAAGGATGGAGGGGGAGAGAGAGAGAGAGAGAGAGAGAGAGAGAGAAATAAAAGTATTATCAACGAGGCGAGAAATCCGCTCCAAGAGTCGCAGCCAAGGTACGCGAGGAACGATCGAGGCGTGGAGGAACGATTTTTAAAGGCGACTCGCTCGCGTATCTGCGTCATAGATCGTTATCTACTCAAATGAATCAGGTGCCGGGTGCACCTTCGGCTTTTTTTTTTTTCTTTTCTTTTTCTTTTTTTTTTTTTTCTTCTTCTCCTCCTCTCGCCACCCGGTCTGCAGATCTGTTTTCGCAATTAGAACTCGTTATTTCGTTGCGCCACGTTTCCGTGTGTCGATAAGACGAATGGTAGGGTGGCCGTTTTGCGCCATCGGCTCGCGCCACCATTTCCTCGAGGAGATTCGTGCCAACATTGCCAGCCAATTTTATTTGGAAATTGGAATTCTTCGTTTTTCCATAATCATCATCGATTTGTTTGAAATAAATATAGGCAATTCGAAGAGTTTTCTTATTTCTTTCTTTCTTTCTTTCATATTTCATATTCGAGGATTGTATAAATTATTTTTCGATCTTTCTCGAATCGCCTTATCCGTTTTCTTAACAATCAAACTTGTTGCGAGCTTCTCTATCGAGATAAGGAAATTATAAAACGTTAAATTTGTCTTCCGGTCTCTTAATAATATAAAATAAAATATCCTAATCGTGTTACTTTAAATTATCCCAAACACGTGATAATATTTCGAATAATTTCCAAAGTATATCCACAAATTTGAACGTCCAACCTATCAAACTTGCAATCTTCTCTATTGAGGTAAGAAAAATTTAAAAATTTGTCTTATCTTTATGAAACATAGTAATATTACAATACTTTAAATTATCCCAAACAAACGGGTTACGCGATAATATTTCGAATAATTTCGAAAAAAATATATCCACGAGATCGAATGTTCAATTTATCGAACACATTTCTTCGCACGTTAATGTTCTTTCTTCCAATTGAAAATTCATGAATGAGAGTAAATGGGGAATAAACCAAATGGTAAATCTCGTAATCTCCTCTCAATTATTGCAGTTTATCACTGTCGACGCGTACATACCTCGATCGTGATTCAGATTCGATTGATAATTACAACCCGATTCGCGTGGCCATTTTGCGTTTCATTCGTACCGCGTGATGGAAACACTGTTATTAGCTAATAAGCTCGAAAATTATTTTCCCTCGCGTTTATCTTTTTCTCGTTAATATATCGATGGTTATCGGATCGAGAGAATGTAATAGATAAGGGGTTCGTTATCGGTCATCAATAAATCGGGATTTTCTAACGGATCTGGATTACGTAGCAAAGTAAACAATTGCTTATCTCTGTTTTAACAGCATCTTTTAATACGATAGTTTATCGATAACGATTGATTATCGGAGAACGATCGATAAATCGATTAAATATCTCGGCAATATCGAATTGTTCGGTAAGATCGATAGAAAAATTTAATGGCAACGTATATCTACGAAATTGTTATTTCTATTAAATAATTTTTGTAAAAGCGAAGATATTTACTTTCGCTATTCGGCTTCTAGATAAAGTGAAATTGACCGTTTCAGGGAAAGACTCCTTTTACGAGATTTTATTTTTTATCGCTTTCCGGAATATTTAGCTTCCTAGTCGGGAAAAGAAGAAACGCTAAAAGATCGTAAAAGATCAAAATAAATATTATATACTGATTATAAGATCATAAATCGAATCACGTCTCATCCCGGAGAGCACAATTTTCTGCTTATATTTTAACGACGCGTAAAACTTCAATTTCTAACTGTTTGCTGGGTATTAATATTCCACAAAAATCCGCAATAATTCATAAATCCTAAAAAACAAGCTCGAGAAACTCTTTAAAATTAACTCTTCTCGAGATGTTTCATTTCAAATCCAAAAGAGATAAAATCCAAAAAAAATGATCGAAATGATCCAATTCGATCCCGCACGTGATCACAGATGAAAGTTATTTAAAAAAAAGAAAAAAAAAAAAATAACATAACACACCGATAACGCGAGGATTACAAAGCTACCGAAGTGCATTAATCCCCAAGTTTAACAAGCTGTTGCTCGTTGAACTTGGCGAGAGATATTCACCCAACGACCACCCAGGAACAGCACAACGAAAACGGTTGAGAAAAAAAAAAAAAAAAAAAAAGAAAAAAAAGGAAAGTGAACGGAGAGGCACGAAACGATCGAGATACGAGTAAAAAGGGTGGTGATATTGTGCGAAAACGGGCGAGCTATTCGATTAGTCGGGCGAGAATTATAAGAGAGCACCATCGTCCAGGGAGTTTATCGTCTCTCTCTGAAGAGAGAGAGAGAGAGAAAGAGGAGTTTATGGCAACTTAACGAGTTACCGACTACGAGGCAGATCACCAAGCAGATAAACTCTGCTCTGCTATTCCAGGTATTTGATAAACTAATTGGCCGATCCACGGTTCGTCGTAGCGTTTCAATCAGCCATCCCGTTATCGCGGTTAACAGGTTTCCGTAGCGATGGTCGGGCTACGTTCTCACACACGCGATATCCTTGCTCCCCGCTTCCACGTAATCCTGGCGCGAGCGGTCGCATCTTTCGCAGGGATAACGCAGGGGCCGAACGAAAAATCGTGTTTAATCGAGCGTTAATTAGTTGGAATGGAACAAAGTGGTCGTGCGTTTCTTTTTTTTTTGTCTCTTCTTTGCTTCAGATTAGCCGGGTGAGGACATTGATTTATCTATTATTTTTATTATTTATATTTATATTGTATATTTATATTTTTGTTTGCGCATTACTTTATTCTTCAGCTTTGGAATTGGTTTCAAATTGAATTGAATTTTTAATAATTTAATAATGGCGGACAAGAGCAAGCACGGATATGGTGTTCGCGTTGAAGTTTTTTATATTTTTGGATCTGGTTTTGAATGCTCTCCAGATGTTTGAAATTGTGGATAATACAAATTTAATAAGTTTGTATTATTTCATAAAATAATGATCAAATATATGATTTTAATCGTTGATATTTTTTTCATTTGATGTTTGTCGAAGTCTCTGTATTTTTGGAATTGGTTTCTCTGAAAATGTTCGAAATTGTGGATAATAAAATTGAATAATTTTGTATTATTATATTATTTTATGTTTTAATTCGATTTGGTTCGAAATTTCTTTGCAAAATCCGAAAGCACGGGTTAGCAGTAAGTTATTATAATTGAATAATGATCATATGATTTTAAACGTTGATATTTTTTTCATTTGATGTTTGTCGAAGTCTCTGTATTTTTGGTTTCTCTGTAAATGTTCGAAATTGTGGATAATAAAATTGAATAATTTTGTATTATTTTATGTTTTAATTCGATTTGGTTCGAAATTTCTTTGCAAAATCCGAAAGCATAGGTTAGCAGTAAGTTATTATAATTGAATAATGATCATATGATTTTAAACGTTGATATTTTTTTCATTTGATGTTTGTCGAAGTATTTTTGGAATTGGTTTCTCTGTAAATGTTCGAAATTGTGGATAATAAAATTGAATAATTTTGTATTATTTTATGTTTTAATTCGATTTGGTTCGAAATTTCTTTGCAAATATCCGAAAGCACGGGTCAATAGTAGAGGCTATAATTGAATAATGATAAACGACCAATACGAGGGTTTCATTACACTGTCACTCGAGAAATTAGATCACGGAAAGATGAAGAAATTATCCTCGGTAATGGGGTTTAATGGAAACGTATTACGTCGATTGGCAATAACGACGGTCGTGGCAAAGAGGTTACGTGTTTGTTCACGCGAACCGATCAGGGTACGACGAAAGCTCCTAAAGTCACGGTGGCACGTTGGGCAACGATCGCCATCGCGTGCTCCAGAAACATTTTATCGAAAGAGAGAGATACCACGTCGCGTCACCACGATACGAATCCATTATCTATCCAATCCTTTCCCTTATAAACGATTTTCTCGTAGACGAATCCAAAAGTAATGCTCCCTCGAAAACGTATCCTTATTTTCATATGCAATCAACGAACAGACTAATATCTTTGATTAGACGAAGATTAGATGACTGTGATAGAAACGATTGCATTCACAACGTTGAAAATCAATATTCATTTATTGTTTTTAAGTGCCTTTGAGTTCACTTTTGAGCTGTTGAGCATTAATAAACGAGTATTTGAAACGAATCTTTGTAAAAAATTTTCGTGTCTGGAAAATGTATCTCAGTACGGAAAATCGATACAACTCATAACTCTCTACCAAACGAAACGAAAGGATCTCCTACTCGACGGCGATATACAAAATAGAAAGTCGATCGATCGCGTTAACGATCGCGGCTCGATTTCGGGCTCGCCTCTCGATTATGAATCGGCACGCCGCGGCACGTGTTTCGCGTCAAATGGAAACAGGTGAAAGCCGCGCAACGCACGATTAATCGACGCAACGTTCGAGCGCGATAATACATCCGGAAGCGCGGCCACCGATAATTTCCAATTTCGCGATTAGAATCGAGAGAGAGAGAGAGAGATTCTTACCCTCGACAGCTGCGTGCAACATCTGCAACGGGGAACGTCCTCGGGGATTAAACCGGTTAATCGCGATATCCATCACGCAGGAATTTAATCAATTTATCCTTCGACTAACCAACAACTTTCGAGAACCTGTGATTCTTGAATGTTCAAAAGTAATCGTGATTATCCATCGTCTTCTCTTCTCGCCGGGAACGAGATAAAAGAGGGGCGCGAGTTTCGAATTTTATGAGAAATAGGTGAAAGCCGATCGGTTTACCTCGCGAAACGATGCCTGGAATCGCCGCGTTCCTCGAGTTCTCCGCGTACTCGTCCCCCCCTCCCCCCGGAACACGGTTTCAATCTAGAAAGCGAGATTCTAATGTCGTTGTTGATGTCGTAAAGTCGAGGAATCTCTTTGATTTTTTTTCCTCGATCACCAATCACTTGTTCGCGAAGAAAAGAAAATTTCGGAAGAATTTTGAACACGCCTTCGACATTAAGAATAGAATTTTTAATAGGACGTTTATCCCTTTGTTGATCTTTAGAAATTAAAATTAGTTTAAACGAATATTATTATTCTTACGAAACTTATTAAGAATTAAGGAAATAATAATTTTCAAATACCTTTACAATTTTAAAAGATACGTTTTCTAAAATTGTTATATTTGAAGATGAACTTATTATATATATATATATTTTTTGTAACTTTATTAATCTTCAATCAATAAAGATATTCTGTTAAATGAATAGCAGGGAGAAGAATGTTCGAATGTCGATCGATTTTCCGGATCAACAGGATTCTCTATCAAGAATTTTTTCCCTCATCGGATGAACGCTTCCATCCTATAGCATTCCATTCCGCCGGCCGTCTATAAAATAGGTGAATGCTCTTTTTTTTCTTGTTACACTGTCGATTCGCCCTCGTTCTCGCGTTTCCAGTTGCCTCTTCGAAAACATCGCGGGTGATCCCCAATCGAGAGAACTATTCCAACAATTAATCGTTGGAGAACGCGACCAATCTTCTTTCATTCCTCTTTCAAATAAATTAACATTATTTTTAACCATCATCGTGTTAATCTGTTTATCATTTAAATCTTAAAGTCATTGTCAAAACTTATTAATCGAATACTATTTGTTATTGTTGCTAACGAAAACTTACGAAAAATTGTGTACAAAACGATATCGAGGCATTGAAAAATATTCATATTCAAGTATAAATAACCCACCAACGGATAAAAGATCGAGAAAAAAAATACACAATCTCGTACAATCAAACTAGAAAACATGAAAATACATTCAGACATCCAAATACATTGACGTTATTTTCAACGATCATCAATCTGTTTATTATTTAAATCATTAAAATCATTGCTAAAACTTACTAATCGAATACCATTTGTTATTGTTGCTAACGAAAACTTACGAAAAATTGTGTACAAAACGATATCGAGGCATTGAAAAATATTCATATTCAAGTATAAATAACCCACCAACGGATAAAAGATCGAGAAAAAAATTTCGTACTAGAAAAAAATCAAACTAGAAAAATGTTGAAATCCCTATCGAGGCATGAAAATACATTCAGACATCGTGTTCATTATTGGCGAGACGAAACAAAGTAAAGTAACAGAAGATAGAACAAGAGGGAAGGAGCAAAGTTGGAAGAACGGGCTCGTACGTACGAGGCTCAAAGGTCGCATTTACATAGGTAAGCCGTGCTAGAGCCCAAGATGGAAGGCGAGCACATTAGCGGCAAGTGGCCGGATGAGTGGCGCGAGGAGGGACACAGGGTTCACAGGCGTATATCACGTGGGCGAGATAAACGAGATATAGCGCGCCACGTTTCGTTACGGGGAAAGCGTAAACGGGTAAAAAGCGTACGGAAACGTAGGAAATGCCCTGTACGGCTCTACGATGCATCATCATCCAGGTGTCCAGTTGTGGGGCACAATGCGGTGCGTCATCGTCGTCTTCGAAGCCACCGAATCCGTTCCCGAACACCGGTCGGCCTTATAACGTTACAGCGCCTTAAAGGATCGAGCCGCGTCGAATCGCCGCGTGTTTCGTTCCTTCCGTGTCTTCCGTCCGCGCGCGTGACCGGCCGTGCGTCTCAGGGCCGTGTGTGGACGGAGGGAGCCTTGACGAGAAACGATTAAAAGGGTAATTAGAAGAGTTGACAATCGATTCCTGGCAATTCAACTTCGATTTCCTCCAGTTTCCTTGAGAAATTTTGTCGGGAAGGAGGAGACGTTGGACGTTCGCGAAGAGCAAAGGGGATTCGACATTCTTGGAATGGAATATTTGTATGTTGAATGAACGTGGCACATTGATCGAGCAATGTATGGGTGAAGTCTGTAGAGTGTTATTATTGCGAGTATAGATATCGATGAGAAATAGTTCGTTTAACAGAAAGCGTCAGGAAATGAGAAGAATCTAGTGGTAGAAGTAACTGTTGATTTCTCTGTAGTAATTAATTATTATATTTTGGATAAGTTACTTTGAACGCTGATCCATAATTTATCTATTTTAATCCTGTTACTTTTTAATTAATGAAAAGGCAATCATCGGGGAAAGTTCCTCGAAAAGGAAAAATCTATCGATTCGTTTCGAACTAACTTTATTTTTGAAATCGAAGAAATGTTTGTCACGAGTAAATATCTCACTCGTTTTTCGTTAATCGAGATCGTTGAAGCAATCATCCGCTTCCTAGTCGCGCCGTTACGCTCGAGCTAATCATTTCTCTCGAAAGCCTATAATGGATGAGAAGCGACGAGGAAAAAAAAGAAAAGAAGGCTTCCATCTCATCCGTTCAGCTCGTGATTTGTTTCAAGGAATCGTAGGAAATTCGCTACGGTGGCCTCGGAGGCAAGGAAGGACGACGATATCCGTCCGTACGCGATAATTAACCGACTTGTCACGCATCGTGACCACCACGATTCCATCCTCGTTCCTGGATCGATTTCGTCCTCTCCCCATCGTGCAAGATTTGGGCAAACAGAGCCCTGCTTCTCTCTATGGGAGGATTTTGCCGAAGCCGTGAGAACGTCTCACCCCTTCGATCTTCCAGAAATCTAGCCCAGTTTTTAGCGGCGCCTCCTTGAACCCGCAGCCCTTCTAATAGCTTCTCGAAATCCTATAACGATTCTCCTTTGTTCCACATCTTTTGGTAACACGTCGTAACATGGAGTTTTCGTTCTTTTTCTTTGTCTTCGGAATTGGACGGATCTTTGTCAAGATCGTTGTTAAATTAATCGAATAATTACGATTTCATTGAAAGTGTACTAATAACGATCAGAGAGCAACAATACCTAACAGAGAAAAGCAAGAAAGAAACTTCGAAGAAGGAAACTTATTCTTAATAAATAAGTAGGAAATCGATTCTGGATAAAAGATAAATTCCTTTATCTCGGTCGCTTCGAAAAAAGACCGATCTCTCTTTCCGAAAAAGAAAAAGGAAAAAAAAAAAAGGTACGAACAAAGCGTAAAAAGATGCGAAGAGAAAACTTTTTGTTCAAGGTCAGTGTCAGAGGTTGCGGAGATGGACATTACTCGTCGAACGATCTCGAACGTTAATACATCGTCTTCGCTTTCTCGATTCCCTCCCTCCCTCCCCCTCCGCTGTTAATCCCGCGCCGAAAGTCGCGTCTCACGGACGCCGCGCCAAATAAATCGTCCACCGTGTAGGCCGGATCCAGTTCCAATTGTCGCCTCCGCTCAAAGCGGTGGGAAAGGACGAAGAAAGCCGGCGAAGGTTGCGATCCCCTCCTCCCCTCCCCTCCCCCCTCGATGGAGGAGGGCGGGGAAGGTGAGGCGAAACGCCCTTGCCGCGGTCCAATTAAACCCGACGACGAATTCCGAAATAAATCTCTCTCCCGTGGAAACGTCGGCCGGCACACTCTGTTACGTTGCTCACTCACGTGTAATAATAATCGCGTGGCGATCCCCTCGAGGCCGGAACGAGGAGGGCTCGCTCCTGGTTAACGATTTCGTTTGCACCCACGCCTCGCGAAATCGCGCGTGTTTTTTGCGAACGAAAAAAAGGGGGGGAGGGGAAGGGGAGAGACCTTGCTGTCGGAAAAGTTTTTATCTTATATACCCCCTCGATCCGGTTAATTAACGTGCACCTTCTTTTTGTTGGCTGCCAGGATTCGAGCGAAACGATGCAGATAATAAAGAATTAATAAATAAATAAATAAATAAATAAATATATATATATAGAGAGAGAGAGAGAGAATGAATTGAAATATTTTAGTACGAAAGAATATTCGTATCATGTTGAGAATCATTTAAGGGATATATATGTGAAGACAGAACATATTGATTTCCAAATAATTAAAACATCGTGAGAAAATTATACTAAATTCCAAAGAATCATCTCGATTGAAAGAGCATTTTAGATTTCCACGAATCTACGTCCATTTCGAATTAACCGAGTTAATTGACTGGGAGGATCGAGATCGAGAGCCGTGGATCTCGATCCTCGGATCGAGCGCGAGCGACGCGCGGAGCGAACAGCAGGGCGTGGGGTGGCCGACTGCTACTCCGACTGCCTAGATCGGTGCCGCAAGGTGGCCCCAGGTGAGGCGGGGGGGGTGGGTTAGCGGCTCTGGGGCGGGAGGGGGGGACGACGACTTAGAAAGTGAAACTGAAAACGGCAAGTCGGATGCGAGAGGACCCCACCCTGGCGTGGTCTGCTCGCACACGCGATCGTAGCGGACGTTCCTGTATCTCGCTCGCCTAGAAATTCATACGTACACAACGGTATCGTCTTTTCAAACGACACACAGTTTTCATTGAGATCTTCGAAGATGAAAATCCGTTTTCGTTAATTTCGAAAAGAAATTCGATTCATCTTCTAATATCATCAGAGATATCTGCGTATCGAAATTGATATGTAAAAGTATACACTCTGAAATCCTTCCGAAAAATCTATCAAAGTGTCATCGAAGGAAGAATTTCATCTTCATTCGGAAGAAAATAAGAAATTTCAAGCAGCTTCGTCAAGAGTGGCATAAAAGTACAAAGTCGAAACGAGTTCTCAAGTCGATTCTCTCTCTGGACAAAGATCTGTGTAGCGAAGCTGTGGTATATAAAAGTACATCCTCTGAAATCCTCCGTAAAAATCTATCAAAGTGTCATCGAAAGAAGAATTTCATCTTCATTCGGAAGAAAACAAGAAATTTCGAGTAGCTTAGTCAAGAGCAGGCATAAAAGTACGAGCGAGTTCTGAAGTCGATTCTCTCTCTGGACAAAGATTCGCGTTGGACAAAGATCTGCGCAGAAACGCGGGTGATAAAGAATGCGATTCCAAAAAAGAAAAAAAGAAAAAAGAAAAGAGAGAGAGAGAGAGAGAGAGAGAGAGGGGGGGCACAAAGAATCTGAACGGAAACGAGACAACGAGACAACTTAAAGGCGAGAAAAAAAAACGCCTCCCCTTCACTTTTCCCCCCGGCCGACAAGGGAAGGGAGGGAAGCCTTAACGAAAGCATAAAATCGGCGTGTTCGACTTCGTCCTCGAAGGAGTAGGTGTACCAGGACACGTCGTCGCGCGAGGAGACCATTCAGGAAGGAGAGACCGGGAGGGAGATGTTAGAAAGTAAAACCAAAGAGTTAAACTTCCACAACGCGGCAAACCCCACCCTGATGAAGCGGCGCTCCGCTCCTGTTGCTCTCGCCTTACGTACACACGAGCTCCTCCTGTGTACGCGCCATGCGAGGAATACACGGTTGTACACACGGTTTACGCGTGATTAGCAAACGGGCCGGCATCCGTGGAAATGTGGTGCAGTTCGTGGACGATGCGATTCTCAACAGCGGAGTAAAAGTAGAACGCGTGTCTCTCTCTTTCTTTCTCCTTCGTTCTCCGCCTCAAATCGGAAGAAGAACGATGAAAGCAGACGGAATGATTCCTTCTAAACTCTCGTCGAAGTTTAATAAAAGGAACTCTCTCTCTCTCTCTCTCTCTCTCTCTCTCTCTCTCTCTCTCTCTCTCTCTCTCTTAGATACGAAAAGATCGAAAAACAGTTATCACTTCGGAGAAGTGAGGCTCGTGAGAGAGAGAGGAGAAATATATTTCTAAGTAATTAAGAGAGGGAGAGCAGTGTCGAAAGAGCGTAAAGGGTACTTATTTACGAGTACATCTGTTTATCCTGTTAAGGCGTATAGAGGAATTGCTGAGAGCCGGGTCTGCCCCCGCAGCCGGGATAATGGGTCACCGCTTTCGCACTGGCACACCTGCGCTCTCCAACTTTCTTCCTTCCAAGCTTCCAATCTTCCTCGAATTTTCCATGTTCCGACATGAAAAAAGATGATCGCAAGCACCGACCGATCTCGAAGAAACCTCGAGGGATGTTTGTTATCATTATTATTATTATTATTATTATTAAAGCAGGGACAGTGTCGTGAAGAGAGAGAGAGAGAGAGACGAGAGAGAAATTTTGTAATTGAACGGGTGGAATTAATTACGCGGACTGAGCTGGCGCATCGATGCGGCAATAAACCCTTTTCTCGCGCCCACGTTTCGATTCAAGAGGAGCTATGAGAACGCTGAACCGTATCTCACGCGTCCTCTTCCACCTCCCACCCAAGGATGGGAGCCTGTACTCTCCTCTTGTCAGACATTTAGAAGCGCCCATTGAGAAACAACGTAGACGATGCTGCACCCTTCTATCGCCCCCTTCTTCCTTCCCATACACACACACAAACACATACGCACACCTTCTGAATCTTCCTGGATCCTCCGCTTCATCTCCGAGCATCTCGATTTTGTCTCTCTTCGTCGAGGGACCTCTCCCTCGCACCATCCTCTCCCCGAGGGGTAAACAAGGTGAAACGACGTAACGTTGGATCCGGTGAAGAAGAAACGGGGCTGGAAAGCGGCATTTCCAGAGCAAGGTGCTTCCCACGGCGCAAAAAGCGGAGGATTCTCCTGTCCCGTAAACGGTTCGGATGGCCCATAAATGGCGCGGCATCGGCAACGGCATCGTGGCGGGAGGCTTGGAGGTATCAACAACGGAGGGATCCGAGGCACCGTGCACCTCCACCGATGCGTTCTTGCACGTGTGGGAAGAATGTGGAATATCGCGAATGGAATGAGGCAACCTGGGACACGCCGCCAATGTAATGCTCGCTCGGCCGTGCTCGGTATAACGCGTACACACACGCGCGCGCGCGATGGATAAACATTCTCGCCCGGTTTTAAACGGGGCCCCCATACACGGACGCCGATGTGCTCGATTGCGCGTGTAAGCGCATATAATGACCGAGAACAAAACGCGGCGAATTACCGCCGCGTATCGCCTTCCTTAAACGGGGAATTTTCGAATTTTCGAAGGGAGTTTCGAATTCAATTTTTCGAAATCGATCGGCCAAACTTTCGCTCTCCCCAACCATTTCCGGTGGAATTTGGAATTCGAACAATCTTTCCAATTGCTCCCTCAATTAAGAAGTTCGATGATATCGTCTATAATTGATTATAGAGATATTCGTTTTTTGGTAATGAAATGTTTGATTGGATGTACGAAACTCTCTTGTCATCGTTCAGATCTTCGTATTTGGAAATTTATTTCGAAAAGAATTTCTCAACGTATCAAAGTTTGGAATTTTAAAGAAATAATACCTATAGTTCTATAGTGTCATTTATGTATATAAAGTGCGAAGAGAAGATACCGATGTCTCGACAAACGTGACCGATCCATCGGTCGAGGACAATAAAACGCGTGCCCCCACGTTCGTGGCTGTTCACAATGATACGAAATAAGACCAGCTACGCGAGACTTACAGAGCGGTAATTACAGAGAAGTCGCCGTTCGCGTACTTTGCGTAATCGGCCGTCCCGAATTACTTTAAGATTAACATTCCTCGTGGCCGAGCTCGCTTCCCGCGGAGAACTCTTAATCCTACGGAGGATACTTGGCGTTCCTAGGAAATAATTGCCGACCGGACGAGGAGAAAGAAAAATATATATATATATATATATATTGATGTCTAGCCCGTTTATTAACGTACCATAATAAATACGTCTTGCTCTCCTCTTAAATACCCTTCTTGGTTCGTCATTAATGAAATCGTCGATACTTCACAATCCGTTGCTCTTTCTCGAATTTGGAGATCTAACGTGATTCGAAGTTATCCTATTTACAAATTTAATTCTTCCCCTAAATTTCCTTACTTCTCTCTCTCGCTCTCTCGTTTTAATTTTGACGTACGAGTAGCAAAAATAAAATCCTTGTCAAATTGTCCGAATCCTTATCCCGAGGACAAGTACGCGGAGGAGAGGCGTGAACGAAAGGTGACGTCATCGAAACGTAACGAATCGATCGAGGCGGGAGCGATCCGATATATCGCAATAATTACGGCCGCCGATTCGTACTATCTAGACGCACGGCCGGCCGAACTGGAAGAGGAGGAAGGAAGCCGGTTCGAAGAGAGAGAGAGAGAGAGAGAGAGAAGCTCGATTGGCCCAGTTAGGCCGGGATACGAAAAAGAGATCGGGGCGAAAGGAGAGGCGTAAGTAATCGGCGCGCGCTGCCCGACCAGTGGACGGGATTAGACCTGTGGTCGCACATGGCGCAAATTCCCCCTCTCCTCTTCAGAGGAGAAAAAAGAGGAATCTTTCGGCGAAAACAAAGCTTTTCTTTTCTTCGCGTCCGATGAAAGAAAGATCGTAACCGAGAGAAGAAAGCATTTTCGTCCATCGTTCGCCGATCGACCGATCGATCGATCCAGGAGCGGTAAAAATAATTCAGGAAGTTCCATCGACGACGACCAGATGGTTTACGTAACTACGAAAACGACGGATTTCTCGACGCGTTCACCTCTCCCTACTTTGCCCGATTTCGTGCCGGTAAATTGTCCGGGCTCCCCTCGTAAACGTCGCTCCTCGGATGGAAATCGAACGATAAATATATATTTGTTCTGCTTTTAATCCGTTCGTATTTGATGGGATCGCGTCGTAAGGATCGTAAATTTTACGATTTTACATAATTGTAATATTTGTTTTATACGGGCTCGTATAAACGTGTTTGCGCCCGAGCTCGGGGTGGGGGCAGTGGTTCGAGAACGTGGTGGAACGCGATGGGTGGAAGGATGTGAATTTATTTGGGATTTAAAATTTTTGCGAATCGCTGCTCTCGGGAGTAGTATTTTTTTTTTTTTCATTTCGATTGGATTGGAAGTGACCGAGTAACGAGAGTAACTTTCACTCTCAACGCAATGTTCATCGGGGGGGAAAAATAATTCTCGAAAGCGATCTGTCCACTCAAATCGTTATATATATATTTCGCACCCTGAGAAGAGAATTATCCACGAAACGAAGTTGAAAAGATTTCGATTCGATGTTCTGAATGAATTTTATATATATATATATATATCCATGCTATTCTTGTAAGTTCGAAGAAATAGGAAAGCAAACGATCACCTTATGACAATTAATTTTACATCTTTCACATCTTTCGATTACTTTCATTCCGAGCAGCTACGTTCGGTCGAAGAGCGACGACGAGAGTGATTTCTGAACGTTATATGTCCATAACAAATTAATTAAAATTCCTCTTCGGCTGAGAGAAAGGTGACCAAAGTTATTGACCCAGTTACGATCGAGAATAAAAGAGAGTTTATTATTAAATTCGGATCAGAGGCAGATTAGAGATGGGTGGGTACACTCGCGCCATCTTGCGAGCATCATTTCAAGGACCGATCGTCGAAAAATAATATTCCAAACGGGATAAAGAATAGGCGAATCACAAATTAATAATTTGCGATTAATCAACTGTTTGAACCATTGCCAAAAGCGGGTATAAAAACTGACCACGTATACGCTTCGTTCCCCGTCTCCCCTCGAACCGATCAGCCGATCCAAGGAAACTCGCAACTCACGACTTTTTTCTCGCCCAACTAAACTCGAACGCTCACGTTTAATCCTCCGTGAATCGAGCTCGTTATTATATTTGCACAAAACGCGATGACAGGCTGGAATAAATCGGAAACAAAAAAAGTTATGGCGTAACCGAGTAACAGATTTATATTGGCCTATCCATCATGGCCAATAAATCTACATTTCTTTTTTTTTTCTTTTTTTTTAGATCTCGCACGAGCGAATACGAATTATTAATAATTTTAATTTAACGACAAAACTCGATAAAAGTTTCTCTCTTCTAGTCACGAGAAGCAGTTCTCGAGTATCTCCAATATATAACATGCATATATATATATATACATGTATAACTTCGATCGTGATAAGACAGTGCGCAGAGTTGTCGAAAAAAAGAGAAGAGAGAAAAAAGGGAAAAATTACTATCGAAAAGGTTGGACACACGACACACTTTCGTGCGCGGCTCGATCGACTCGCGGACTCTATTGCGAAAACCGATAGATCGCACTATATCTGGCGTATATCAAGTACCGTTGCGGCCCCTCGACGTTACCTGGACTCCTATGTAAAATGTGAAACCGGAGACGCGCCCCATTCCGTAGGAAAAACAATACCGTTTTATATGTAAATCTACACCGCGAGTGTGCAACGAGGACTTGCCACGTCCTCGCCTTCCCTTCGCCAAGCTCCGCTCCAAACTTGCTCGTCGCGAATTGAAAACGTGCGAATTTCAAAATTCCAAAATTTGAAAATTCAAACGACGCGTTCAAAGCTGCGAAATCCGCTCTAGAGCTTTCCCTTCGCCCGTGAATCCGCCCGTTTCTCGAATTGAAATTATTATTATTATTCGGGAGGGAGAGGAAGGGTTACAACGAGGAATTTCAACGAGAGGGATCGATAAATCAAAGAGATCATCGAAAGGGGAGGGAGGAACATTCATCAATAATTTCTGAATCACGGTTAATGAAGATCGAGGGAAGGGAGGAGAAAATCCTTGGCTTGAGATATCGCGGAGAGATTTATTATAGGAGAGTTGCGGTCGAGCTGCAAAAATCTGGCAAATTCGCGTGACGTAACGAGCGAACGGAAAGGTAAAGTGCGGGTAATTGATAAGGTATCAAACGTTACATTGAAATATCGTTCAGGAGAGCGAGGAGAGAAAGGTTTGGCGAAGCGGTGGTGGTGGTGGTGGTTGCGGTGGTGGTGGTGGTGGTGGTGGTGATGGTGGTGCGGCGTGCAGACCAGGGTTCCAGACCTTTTCTCGAGATCGGTATCAAGCCGGTTGATCTATCATTCCGCCACCAGAAGTGCGGGTACATGCATGCACGCGCATGCACGCGCGCTTATGCACGAAAGCGCGCTGCGTAACACCTCGTGCGCACGTAATGAATTCTTTTTTTCCCTTTCTTTCTTTCTTTCTTCTCCTTTAAAATAAATCTACGGATATTATTTAATTTACCGTTATTGCGAGCCATCAGTTACGATTAAAAGGGAATTTTCGAAAAATTGTTTGTCGTGGAACGACGACGACGACGACTCTTTCTTCTTTTTTTTTTTTTCAATTATTTTTATTTAATTGAATTTTGAATTAATAATTAATATATTTCAAAATAGTATCGCGAGATAGGAAGATGTAAAAATCGAAAGAATAATAGAATAAATATGAAAAACTATAACGAGACTTTTTCTTCTTCTTCTTCTTCCTCTTCTTCTTCTTCTTCTTCTTCGAGAAGAGAAGAGAAAAATATATATATTCGCGCTTGTATCGACGTTTCCAATCTCGAGTCATAAAGACGTCTGCCGAGAAACGGGCGGAGGATGATAAAAAGTGTTGGCGGACGTAACGACCGAGCGATTCATTTTTCTTTCAGCCCGGCTCGAGATCGCTATCGGTGATGTTTTCGACCGAAACCCAGCACCGGTGGGGCGCGTGCGAGCAAGGATACGCAACATAGTGGACGGCAGTTCGTTTCGCTGACAGCTACGCGCTCATATATTACGCGCATCCGTATGCACTTGGCTCGATTCCATAACTAACAGCTCCTCCCACTGAAAATGTAACTGTTTCACCGGCCAATCGAGCGAGTTACGCTAATCGTTTTACCCCTTCCGTTATGCGTCCATTACGTTATTGCGCGTCTCATCGCGAATGCGACGATCTTGCAATCGAGAAAAGATCAGAGATCAAACCTGGGACTCTACTTTCCGAAAAATTCGTACTTTTTTCAACTCGAAACGAATCAAGCTTTTATCCTGATATTATATGCTAGATGATATCGTATTTTATGTAATTGGAGAAAATTGGACGGGAAAGCCGTACCGATTCTATCGATCTACGAAATATAATCGTCGAATGGCGATCGATTTCTTCGCACGGTAGAATTTCGTTTGTGTAAAGTTGACAGGGGACAAATAGTTCGTGTGACTGGATAGATTAACTGATTTTTCGTTCAAATAACCGGAATTTAGATTCAGATAACTGGATTCAATCGTAAATCTTATTTTTTGGATTATTTTGTACGTTATCTATCTACTCTGTTTCATTCGTAGCAGACTTTCATAATAATCGGAGTGAAACGTGGGATTAGTTGCGGTGTTCGATCAAAATAATATTTCGTTCATCTTTGAAATATCATCGAAATTTTTAAACGCGAGATGCATGAAATAATGTCCCTTCTCTCAGAAAAACTGAGAGAGAGAGCCACCCAAAGAAGACAGGTTCAACCTGATTTTCTCCCACGGATTTCGGCTAACCACCACCTCGAAGCGACATTACAGATTCTAATGAAACTCGAGCGGGGTCAGTTGGTAATTGGGTCGGCAAGGTGGCGAACAATCGAAGAGGAATCGCGAAATATCCTATTGGCAATCGTTCGATATCGTAACGGCTCGATCTGATGGCGCGATGCGTCCGAGATCCTCTTTTATGGCCTATTCTCGAATCCCGCCCGCAGTGTTATTGCGCTTTCCGCGCCACCTTGCGCCAACTCTCGCTCTAAATCTTCCTTTAACGGCGTCGTTGGTCAACCGCCCCGATTCCCGACCCCGGGGCTGTGCACGAAACCACTCGAACGTTTTCGATGGATCCCTGGCGATCGTTGCGAAAATATCGAAACCACGGATCGGCGAAAAATATTGGTTCGTCAGGCGATGAAATGAAAAATCGTAAAGGTGATCGAGGTGTGCTCGTCTCTGAATTGTGATCGAGTTGTAAGGATTTCTTTGCGAAATTTTGTTCCTCCTTTTGTTTTCGAGAAAGGGAAATTGGATTTACCTGCATACTTTGTCGATTCGATGCCCTTATCCAATAACAACCCCTCCGTTCATCTTGAGAGATCTTCGTTGGTTTTATAATTTAAACTTTTTATTTTAACAATTCTTCTTACTTTATAACCGATATAAGTTTAACATTTATAGTTTTAAGAGATGAAAATTGTTGCTTTTGAAATGAAGATGATCCAGTTGGTGTTCCCTGGAAGACGTCGATGATGTCCTCTCATCGAATGTCGTCATCGAATGCCTAACGATCCCTTCGTTTCTCCTTAATTTCACCGTCCATCGTGGGTCGGCTCGCAGTTCGCGTCATTCCCCGCCGATATTCGCGCGCGCGTAGGCGCCTAATTACGGGTTTCTCACCGAGTGTGTCGCCTCGATCCCGCGGGAAGTGTCATCGTACAGAATAGAATGCGAGAGGGAAGAATCCGTTGCGACGCGGCCGCGAATTCCGACCTACCTATTGTCAGCCTGAAATATCAGGCGATCGACGACACCATCTTTTGATCGACACCAACTCGCGCCAATTTATTGCGCCCTTCATTGTGTATCCGCGATGACAGCTCGCGATAATGAGCTTACGCCTCGTACATCTTACGACAATCTTTATCGACCGCTCTTGGTCTCGATAATTCGAGTGGTAAATTTTCAATTCGTTCCGAAAGATTTATTTATTTATTTATTTCTCCGAAACTCTCACTCCGCCAATTCAAATTCTCGAAATTATCTTTCTTCTGTGTCAACACTTGTGCCAATTATCTCTTCAATTCTTTGTAATTTAAAATCGTTAAAAATATTTCTTAAAATTTTCAGAATCTCTTTTTAACTGTCGAAGAAAATTTCTAAGATCGGTGGAAGAAAGAGATACCGTTGGACGAAGGAAAGGTGAGGCAAAAAAAAAAAAGTCGTGAACACCGGATAAGCGCAGGGAGAGAAGGTTGTTGGAGGAGAGTGGCTCTCGTTTCTCTCTCTCTCTCTCTCTCTCTCTCTCTCTCTTTTTTCTTCTTCATTTCTTTTAATCTGGCCGTAACGTTCTGACCAGGTAACTGTGTCAGGACTGCTGTGCCCGAGATCACCGACGGCGGTGATCGTTGCGCAACAAGGCGGAGAGCGAGCAGATCCACGAGGATCCGATGATCTAAGGTCTCGAGGCGTGTATACACGTACACTGCCTCCTCGATTTACTCGGCGTGCTTAGTTTCTCGGGCGTCTCGGGCAACCTAAAGCTAAGAAGCTAACCAGAGATTGACCCAGAAAGCCAGAACTTGGATAAAGTTTCCGCCAAATATGGCGGCGCAAGGATGAGTAATTTGCGCGATGCAACGGTCGTCGGGCCGCCTTGCAGCTTCGCTAATTAAAAAAAAAAAAAAAAAAGAAACGGTGCCGACAAATATGTAATTAAATAAATTTGCACCGATAATAGGAATGGGAGGTTCGATCGAGACCGTTGGATTCTTCAGGTCCAACGACTTGGTAAAAAAAATTCCGCAAGTCTTAATTCCCCGGATCGTTACGGACTTCCTCGCTACGCGTCTACGTGGTATAAAGATTAAGAGACACTGGGGTTTGGCAGTGGAGAGAGGAAAAAAACTGGATGAGAGAAAAATATATATATATATATAAAACCAGTATTCTTATGACTCCGGTTCGTGTAATTTTCGGTGTAATTTTCGGTGTAATTTTCTGGATAATGCGAAATAAAATATCGCGCAAAATTGAAACGATGTAATCAACGATTTCGTTGGATTGAAATTCGCTCCGCTTTCTCCGAAAAGAAAGAGATCCGAGATGACAATCGATCGGCGAGGATCTCGACCAAGCCCGTCCGGTTGGTTCCGCTCGGAGACGAGTCGAAAGGAGAAGCGGTCGGATCCGATCCGTAGTAGGGGAGGGGGATCCCGCGTGAACGAAACCGTAACGAGCTGGCCCGGTCCTAGGACAACCGGCTCGTCATCGCGAGGAACCGGCCCGATGGTGGGGCGGTCGGTACAGTTACTGAGGCGAATTAGCGAATAGCCCGAGAAACGGACGAAACGGGAGTCAATCTGACGAACAATTTGACGAAGTTTCTTCCAGTTCTCTCCAGAAGGAAGAGGGATAAGAGGAGGGAGAAAAGATGGAAGAACGTTGACGCACTATCGAGACGATTATTATTAGAGAAAAGAAAAAAGTAAAATAAAAAAAATAAAGAAAAAGCAATTAGTCCGTGTAATTAAATTGCAAAGACGCAACGATGACACGCGATTAATCGTGCATAATCGATGAATATGCACGACGAGACACGTAAATGCATTTCGTCGATCGAACGAAATCGAAATCAGGGGGGTGAAGAATTTTGAATCTCCGTGCTTTTCATCCGGGAAACCGAGTGAACAAGATCGCCTTATCGCTGGATCGTAAAGAAGGGGAGGTGGGGGAGGGGAGGGAAAAAACGAGGGACTAATGATCCACGAAGAGCGATCTCGGTGGGACGTCGGTACAGTTACAAAGGTGAATTAGCTGGCCGAGAGAGAGGTTACACCGCGATTAACGACAGAGAGGAGATAGTTACACCCGGCTCCTCTCAACTTCTTTCTCTCTTTCTCCTCTCTCCTCGTGTACACGAGCTCGCGTCTCGGTGGGAGGATTCCGGTGTGTCCACCTGGTAGGAGTGGTGCACCGATGCACACGCTACGTCTACCTAGAGTACCGTCCTCCGTCTCACTCGCGATAATCCCTTCGAGCGGCACGGATCCGAGGAGAGAGGGGAACAGAGAGAGAGAGAGAGAGAAAGAGAGAGCGTGTTGGCGAGGAAGCCGCCAGTAGAGGAAACCGGCGGTGGAGATCGAGGAGCGTTAGAAGAAGGAGAGGCGGTGGCGGTGCGGCAAAAGGAAGGAACGATCGACGACGGAGAGAAAGAGGGAGAGAAAGAGAGGGAGATCGGGAGAGCGAGAAAAGAAGGGGGTGGGAGAGGGCAGGTCGCGTGCCGGCGTGGTGCTGCTGCTGCTGCTGCTGCTGCTGCTACTCTCCTTGGCTGAAAGAGAGGAGAGCACTTACCTTCTCTCACGGTTAAACACGCAGGGGGAGCTCCTTGCCACGCTATCCTTTACGCGCACACCTTTTCCTACCTGGAGCGCGCACCACGGATCCATCCACGATCCACCCAGACTACCCGCAACAACCCGACACAGGCGAACCGTCCACCGTGTGTGTTCCTCGTGCTTCACCTACCTACCTACCTACCTACTTACCAACCTACCCGCCGCCAACCTACGGCTTCGCTCTCCCCGCCCAATCCACCACGGCTCGCCGTTCTCCTCTTTGTGTGCGTGCGCTCTCCTCGCGATCTCGTCCACCGTCTCGCTTCCACCGCCTGCCCCCCTCTCGCTCCATCCCACCGACTTGGTCTACTTTCCTCTCTCTCTCTCTCTCTTCCTTCCACCGCTTCTTTTTCCTCCCCCTGGCACCGTGTCTCGCCCGTGTCTCTCCGCTCGCCACTCCGATCGCTCGCGACCACGCCGCGCTCGCTCGCTCGCTCGCTCGCTCTCTGCCCTCCTCTCCTCCAACTCGCGCCACGCAGCTTTACTCGCCGATATATACCCGTGTTGAATATACTCTCGGCTTACTCACCACCGTACACACAGCCTCCTCCTCCTCCTCCTCCTCCTTCTCCTCCTCCTCCTCCTCCTCCCGCTCCTCCGCCTTCTCCTCCCGAGAATCGTCTCGTCTCGCCGCGCGCCACGCCAAGCCACGGCTCTCCCCGTCACCCGCCACGCCGGAGCGCCACGGCTCGCAGCGAGCCGCGTCTCACGAATCTCCTCCGAGAGCGCTCGCTGATATTCCGCTTCGTCCACGAGGCGATCCGACAGGGGGGAGGGAGGGGGGATATCACACGCCTCGAGAGAGGACCTGGACAAGGAGCACCAAACGATCGCCGGACGGTGCTGAGCAACGTGGTTTCGCTCCTTCCGTTTCTCCGATCGCTCACCGACCGAGGGACCCCGGTCGCAGTCAGGACTCGGCTGTCCTGTCGACACCACATCCACCACGCGATCCGCACGCGTACGATCGAACGGAACGAGAACGCGCGGGACACAGGACCCATCCTCGCCGTTATCAGGATAACATAAGGACGAACGACAGCATCGTACGAGAGGCGCGAAGATCGATAATACGAGATCGTCTGAACGGGTGACAACAACGGGCGACGAGATCTCCCTCTCTCTCTCTTTCTCTCTCTCTCTTTCTCTCTCTCTCTCTCTCTCTCTCTCTAGTCAACGAAGAAGGATAATTGTGAGATATCGTTTGATTTGATCGATGATCACCGCGCTGGCAACCGCGGTATCGTTGTACGATCGGTGACCGGTTGAAAGGATTTGGAAGGAATCCGCGCCGAAAAACGTGGGCCGCGTGACGCGCGGCGAAAGAGAGCGAGGGAAGGTGTCTGTCGGTCGAACACCACGTGGTCGCCGCCGCCACGAGGCACGGCCTCTTGCAACAGGGAATCGTTTCCGATTCGTCGTCGCGGAGGCTCGCGAGCATCGTGTTTCCAAGATGTTCGATCGGACGTTACGATCTGGATACTTGTAGATATCTCATCGGTTGAAGAATCAAGAGGAAGAAGAAGAAGAAGAAGAAGAAGAAGTGCTCTGAGAGTGCGGGGATTAGTGTGCCGTTGTTGAAAAACCAGGTGTGCCTTCTCTCTTTCTATATATATATATATACATATATATACCGTTTCCCCTCTTCGTTTTCTTCCATCTTCTTCTTCTTCTGTTCCTCCCTTCGACCGACCGAATATCTTCTCTTTTCTCTCCCGTGGGTGAACGCGTCGAACTGTTTACATGCATCGTGGAACGCGGAAAAGAGTTTGACGGAAAAAAAAAAAAAAAAAGAAAAGAAGAAAGGAAAGAAAAGAAAAAGGAAAGGATAAGGAGAAAGGGGAAAAAGAAGAATCGGGGACAGGTGGAAAAGTGAGAAAAATTGGAGTTGAACCGGAAGTGCAGCCAGCTACCCTATCGGCTTCAAGGTCATGGAATGACGCATAAGGTAAATCTATTTGTCTTCCTTCGACTTCGTTCTTCGGGTTCCGTTGCAAAGGGTTCACCTGCCGCCTTTTGAATATTTATGAAGCCCGCCCTTTGAATCGAAGAGAGCAGAGATTGAAATTGATCGAGATATCTCTACCTTCGTCCTCTCATGCGGTCGATCAAACTTCGATCCGTACTCCTGCGATCTTTCCATCATTCGTTTTTTTTTTTTTTGGAGGGAATTATTTTAACGTTTGAATTCGGATCGTTTCGAGATAAGTAGCACTTAAGGGCAGTCGACGAAATCTTGGTTCGTACTCCTGAGATTTTCCTGGCAATCGTTTCAAAGGGTATCCTTTGATCTAGATATTTTTAATCTTAATAGGAAATCGAATTTAACGAATGTCCTTTCGTCGAAGACAGATTTCGATACGAAATCTTTTTAATTCGTCAGTTTCGTTCTTCTACGAACCGAGATCCTCTCAACTTTGATGAACAAAATTTTATTCGTGAAAATGAAAATATCTCGACGATACATTTAAATCTTAAATGCAAATATAATACAAAATCTAAAGATGAACGGGTACCAACACTTTCCAAATTATTGAAAATCCCTATTTGACAACAATTGACAACGAATCATCGTCGAAGAGTCGAATTAAAATTTCAAAGTTCAATACCCTCGCGACATTCTTCACGTTCCTTCTTTATCCTCTCCTAAGACGATACATCTTTCCAAGTTCGAATGCGAAATCCTGGTTAACGACTGGGGCCTGCCACGACGAATTAAATCAAATCCCTCTCACAAAGTGTAGAATTTATGCCCGAGTGGAATCACGGACGGAAGAAATCGGTCCATCTCTCACCGGGATGGGCGGATAAAAAAGAGAGGGAGGAGGAGGAGTAACGAATGGGTCCATAGATCGTTTTCCGTAACGCACCAGCGGCGACGAGCAGTTTCACCTCGGCGTGGAGGAGGAGGAGGAGGAGGAGGAGGAGGGCACCTCGCGGCCGTCTAATTCGCTTGGAACCAGTTTCGAAGTCGCGCTTGCGATCCGCGCTTGAAAAGCGAGCGTCGCCCACGCTCGTCCTTATATCACCGAACGGTTCGTTCTGCCGCTCAACGGAGGAGACACGACCGAGGAAACCTATGCTCCTCGCCGCGATCCACGCCGTTTCCTCGTTCATAAATTTACGCGGCGTAGGACTGGGCTGCGCCCATTCCAAGGATCCCCAAGATAACCTCCGCGCAAGGTGATCGCTCGATTTACGCGAAAATTTCTGGAATTTATCCGTGCTGGATATCGGTCGATTATTTATGGGCTGACTCGGATAGATTCGGAACCTTTTCGAAATGGATTCATAGACTTCGAAGAAACTTGGAAGGTTTTCCGAGGTTTCTTGAAACGATTGTTTTATTTTGTTTTATTTTGCTGACGAATTTTTTGTTTTTCTTTTTCGAGGAATATTTCTTGAAATCTGGAATGATTGTTTTATTTCTTTCTTTTTATTTTTTAGGCAAGTGTTCGTTTTATCGTGTTATCGTTTTTTTTTGTTGGAATGTTTGAATAATGTCTGAAATTTGGAGTAATTATTTTTATTAGTTTTCTTTGTAGGGATGTATCTAGAAATCAAATTGTTTACATGGAAACTTCGAGTCGTAAAAATATCAGAGAGGTATCAATTTCGAAGTCATAAAATTCTAATAATGTGTTTACTAATTATTAGAGGAAGCTACTATTATCATTACGATTTATGCAATACTATTATAGCATTTTGCGTCGGTAAATGTTAAACAAGTTTTCTGCGAATATTCAATATCAATTATTAAAACTTACATAACATTTAATCTGCGATAGAAAATTTAGAGATTAAGTATTGCTAAGATAATGTTATAAACAACTGTCGAAATAATTATCTCTCGTCTGATTATATATTATCGTAATTATTTATGCACTTATTCAAAGAAATTAGAAATATATTCTTTAGCTGTTAATTGCATCGAAATTAACAACTGCCGCATAATAATAAATTTTCCGGTTCATTAATGAAACGATCTGTTAATTTATTGTTCATTACCCGATGAATCTCGCTTCCTCGTATACTTTATCTTGTATCATAAGCGAATGTTTATAAGAATTGATCCATCCGTAACAGGAGCAACACTTTAAACAACGCAATTATCCATAATAAAATTTATACGATGTCGCGTTCGTTAGGAATCATATTATCTCACGATCCATTAACGAAAGAAACATACCAATCCGTGATATTAGAATTAATTCTGTATCGATTCTTTTCTCTTCTCAACAATTTTTTTTTCTCAACATCTTTTCTTTCAAAAATTAACCACCCTATTATAAATCATTTTTCCATTGTATCCATTCCCTTCACCATTTCACCAACGTAGCGCGCAAGCACTTATTCATTTCCCTTCGTCATTCATTGGGAAAAGAAATCATCCGTTCGAACGAGATTATCGAGCGTTCGTAATCCCAACGACGAACGACGCGAAAATTGAACCAACCCGATCGAAACAGGCCATCACCCGCGATCCAAGATTCTCATGACGGTGCAGGAATACTCTACGTTATAAATCTCCTCCGAGTCCGCTCGTCAGTCCGTTTCTTAACGATTCAATGATTAAATGCCACGAATTCCCCGAACCGAGATACATTATTCATAGAGAAAGAGGCCGCCGCTTCGATAGCGCACGCAGGCCACTTACGGTTCCGCGGTGTGCAGCAACGTTAACAGTTAATTGATAACAGGTAAAGCCAGCGGCGAGGCGCCTCGATTTTTGTTGTAGGGGCCACGCCGATCGAAATAGACCGACAAGACCGTTAACGGTCGCGCGAAACCAATAGGATCTGCCTTCCTCCCCGCTCCCTCTCCCTCTCTCTCTCTCTCCCTCTCTTTTATTTTATTTCCTCTATTTTTTCGACCGGTTCCACGGATCGATCCCTCAGCGCCATTAGCGATTCCTCGCGGGCCGCGTCTCCTCTATCTGCGTAATAATTCAAGCGGCGACTGCACGACTTTTTTTCCCGCGAGTAAGCCCCCGTTAATTTACATAGACGGTCGGTACAATTAACGCTCTGTAGATCGATAACGATGGGATCGGCGTGAAACGTGGCGGCGTGGAGCAGTATCGAGAAGCAAGGAGGTGTGACGGCGCGGTCGAGTTAGATTAGGTTAGGTTAGGTTAGGTTAGGTCCGGATGGATTTTCATCCGACGTATTTGGAGGGAATATAATTCCCCTTTGAGTAGATTTCTGTGTAAGAGTAGTAATGGGACGAAGCATGGGTCATATCGAGAATTCCACGGTTCGAAGATAAAACGCAATCGGGTCTTTTTTGCAAGAGGATTATTTGTAGGACTATTTGTAATTTTTTTGTAACGATAATTTCGATAATCTCGAATAGATAAGCAAATTCTATTAAATATATATATATATAGGTTACTGTGAATAAAGCATATAAATTTTATGCTATTTTTATCGAAAACACATTTCGAAATATCTTAGTCGATTTGATTCGGCGAGTATACAATATTGAACTTGATCCCATCGCTACACTCCGCCAGTTGAACCAAATACATTCCATTCGCATTGTTTCGAAGCAAGATAAATTCCCGCGACTCGTTTCTCCGTGCATCCAACTATCTCTTGTAAACGAAATATTACAAGCATTGAGAATCTTTTGAATCTTCTCGATGCGTAACGACATCAATTTTATCACCGCTTAAAGAGATAATAGATGATGATGACGACGACGATGATGATAAATAACACGCGAATTACGGGAAGGAAAGGAAAAAGTCATCAACAAACGTGTCGGTGTCAATTGTGGAGCAAAGTTGGAATAGTCGCTTCCTCCTTTTTTTTCTTTTTTTTCTTTTTTTCCTCGATTGCCCAACGATCGCGACGCGTAAACGTGTACCGACGTTTATTTGAATACGGCCACTATTACGAGAATAGAAAGCACGACAATCATGAGAGTCTCCCAGAGGTTCGAACAATGTCCTCGTCAGAGCGAGATCCTCGGCTCTGGACTGGCGCAAACGGCAATAAAACGGTTCCTGAACGACAATACCCCGTCCCCGCGGAACGGTGTCTCCCTGGCCGCTATGTCATCGTGTTACGTTAATAATATCCGTTATCTCGGAAATTGTCACGAAACCTCTCCTCCCAAAACATCTGTTTTACTAATTATCAAAACGTAACGTTTGATACTGTACGCATCTGCAATCTAATAGAACGAAGTTTTTTCTTTTTTTTTCAACTCTACCTCTTTTCGTGATACTCGAATAATTTGTCATCCCCTACGAGTAATTTCTGATTTTGAAAAATAAAAAATTGACAAATTTGTCAAGTGAAATGTTTTAATTCCTGCCGTATGCTAATTATTGAATCATAGATTCATCTAATTATGAATTAATCACGGTATTCAAAATGGCTTCCAAGAAACTTCTTTCGATATCTTAATATTTATATCAATCAGTGTTTTATAAGATCATTGATCAAAGTTAAAAGCTTAACTATACATCTGGAGATTCCTATAAATCGTATTAAATTAAATAAGCGCTAAAAATTATCTCTTAAAAAGTATCCCATCAACTCTCTCCCCGAAAGTATATTACCAAAAGATAGAAAGATGGAGTTAATAACACCACGTATAGAAATATCAGATCCATCGCGTAATTTTCCAATTCCGCTCATAAAGAAAAATCGAGAGATTGAGTACAACCAGTTCAAACGCTTGTAAAATTAAAAACACGAAATGGAGGCGACAGAGAATCGCATTTAACGAGAATTTATTTCGTTCCTTCTCTCTTCCTCTCCGTACACGGTTGTAAATGTAAATTCGACCCGGTACGGTGAGAGAGAGAGAGAGAGAGAGAGAGAGAGAGAGAGAGAGAGAGAGAGAGAGGAAGATAGAGGGATGCTCGGTGGCGTAAAGCTGGCATGCGTGGGCACGCGCACCGACCTCGTCTATTTATACACACGCGCGTACACGCACACACAATGGACACCTCGCTGCTTTCAAATTAAATTCGAGCAGTACCGCAATGCCATTGTTAAGCTCATTGCCGTCGCGGTGCGATCCCACCTATCGTAGACGAGCGAACGCCCACTTTCGTCATCCGGGAAAAATCCAGTCGCCTCTTAAAGCGATCCCTCCATTCCTCGTCAACGTCCTCTTCTTTTCAATCCTTTGTCGTCTAAACGAGAATACTCGTTTTTCCAATAAGCTTTTTCGCTTATTTTATGACCGATTTCTTGAATCGATACGTACGTGGTTGTTCGGGGATATGATGAGGATAAGATAAGAAAATAATTTTTACAATAATTTGTATTAAGATTTGTGTGATCGTAGAACCTTATTGATTTGGATAATTTTAGAAAATTTCACTTGACGCTTATTTAAAAAAACACTTCCATTATGTTAATTCTCGTGCAATATGAAGGGATAAAGAGACGTATATGAAGATGTGTATGGAAAGATAGATACGAAGAATCCGTCAATCTCGTGCAGATCGGGCGAGGGAGGGGGAAGCGAGAAAAATTCGTAAAAACTTTTTAATGTGGGAACAAACTGTACGAAAGATCGAAAGATCGTTCGAGAGATCGTACGTGATGCTTTCTTTTACGATGCATTCGTCAAACACTCATAGGATGAGCGCGCGATTTTTGGATTTATTCGTCGAAGCGAAACGAGCATCCACCAGCAGATGGAAGCAGCAGATAAAGCGGAAGAACTCGACCTCGCTTCACCCTCCTCCGAATCACGGCGCGAACGGGCTGATTTCGAAAGGGAAATCGGTCGGTCGAACGTGGAAACGAACCCGATCGAGCGCATCGAGATCCCCGTCCTTGCTCGTCTCGCTTGCTAAAGACGATCTCGAGGTGACTTGGAATCGTTCGAGGCTTGAAAAAAGTTGGGAAAAAATCGTGACGATCAATCCCACGCGTAAAAGCCTGCCGAAAGAGTCGAAATTTAAAAAAAGTTAAACCTCCGCCCATACATAATTAATTACGCGGCTCGATATGAAGCGAGGAACGGCCGTTAAACCGGCCCCGTATTAATTACATTACGCGGACCCGATTTCACCTCGAGGCTCTTAACGAGCCCGCGCCGTAAATTACTTCGTTCGTCCCGAATCTGGTATATTGCACATCGATCCCTTCCAACATTCTTCCCGAGACGAGATAACGTCGCGTGATAAAAGGCGAGGTGGTTTGATTTAATGCTTGGCGGGAATTTTGATAAATCCGTTAATTAAATGCCATTAGGCCGATTTTGGACGAATATCACGTATTTTCGATTGCTCGATTTCGATTTCAGGGTTGTTTGCAGAAATGGATGAAACGGATCGGGGGGGTAGAAATGTCTGCGTCTACGGATGAGATCGGAATATAGCGCGTTTGTCGGTTGTCCTCGCGCATTCCGGGACGACCTCTTTCCAAGTCTCCACGATCCAAAGATTATCCGTCGATTCGATCGAGTCGCCTTTCCTTCTCTTTTGTTCCTTCCTCGTTGTTGTCCGCGACCGCCGATACAGCAGCTCTCTGCCCAATTTGGTCCGTTCGATTAATCATGCACGGATAACCATGTTCGGATAGTAAGGATGACTAGAAGAAACGGGGCAACCTCCTAAGAGCGGTTATGGTCCAGCGTACCTTGACTCTAGGACGGACTATGAATCGGCCGCGTCCTTTCCGTGACTATCGATGGGATCAAGTTCATTGTGTTTCACTTGGGAATAACGAGTATAAATCGCGGCTTCGTTAAACGGTGAATTTTCGTTTCGACGCAAGGAGAGTTTTTATAGCGGCGAATCAAGATGAAACAAGCGATTCGAAAATTGCGGGAAGTCGCCGTTTTTGTACAATCTTTTTTTCCCCTCTCGAGACACGGAAGTTGTTTCGATTNCAAGGAGAGTTTTTATAGCGGCGAATCAAGATGAAACAAGCGATTCGAAAATTGCGGAAAGTCGCCGTTTTTGTACAATCTTTTTTTCCCCTCTCGAGACACGGAAGTTGTTTCGATTCTTTTTTTTTTTTTTCAAACAAAGGCTGGTTACTTATCTCGATATTAGACGATTCTCTCTCCATCTACGTTCAAGATCCATTGAAAGCCACTTCTTCGCAATTGTTTGGATTCGCAGCTGTTTTCGATCAACGCACGTGCATCAATTTATTCTCGATGAACGAAGGTTGAGCGTGAACCACGATGTCTTCTCTCACGACCACTCGCGACGTGACTCATTAAGTTTTTTCAAAGGATTTACGAGGTTTTCAAAGTTTTCGAGAAAACTTTTAAAATGATTCTCTCCTCCTCGAATTTCATCGATCCTTAATTTACGGTCATTCGGCAAATGATCGGCTACCGTTGGCCTTGAAAGGCCGTGCTACCATTTTCGGTAAAAGAATAGGGTAGATTTTTCATAACCGATCATTTCGTAGGATCGCGTGCCCCATTAAGGTATCCCAAACTTCTTAGAATTCTGAAACCGTGAAACAACCTAAGTCTAACGCGTCTGACCTCCAATAAAAATCTGTTTTAAGCCGCTCATTCAGCCGCTCTGAATCGCAGAATCGGGCGAATTTAAGAGGCCTCGTCTCGTCACGATTTTTCCTCCTTTTCTTCCCTCGTTAATTTAAAAAACTTCTCCACGCTTCGAAACGATTTCCACGAAACGAGTAAAAAAATCGCGCGTTACGACACTCGCAGCCGAGTGTAAGTGTACCAAGAAGAACCACGGAACGATAAAACATCGGAGCCGCTTCGTGGAAACTTGGCAATCCTCTCGAACCCGGCCCAAATAGCCAAACCGAAATGTATACAACGATCGGCCACCAAATCAGGAATAGATTTTCATAGAATTTCCCTCCTCTTCTTCGATTCTCTCTCATCCTCCCTCCCTCCCCCTCTTTCGGTTCAACGCGTTTTTCGACACCCTTTCTCCTCGTCCCTCTCCTCCTTCGTTCACCTCCTCCGATCGTTATCCCGTCCATCCCTCGCGTTTCTACGTCGCTTCTCGATCGTCGTTCCTCATGAAATATTCACGCGCCACGGAACGAAATGATCGTTTGTTAGTCAACCATCCCTCCCCTCCCTCGCGACCCCCTTTCTCCCGGCCCATCCGTTTCCTCCTCCCTGCCACCGTCTCTTTCTCTCCGCTTCTCCCTCCCTCCCTCTCTCCCTCCCTCTCTCTCTCTCTCTCTCTCTCTCTCTCTCTCTTCTCATCACTCGACATTCCGCGTGACGGAAGGAAGTCGATCCCGCGCGATGAGACGAGACTTGGTGAAAAAAAAAAAGAGAGAAAAGAAAGGAGGATGGAACGAGGATCGAATCTGTTGAACGAATAGCGTATTAATATAACTCTTAATACGAGTCGAGGAAGGAATACCGTTTGAATTTGAGATCGATTGCGCAACAACAACGCTCGATTCGTATTCGTCGAAACTTTAATTACAAGTTCCGACAGTTTCTTGCTACACCGCATCTTGTTCGGATTACTATTGAAACTGTTCACTGATATCGGTCGTATTAATTAAAACTCACTTTCTAACGCGTCGAATTGAATTACAAGTTGGGTCGTTGATCTTCGACGGGCGTTCCTCAGCCACAGCTATTTTCTTTACAGTGAAGTGTCGTCGTGATAGTTTTCTCATTTGCCATAGATTTCGCTCCTTTTAAATCATTAATTCGTTTATTAGAGGGGAGGGGAGAAGATTCGATACAAAAATTTTAGGTATCTCGGCGAGAGATCGAAGTCGATTCGAAATCATTATGTAATCCGTTTTTTTTTTATGTAATACGTTTTGGTCACGGCCTCTTCCCTTATCCGTACCTTCTATCTCAAACTTGGAATTCTCTTTCTCCGTTTCTTTTTTTTTTTTTCTCTTCTTCTTTTTTCCTTTTATCGAATATGTGAATATTATCCAATGTCAACGAACTTTGTTTTCGTTGGATAGAAACACTCGCGTTTATACGAATAGATCGAGAATCTGTTCATATATCTTTATCCCCCATCGATAAAGTAAAACTATAGTTAAAACTATGTATGTAATCGATAACAACTTTCTTCGATCGGCTAATCATCGAACAGGTAGTCGTTCGCTGGGGGAAAAAAAAAAAAAGTAAACAGTGCGCTTGCCGGTACACTTTCGACGCGTAATTACAAAACCGACCACCAGGTGGAGCGATTGAGTACCAGGCCACGCATACTCGACATCTCGCCCATTAATAATACCTCGAAGAGGGAGTTTCTAATCCATTAGACACACTCGTGTCTAACAGCGTTATAATTTGATTGCTAATAAACGGTAACAGGGGGGGGAGAGGGGAGAAAAAAACAGGTCGAGTAGAGAGAGAGAGAGAAAAGTATCGATTTGATACCTCTCATTCTCGATATTTTGCAATCTCGGATATCCGCCAGAGGGCATTCTCGAATGGTTGGAACGATAAAAGAGAAGGATGACGATGATCTACTCGAATCGTTTGACGTCTTTGTTTCGAGGAACCCTTCCTCCTCCCTCCCGTCGTTTTGCCGCGCCTTTCTCTTCGTCGGCTCACTTCCCTGGAAACGCAACGCTTCGAACAATTTTCCGATAGCGGATCGAGAAGGGAGCCGCTTCTTTCGACACCTCTCGCCGCTTAAGCGTCGCCAGACTTTTGCGAAATCTTAGCTGCCTGTGAGGTTCGAGCTCCGTATGGTTGACACACGCAATAATCTTGTTGACACACATAGATTTTATATATATATATATGTGTGTGTGTGTGTGTGTGTATGTATGTATGTATTTAAATGTTAAAAATTATAAAAGAAGAAAAGATCATTTTTTCGATTCGAAGACGTTCGTTGGAAAAAGATTCGTTATCAACAAATTTTAATTATAATTGTTATTGAAGATTTTGAAGCCTTTTTGAAGCCAAGTCACTTCCTTCTTTCCCTTCCTCGCGTGCCTCTTCTGCGCTTGGTTATCGTGCAATTTGCAGACAAATGGTTTACTGTTACCAGATGGGGTCTAAACGCGTTGCATGTGTATCTGTGAGAAAAATTCTCAGCCGGGCATTGTCAAGCCCTCGATCTAACGTCTATAAATGGCATAATCTTCTTCCGCTGGGAGGGGAAGGAGCTGGAAATATTTGTCTAACTTCGAACAATTAGCGTTTTGCTCCTCGAAACGGGAGAACCTCCGCGAGAAAGTGACTAAGATACTTTTCCCTACAGCAATAAATTATCTTAAAATTTTTGCTCGTTCACCTTCCATTTCTTCTTTCTGTTATATGCTCATGACTGAATATTTTATTACTTTACAGCAATTAATAATTAATCGATTATAATCGAGCAATATTATCTTTCATCTCACGATCCTTCTCTCTTTTCCACTTATTTTTGTCAAGTGCTTTGGACTTTCTTTTTTCGCATAACTTCGCCATCGGTTTTTGTCTCTGTTTCCATTACGTTGAATCAACGGAATAACGCGGAATTCGCGGCAGCGCGGATCCCGGTGAGAGTGCAAGGCGAAATTCCAAAGGCGCGGCGATAGTTTAGATTTAACGAGGAAACGTCCGCGATCGTTGACCATTTATCTGAGCCACGGAGAAAACTACCGAATCGTTATCTTCCATCGAAAATTTCCATCGAAATATCTTCGCCAATCGATTGGATCCATCCAGTTTCCACCAAGTGAAAAATAATCGCGAGGAGGAACGGCGATCATCGATTAATTTATCTATCTATCGCGTTACTTAAGAGGTCGTTAATCCTTGTTCCTTGAACGCCTCGAATTCGTACACATTCGTAGTCGTAGCTTCCTAGTTAAGAGAGCTTGCTCCTCTAACTATCTTGCGAGATTTAGTTTCACTCGATCGCCGGTTAAGTTGGTCGAACAAATTAAGCCGAATAAGAAGCGAGAGAAATTGTGCGGGATCCATTTGCCACGTTCCTTTTCGTAAAGATCTATTATTTCTAAATGGCAAGGAAAGTAGAACTGGACCTTTAACTTAAAATTTCTTTAACAATTTAACAATTTAACACAGGGAGCAAAAACAATTCCGTCCAATACTTTTGGAGGAGAATAATTAACCTCGGTGGGATCTTGCACGAATAATTATTCAATTGATCGAAAGGGAAACCGTGGAAAACTTAGCATGGAATAATTGTCACGTAGAATTCCGTAGATTACCAACGAGGCATCATAAATAAGCAAAATGTGAAAATTCTTTGAAAATATGAAAACTTGAATTCAAGCATCCGTTGCTTATCATAGAGAGAAACGATGATCTATCTTATATACGCCATCTATACGATTACAACTTTCCTCTAAATGTTCTCTATCTATCTACGAAACGGTTACATCTCTGATTCCCTTTGCTTTCTACAACGGGTTCCACGCACGATTTAAATACGAGTTCAGCGGATTTTATATCAATGTAGACTCATTGAAATGTAGATTCGAAAGTGTTTGAAATTCAACAACGCGAAGCCCGTCATTTAGCCGAGAAGGGGAGGAAGGAGGAGGAAGAGGAGGAGGAATCACGGATGATACGTTGCTTCCTTGGAAGCGGGATTGCAGTCATCGCCTGACGGCATTGTCTCCCTCCTCGATCCTAATGGGCGAATACCTATTAGGGTCAGAATCGTTTGTAGCGGAAACCGGGCAACAGACTCCTTTAAGCCCATTCATCGCGATCCGAATGGAGAGAAACCGATAAGGCTTAAGCGTGGCGCGGTTATGGAAACGTTTCCAAAGAAGTGGAACAATAAAAAGTCGAATCGAATCACTTCTCCTTTCGTTCTTTTTTTTTTTTCTCTCTCTCTCTCTCTCTCCAATCGCAAGAAGTCCATCCGGATGGAAGCTCGAGCGTGTTTCGCAATGGCGTGTGTTTCACTTCGTGTTCACATCAATTCGAACAACATTTTTTAACAATTTATTAGAAGATATATTCCAAGGAAACGAGGGATCGCCAAGCGGAAAAATTGAATCGAAGCGATAGAGGAGACTGGAATCTAATAGATTGAGAGACGAATAAAAGATAATTTTAATTTTAAGCGAGTCTACTCGTCCATTTCGATCGAGATGAAAATAAGAAAAACCGCATTCGCCAGAACACGCGCTGTACGATAATAAATAAGTAGAAGAGGGCCAGACACGTCTAATCAGGAACGGACAGTTTCTACTGCGGATACCACTTTCTAGAGGCATGGGCCAATTTACTCGTAAATTAATCGTGACTATTTAACCCGAACAACTTTTCATCCTTCCATCAATTTAAGCTCTCGACCAACTCAAGGTTGCAGAGAATGGAAAAGAGACTCTCTCGAAGACATTTCTAAAAATCTCAAGTTTATTCGGAAACGGATTCAAAATTTCCGCAAGAGCAAGAGTTTGTTGAAATGATCGATACAATTTTGATACTTGGATAATTGGATCGTTTACATAACGATTAACGTAATCATCCGTCGATTTATGATGCAAATCCTCTGGGTTGCGCAACGGAACGACGGAGGATTGAAAAAAAAAAGAAAGAAAAAAAAAAAAGAAGAGGAAAAAAGGTCGATACACCGAAAGAGAACTTTGTTCGAAAGCCTCGAAACGAAACGCAACATTGTCGTCCTCCTTTCCCTTTGTTTCACTTCACCGAAACCCGGCTACGACACAAGGGGCATGGCTGGCAAGGTTGCTAACCACCGAGGAACGCGTGGGCGAGATCGAGCCGACATCGAGGGAACAACTTCGAAGCTTTTATGTCGTCGAGGCGAAATCATAAATAATACTCGCCGGATTATCGGCGTTGCACGCGCTGCGTCGTACCCGACCAACGTACGACGAAATGTTGTCGACAAATTAATTCTGCCAGCGCGGACGGCGCAAGCGCCACGAAACGCGAAGCTCGATGAATAATGAACGGTGTTGGTTGTCAGACCGAATGAAAGTAACATTGAAAACGATTAAGCAGCGAGGAAACCGAACTCCGCTCGCTCTTATGTATATCGTTTTACCACCTTTCACCGCACCTTCTCTTCTCCTTTATCCTCTCCTTATCTCCCTTCGAAACAAAATTTTCGAACAATCTTTCGTTTAAATTCTCCTCAAACCATCCCTCTTCCCTGCATTCCATTACTAATTTTACAAAATTCAATCGACAATCGACAACGACAGATTCGAGAGAATTTAAAACTACGAGAAAGAGAAAAAAGAACGTGATAAAATTCTCTCTAAGGAAAGTAATCCAGTCTCATCGCTTCAATTTAAAAAATACGAATACTTAATTCCATAAAATTAAGACGATCCAGAATCCTCCGTGATTAATGTTTTTTTCAATTTCTCGAACGAGACGCGGCCACTCCCGATCCACGGCCGAGGACAATTAACGAAGGGTTTCGAAGCGAAATTTTCCCGCGATTTCTCGATCGAGGTTTTTATCGTCACTTTCGATCGGCGCCGAGAGAGCGAGCGTGTCGTACGCGCCGCACAGATTTCACGACGGAGGTAATTACAACGTTACAGGGGCAACGACGTTCTTTCGACGTCGGGGCAATTAACGCCCCGATGACAGGAGCGAGATCCAAGAAGAGGATCCATCGTCCGGCCGAAAATTGCACGCTGGATACCTGTCGATACACACGTCGACCCCCCTTCCCCCAAAAATTTCCGGTATGAATTTAAGTATCCCGGGGGTACTTTATCTCTGGCGGTGCTTAAAGGAAGGGACCAGGCGCCGTAATTAAATGCCGGCACCTCTTGGCCTCGTTATCGGCAGAGACGATCGATGGCCTCGTACCAAGGAGACGCACCTTTGGAAGGACACCGAGGATCGACGGGGATTTTTCTTCTTCTTGTTATCCCCTGCTCTTCACCATGCCCTCTCGTCCACTTCTCTCTTTCGACTGGAACAGGGAACGTTCCGAGGATCAAGATCGTGCGAAATTTCGAAAAAGGCTTGAGGAGGAGCTTGAGAAAAAAAAAAAAAAGGGTATCCTCGAAGGGAGGACTTTGCAAAGCGAAGGAGGATTAATTATATGAAACACTTATTTTTCTCTCTTTAGCTTCCTTTCGACTCGAACGAATGGTGGAAGGTAAAGTGGATCGAGATCGAGGAAAACGCGAAGAGAAAAAGAAGAAATACGGTAACGAAATGAGAGGAGAAGGAAGAATCTTCTTGTTCTTCTTCTTTTTCGCTTCTTCCGCCTCGAAGAAGACAGAAAATTAAGATCAAGAAAATCAAAAGTTAGAATGACGTTTCTTCGTAAAGAAAGAGACAAAGTATCTTTATTCTTTCTCGACTAAAAAGAAGTTGAAACAAGAGATTCGTTGCAAGAACGATCCATTCTTGTGGAGAGAAACAAAGAAAAACTTGAAAAACTATCCTCTAAAGGAAACTCTGCAAATTAGCAAAAAAAAAAAAAAAAAGAAAGAATTAATTATATAAGGCATCGAGAAACGCGCAGCACTTGTCAAAACACGTGCGGCAATTAATCGCGGAAAGAAATAAGAAATAAAAATGGCTCGTCGAATTTGAATGCCCCGCGACAGTACACCACCAGTTCATTCTTTTTTCCCCTCTCTGCTTCGACGACTTGCTGTTTCTTCTTCGACCCAAAAGAAAGAAAAAAGAGGAGACTTGCGTCACACAAAAAGAAACGATTGAAATCTTCCCTGGTGCCTGACAACCCGGCCAGGGACGTGGTCCGTTCGGGTAACAAGTGGCGATCGGTTATACGCGTTCCACAAACGGTATTTACCACGCCGCAGGGACGCATTCGACTCTCCAAGATGTCCAGATAGAACGACCGACGCGGATCAATTAAATTAATTAACGACTTCGTTTACACGTCTCTTCGATTCTACTCGTGGAAAAATAACGAAATAAGAAAATCTCGACTCCTTCCTACGGACATGTTCATAATTACCACACACTCAAAATATTAAAATATATCAAATGAAATTTTCGGAATATCTCGAACACGAGATTGAGCGAGACAGTTCGCGCTCAAATAAAAGAAAAGAAAAGAAAGAAAAAGTATTAAAAATCGAATCGAAATTTCCTTTCGAGAAAGAATATACCTGGACGACTGAGAGAGGAACGCGGGACACGATGAATGCGGCCCTGGAGGCGCACTTATGGTACACGTAGGTGAATGTCGGGAGAGAAATCATACCGGCAAGGACGACAGCGAGGGGAGAGGGTGACCGGGGGAAAAGAGGGACACCACCACGCCCGACTCATCCCGACTTTCTAGAAACCGAAAACTGGATCGTGGCATGTGGATGTCGAGAGTACCGAGAGCTTGATTCACGTAACAGATGTCAGTCTTTAAGGATCGTGGATCGTGCCCCGCCTTTTCTTATTCTTCTTCTTATTTCGAGCGGCGTTCCACGTAGCCGGCTACCGTCTCCCGAGGACATTACTCACCTCACAGAAGTCGGTCTTCTTCTCCCCCGCCGCCAACGGGAGAAACTCCACCATTCGGTGGAGATGAACCGCTGCCTCCTCGCAGCGAGGAGGAGGAAACGAAATTCCGAGAGAAGGAACAAAACGTCCCGAAACGGAGTTAAGTTACAGGAAATCTTGGAAGGGAGCTCGAACTCGAAACTCGTCCTCTCGATTCCATCTTCCACTAGAGTCGTTAAACCAACAACGAGCCCGTCGTCAAACTATTCGAATTAACGACCGAGAGCCTCGTAAAACCAGCGCCATTAAGATCTTGTGTTATCTTAAGATCTTATTGTTGGTTACGTGTGCCTCTGTGGATAGTCGTTGCATTGACAGAAGTTAAAGCCAACAGTATCCATACATATATACAACAATTGTACGCACATAGTATAGAATTTGCACTTATCGATGTACCATTTATCTGATAAAAAAAAACAGCTGTGATATTAATTATTTGCGAAAATAATTCAGATACGTACTAACGAATACGTACCATGGATATGGCGAACGATCGCGGTGTAGATCGGCCTTTACGTAGAAAAATCTCTTTCTCCTGTCTCCGGATGGGAAGAAGGGAAAGTACGAAATGTAAATCAGGCTTAATCAACGACATCTAGACGAATGACACGTTACCTGTGTATATATATATATATCGATTCCGTGTTCGATGCGAGAAGGAGAGGAGAGAACGGCCAGCGGCCATCTTTTATTGTTGGAATTCAGAATTGGCGGCTTTCTCGCTGTAATTCCGGTAATAAAGGCTAGGAGTGTTATTAAAGAAGCTCGAGGAGAGGAGAACCGTTTTCCCGGCGAGGAATTTATCTCGTTTTTTGCACGCGACGATAGGTCTTAACGGACGAAAACCGTTCGGCCGTTCTGGATCATCGGTCGCAACGGTGTTCCTTCCAGTGTTTCTACGCACTTTCGATTCCAACCGGACGCTCCTCCGGTCCCTCGTCACGTTCCACGCACGCACACACACGCACACGCACGCGCACACATACATACACTCGTAATTAACGCTTTTCACTATTGTCGGTCGCGAGCTTTTTGCTCCTGCCGCTTTTACGCTTAGAGCATTACGGGTTCTTGCACCGAGGAATGGCAACTCCTCCCCACCAATCACGTTCCTCCGTCCCTCCAACCCTGTCACGAGTTGATTTCTCTTTCGTTGGAACTGTACGACCGACCAGCTGAGGATTAGGTTCTTCGGTAACTGGATCGACTTGCGGGAAACGACACCGGCTGTGAAAGGAGTTCTTGAATTAGCGAGACGTTCCTCCATAGGGAAACTCGATTTCCCGTTAATATTATATAAATCGCTTAATCCTATTGAGAAATCCTTCATCGCGTTCGACTTTGATCGTTACTATTGTTATTACCATCGTCATCACCATTGAAAACATCAAAATTTTTAATGTAACATATCTACGTTCGAACAAACCTTCTATCTGGCATTGAAATCACCGCTCGCGTATCATCGCTCGTGCGAGCGTTTGAGTCTCCAATCCGATGTCAACAACGTTTCGTTAAATTCTTCCGACCTTTCTCTCAACAATTAATAATATATTACGATCTAATAATAATAATAATAATAATAATAATAATAATAATAATACACGTTCGAAAGTATAATTGACGAACGATCAAACTCGTGTTCGATGGAAAAAAAAAAAAAAAAAAAAAACTTGTCGATGGAATTTTTCAGATCATCCGGAGCGACGAGCAGGAGCAAAGCCGAGGGTGATAGAAGCGGGTGTGATGAGCGGATATCTCGGTAACATCCCCCTGCCCCCAACATTGTTGCACGACCCGAAGTATCCTCCAGCCATGCGGGAGAAAGACTCGAGTCCGAGAAAAATGCCGGGCCACATAAGCCCGAAGCAAGCTAGCATCTATCCTCTGAGCGTCCGTGTCCCCGATGTGGAAGAATTGCCTTACGACCTGAGCCACGGCCACGGCCGAGGCCTGTCAAGCCCCACCAACCAGCAACAGCACAGGCAGCAACAGCCTCACATGAGCCCAGCCGCGAGGCCGCCCCAATCTCACCACCAGGAGGATCTCGACTGCGAGCCGTTGGATCTCCGCGTCGATCACAAGAAGGAAAGATTAACGGACGAGAATCAGAACGAGATCGAGGTTCTGAATCAGAACAGTTTAGGGGGAGGCCTGCCGTATCACACGGTATTATTTCCCCAACATCACACCGTCCACCCGTTGGTCCTCGAGGCCATGTACCGGTCCCATCATCACGGCTCGTCGGTTCCCGACCTGCCCAAGATCCAGGTGCGAGCTCTGCCCACCATGGTACCGTTACCGCCCAACAGATTCTCTTCCACCGCGTCCTCCGCGTCCTCCGTTTCCTCCCAGGCCGCGGCGAGGGTCCCCAGCCCCTCCCCGGGCGGGCAGCAGCATCAACCGCCCCAACAACAAAGTCACTCGAGTCAGCAGCAGCAGCACCAGCACCACCAGCACCACCAGCAACAAGCGTCCGCTATTCCGCCGTATTCAATCAGCGTGCAGGCAGGCCTGAAGCCGAAGGACAGATACTCGTGCAAGTTCTGCGGTAAAGTGTTCCCCAGATCGGCCAATCTGACGCGGCACCTGAGGACTCACACGGGCGAGCAACCGTACAAGTGCAAGTACTGCGAGAGGAGCTTCAGCATCTCGAGCAACTTGCAACGTCACGTGAGGAATATTCATAACAAGGAGAAACCGTTCAAGTGCCCGTTGTGCGAACGGTGTTTCGGGCAACAGACCAATTTGGACAGACACTTGAAGAAGCACGACGCCGACGGGCCAACGATACTCGACGAGGTCAGATCGAGGTATCACGGACAGTTGCCGAGAGCGGACGAATCTTACTTCGAGGAGATTCGCAGCTTCATGGGGAAGATCACCTCCCAGAGACAGGGGATACCTTATTTCCCTGGATTGTTGGGGCACGGTGGGGACGAGTTCAGGAACGACAAGCAACAGCTCCAGTTGGAGGAGAAAAGAGGCGACTCTTCCTACTTCAGCGACAGGGATAATCTGAGCTCGAGGTCGAGCAGCACCGCGAGCAGACCCGAGAGCGTCCAAGAGGAGCAACGGGAAGTTAATTCCCCTCCCCTGTCACCTGGAAACAACACTTGAGTCAGGGAATCGTGATCGTACGTTCGATGAACGATTTTCGTCGGGTACGGTTAAGTGGAGAGATCGATGCGCTTCTTCTTCGAGAAGTTTTTTTATGGACCTATTTCTTCTTCTTTTCTTTTTCTTTTTTTTTCTCTTTTTTTTTTTTTTTTTGTGAGAAGAGATAGATCGAATTTTCCCTCGCAAAGATAAAACGTAAATCTTATGAATTTGTTTTTTTTTTTTTCTGCATCGAATGAATTTCGAATTTTCCCCCGAATTCGTTTCACATTCCCAATGAAATAATTTCGATATCTCGTGGTATTCGAGTTCTTCGATCTTTAGTCGAAAGAGGTGCCTTAAAAAAAATGTGCCTAAAATGTTCGAAGTATTTGCAATGCAAAGTTTACTGTTACGATTAAACGAAGTTAGATGGCAAGCAGATATTTTAATATTGTTATACGTCAGCGTGCGTTTTGATTAATTAGGTATGTAAATGAATTTTTTATTATAAAAACAAAATGCCGTTTGATCTTTTTTTTTTATAATAAATTCAATAATGTCACGATCTATAAATAAAAGTAATACTTCTTTGAATAGAAAATTAATTTATATGCCTAATAAAACGCGTGAAACCGTCGTTGTTCGTAAATTAATCGTCGAAGGTATTAATTTATCCAATTAATTCGGATAAAATTATACACGATTCTTTAAAGTTAAAGTTACTCTCGTTCCCATCTTCGTAATTCGAAGATTAATTTATCGAACGTTTGTGATAACAAAAGACACGGAACATTAACGATTATTAGCGCGAATTGTCAAATTGAAAATATTTTTATCGTCTTTATCTCTTTTCTCGTCAAGCCGTTAAAAAAAGAAAAAAAATAAAGAACAAAGCAAAAGAAAGAATCGTTTCATCATCGTCATCTTATTGGATCGTTCCGATTGAAGCGGAAGATCGTTTCGTCAAGGAAGCAAAATCGTCGAGGAGGAAAGAAGGAAAAAAAAAAAAAAAAAATAGCAGGAGAAAAGTCCAAATAAACGTCCAAATAAATACGTTCCGGATGGAAAGGATAGCTGAAAACGACGCTTAGCGATTTTACGACCTAGAAAGTGAATGTCAACCACTCCATCGCCTCGATCCCGATCCACGATACCGATCGCCGATCCACTGACGGCAGACAATAAAATAGAAATCGATGGGCGGATCTGCGGGTTTGTTAATCGGCCGCCACGAAATCGTCCTCGGCCGGAAGGAAACTTTGCGACACGAGCCATTAAATTCATCATTTGAGCAAGTCCGCGATGAAATATCTTCTTAGTAGCTTCGAAGAAATAGTTTCCGCGAGGCAAGTGATTATTAGAAAAACCAATTATCTTGGAATTCGATATTAAAAATTCGGTATTGGTAATTCGATACATGTGAAAAATTCAATATCGATGCGAAACCTAAAATTAGAAAATAACTCTAAAGAATTGGAGAATCACAAAATCAAAATAAAAAAAAACTTGGAAAAATTAAAAAATTAGAAATCCAAAGGTTGAAAAATCGAATATCCACGATTGGAAAGTAGCGATAAAAATCGAAGAAATCTAGAAATCAAAAATTGCAAAATCAAATATCGAAAAGTAAGAGAATTGAAAAAATTCGATTAAAAAATTTTATTAATCCTAAGAAATCGAGAAACTCGATCGTTCAAAGAACGAATCTCGCGTCGGGTATAGCATCGAACGCGGTGGGAAAGCACGCAGGAAAAGCGGTTTCCTGTTGCGGACGATTACCAGAAAGATCCGGATGAAACACGGATAAAGATGCTCATGATCTCGCACAATCCCTCTCGTTTCCTTTGGATGATCGTTGAAAACTATTCCCCCCGGGGCGAAACGATTCGATCGATCGATCGCCTTCCGCTCGTGGCCACGCGAGAATTCGCCACTTTCTAATCGGCGCGAGTGCGGTACGGGTGGCGCTTCGACCTTGGGAGTAAGCGGCTTCGATTAATTACGATCCGATTTAGATCGGCACGACGAAAGGAAACACGGCGAACTATCGTTCAGATGCTTGTTAAATTGGCACCATTGGATTACGTGGACGATTCGTAATCGGTTACCCAGAGACCCATCTCGGATGGAAAGTTGGATTGGTTCCTTGCGATCTCGATTGAATGAAATTTCGTGCCAAGTTTTCGCGTCGAGCAATGGAGCACTATTGGATCGCTCGGCGAGAACGGGATTATTATCAAATTGTACCAAAGAAATCGAAGCGAGGCGAAAAATTATCGATCGAGAAGAATATTTAAATAAAGGAGAAGAAGAAGAAAAAAAAAAGAAATCGAAGGACGCAAATTAGGCAAAAGGTAAAAGCGAAAGGGAGTATATCGAATCGACCACCGGCGATTTATTTTATACTTTCTACCGTGTATATATAGAGACATTCACCGCAAGTAGCGCAGGTGCAGAGTTGCAGGATGGCATCAAGCGGTCAGGAGATCATCTTGACCTTGGTGAATCCGATCGATTGTGCGGCTGAGGCCGAAAGCGCGTCGGGGAGAGAATCTGGGCGTCTTCTCTCCCAGAAGAAATTCGCAACACACCGAGGATGTTCGTCGGCAGATTGGTCCAAGGTGGTCTGATCGGTGACGCGTGAGAAACCGATTTGCGCTTTCTAATTTGGAATGTCGGCGATTTTCTAAATTACAGGAGCAGCCGGTTAGATGAAACGCCGCTAATCTCGATAGGCGGATAAAAATCTGCTATCGCGATACGATATGGAAAAAATGGAACGAAAAAGAGATCGAGGCTTTGCTACACGTCGATACGTGAAATTAATTCAAATTAAATATTCGCGCTATGAATATTAATATCGAACGACAAGATAATCAAATAGTCGAACTACTCGAATAATATAAGAAATTGGCAATGAAATATTCGATGACATAAAATTTCAAAACCTCAAATCAAAATCTGTGTGCAGCATCGAGGAGAGAATTCGACGCGATTCGTAAAGAGGGAAAGAGAGAGAGAGAGAGAGAGAGGCGGTGGTGTTTATTTCGTTGCATCGGTGCACTCCTTATCGTGTAACCAGAGGATCCAATATGGCGGCAATTACGCGTCCACACGAAATCCATTTTAAGAGCGAGCCGATTTCGTAAGGAGACCGATGCAACACCGTTACGAGGACGTGGCCCGAGGTGTGACTAAGCATCCAGTAGATATTCTCTCTCCTCCAGCGTGGCGATACGCGAGAAGCCACTCGGGAGGAGGATGGCAGGCCCTGTTTTTCTTGCCTCACGCATACGATCCGATGGCCTCGGACCTCTGTTGTTGCGTTACACTTTTGCCACGCCCCGATCGGACGGGCAAACTCATCGCGAAAGTGAAACGCAATAAAGGAGCCACGCCGGAGCGAGAGAGCCTCGACATCCATGAAACGGCTCAACGGAGAGGCTACACGCCCGAGAGAAGGAACGAGAGGAGCCGGCCGTTCTGTATCCGTGATGCGGAGAGAGAACGGTGGACGAACGAGGTGAATGAGAAAAGAGAAAGATCGATCGAAATCTCAAGGCTTGGAAATCGGTTTCCTCGCCACCTACCACGGCAGTCGTCGATCCGCGACCGAATGTAGGTATCTTCTCGACCGAAATTCTCAGGCTGGCTTTGGCTCGTCGTTCCCATTGCCGATGTTACTCCTTAAAATAATGTGTTTACAGTTCGTTTCATTTCCAAAAATTGAATTTGAACTCTTATGCCAATAGCGATTACATTTTTTTTTTTTAATATGAATGAAAATGGAACCCTTTTTTACATCATAATTATTTAGAATATTTGCTATCGATTTTCAAATGAATAGATTATATATGTGTGTATCAGAAGTTGAATGATATGGTTAAAAAGTCGAAAATATTGAGTATCGGCATAAGAATTACATTATACAACGTCAATAGCGTTACATAATCGATTCGATTTAGTGGAAAATATTATCTTCGTGCTAAGCAATTCGTGGAAGCAGTTCCATAATAGAAAAAAGAAAAAAAAAAAGCCGCGAAATTTCTCGGGGAGGGATCTATCCGCGAAATCACGGCACGTCCGCTCGCTTTTTCGATCTCATCTCGTTCCAGTTTGCACGCGTGATTTCACTGGACGGGTCAGCCTGATTCAAATTACGACAGCTTGTTGTTACGAGACCGGAGGAAGAAGCGTCGTACAAAAAAAAAAAAAAACACAGATGCGTACATTTCTGAAATGTAGAGAAAACTCTGTTAGAAATTTATGTGAAATTCAAATGTGAAATTCAAATCACAGTTGAAACTCCATTTATATGAACGAAATTTTAATATCTGACTATTTGAACTTTAAGCTCTCATTTTTAGAAAAATTCGAAATTACGGAACAAACAATGAAATTACATGTAGATGGAGTTCCATATATACTTACTTATTTATCTTTCCATTTTAAACATTTGACGATTAAATCCCTATACAAATGTTTTTCTTCATTGTACATACGTATTCAACGAATCGAATCACATATTAGCGGAAATATAATATAATATTTGTACCTATAACTGTTAGAATTTGAAACGAGGCTCAATTTAGTTAGTCGAAATCATCGTAAAGATATTATCGCGTATCGACGAGTTTCTCGAGATTCTCTGCCACGCTTGCCTACTTTTCTTCTACGATTAAACTGCGACGTAATTTAATTTGTAATATAAAACTTTCGGCCAAAATGTTTGTTCTTTCACAATCAAATTAATATTATTAAATTTTACAAGTGACAAATAACGTTGAACTCGTCGATGAGCATACTAATCCCGCGAAGAATCTCATCTAAATATCCGACGAACGAGTCCAACTCGAAATAAAGAGTTCATTAAATGGACGAAGACATTGTCGATTTCAACCCTAAAAGATATCCATCGTTAGGGTCGACATATTTCACCCTAAAGCAAATGTTTTCACGCAACTTTCTTTTCTTTTTTTTTTTTTTTTTTTAAAGATAGCATTTAAGGATTAATATCGAAATCGAGGGGGTGACGTTTACGCGCGTCCCACCCCCCTCCGCGATTAAATTAGTCAATCGTGCGCGAAGTGTACCAAGCGGATCGTAGAAAAGAGTACCGTTTTAATTTTGATACATAGTATACATAGAGATCTATATGCAAAAATCGATATAAATATAATATATACATATGTGCGTGCGTGTGTATGTAAATCGTACGACGATTGTGATTTCACCGAGGTTACCGAGTTATACGTATTTACTGTTTAGCCAACAAACAGCGGCGCCTTAAGCCGATCAAGCTATCAAGCGCTCGTTACCTTTTAGACCCGTTAGCTCGTAAGTTTGTCCATCCACGCTCAGTTTTGTCTTCTTTTTTTTTTTTTTTTCTTCTTTTATCCGTTTTTGTTTTTTTGTTTTCACATACATAGTCAAATTGCCGATCAATCGAATCGAGTCGAATCGAATCGAAAGGATCGTCGTCGCTTCGAGATCAACATCCCTTTCTAATGTCTAATTATTCATCTTTCGTTTTTAGAGATTATTATTGCATCGAGTGAATAATGCTCGTCGATGATCTCGTTGCGACGATAAAATTATTCGTTCTTTTTTTTGCGAATGATTTTATCGTTCGTCGGTCCTTTTTTTTTTTTTTTACTCCTAAAAAGAAACATACACTGTTTAACCCTGTAGTCGCGCGTCCTGTAGAATATAGTGGTGACTGTATATATGTTTATATGTAATATTCGAATTAAAAAAAATATATATATATATACATTGATGTACACAAAGAGAGAAACGAACTTACACGTGGAAATTCATTTTAAAGAAACTCTCATCGTACTTGCGTTTACTTTCTCCGCTCTCTCACCGCGTTCTTGCCCGCGTCATACCTCTCTCAATCTTCCATTAAACTCCCCATTTTTGTATCCCTACGAGTTTTTCGGCGATAGTGCAAACATGTTGTTAAAAGAAAGTCGCCTAGATTCCGAGAATGGTTCAAGAGGATGAAGAAGTTTTAATTGATCGAAATCCAGTTATCTTTGTTGGAGAAATGTAATATTTATTATTATTAGTGTTACAAAATTACTCGTTCATCTTTTTTTTTTTTTTATACTTAAAATATTTTCTAATATTTTAAATACCGTTACCATGCATCATTTTGTGAAACAATAGTTTATTTTACGTATATTTTACCAGTCAGAAATTCAAGTTCTTCTTCAAAGATGATCGCGTCTCCAGAAAATCAACGTTTCTATCCTCTACCGCATGAAAAAGGATACATTAACGTGAGAAACGGTAAGATATAACCAGGGTCATAGGTACGTGAGAACCAGAACAAACGGTGAATTAGAGAAAAACGTGACCACATGGTCAAACGGAAATTCTAGATTTTTCTTCTGTAAGTCCAATGATCTTGATTTTGATTTTTCTATCTTTCACTCATAATTATTCCGAAATATATTATTTTATCGATCATATTTCATTAATATTTAAAAAAAGTATAATATTTGGGAAAAGTTCGTTGGTTTTTCGATGAAGTTAAAAAATTTGAGAAGGATGTGGATCAACGGGTTTAATGGAACGATACTGATCTATAAATAAAGACTCACTCGTTTCAGTATCAGCCAAACTTGGATTGGAGGTGATCATACATCGAACGAACAGGGAGACTAGGCCATTTCAAGCTAAGTAACTTCTTAGCCTCGCCGAGGATATGACTTTGACCCACATATTGGTAAAGTACGTCAATCAGAATAGAATTCCAATTGTTTTAATCAAAATGATGTTTAAAATATTTCTCTGGAAGAAACAATCTTATTTAGTATTTGCTGTCTTTGACGGAAAAGTAGTTAGTAAAAACTGAATATAATAATAAAATGATAAAGTAAAATTTCGTAAAATTGCATTTATTGGACAAGCTATTGATATGAATATTTAATTAAAATCAATTTTGTAATGTAAATGCAAAATATGTTTAAATTCACGTAATCTTGAATAAAACACAACCTTGATAATGATGACAATAAAGATGATCATATGTAACTTTAGTGAATTTGATGAATCAACGACTATGAACAGCATCTTCTGTCTTCAGAATTGACAAGAATATATTATCTATTTTAAGCATTTATTATAAAATCTAAAGAAAAAATTGCGATTGATTACGATGTATGTATATTTATTGAACACAATATCAATTGTTATTAATAAATTGAATCTTTTAAAAAATTCCTTTTTATAAATTATCAATAATAAATACTTTTATAGAAGTATATATAAATTTATTTACAAATATTTTTTTAAAAAATTGACGTATATAAAAATAAAAATGAATTAAATTTCTGATTAAAACAATTTCGAAAAATATAGATATATTTTTCTTATATCTACAACTATTGTCTTTAATGTTCTTGTATTTATTGCATATAATATTCAAAAATTATTGATAATATTATTTCCAAGGAATTGATTCCAATAACCATTTCTGATCCATGTTTTTTGTACAAGCGGCTATCACAGGACCTTCTTCATTATTTGATTGTAAGCACATTCCAGAAGATATATGTAAAAATGTCTGTGCCTTAAAAAAGAAATAAATTTATTTTATTTTTTTTTTTAATTTATAAATGAGAAAAATAAATACAAATAAAAATACACAACACACTTGTTTATCATATTGCCATTTTTGTCTAATATGACTGTTACATGCCATTATTTTAACCTTTGGTGTCGTTTGATGTGTATCGTTCTCAGGTGCATCTAAACAAACGCTTTCATCAGTCATTATAATTCCATCCGCTGTCATCACAAACATTTGATTAAGTAATGGCCGTGGAACACATGAATGAAGGATTGCATATCCTGATGGTTGAGAATATGTTCCTTTCGCAGATGGTCGCATAATGCATTTCTTTGATAACATATGCACAATCTAATATATCAATAATTAATAACTTGATTTATCAATTAAATTCGTTATTTAATAATAATTTTAAATTTAAATTTACCCGTCCAAAAAAACGATCATCTTTAGGAAAGAAATGTTCTGGCCATATATTATCTAAATACCACTCGAAATTTTTGCATTGTAATTTTTTACGTAATTCCAATCTAGATCGAATTGTTTGCTTATCTTTTAATCTAGCTGCCTCTAAAATAAAAAATACATTATTTAATATATTACGAAACTTAATATATTAATAAAACCAGCATCTTAACTAAAATTTAATTACCTGCATTAAATTTAAAATAAAATTCTGCCCATTCATCCATCCAAACCAAAGCTACCCTAGCGAGATTTCCGTATAAAATCTCTCCAACACCACCTGGGAATGTATATGGTGATGATTTTCGAAAAAGATGTCCTACATGAGAGCATGGAGCTATTTCAATGCTGCCACCGCATTGCCATACTCGAAATGATAATTCCAAATTTTCACCGCCCCAAATTTTCATTTGATTATCGTAACTACCTAATTCAAAAAAATAATCTCGATTCATGGAAAATAATCCTCCAGCCATAGCAGGTGTTCTAAATGGTTCAACAATGTTTTCGCGTCTTTCTTTCAACAGTCGGCCGTTTAACGTTAGCCATCGAAAATGCAAATCCCAATTAAATGCTCCCCAGTGCAATTCGAAAGATCTAAAATATTATTGACTATAATTTTATCTTATCATATCAATTTTATCTTACAATTTGATTATTAAAAAATGATACAAATAATTATATTTTACCGAGTATAACTAAAAGTATCGTCATTTATTATATCGATAACAGGAGATACTACTCGAGTTCTATTCTTGGCCACTGCTTCAAGCAAGGGTTCCAACCATCCTGAAAAATATATAAACGTTATAACAATATTTTAATTTTATTTGTTATTATATATATGTATAATAAAGTGGTTATTATAAAATTAAAACAAGAGCTTACCTACCAACCGTGCATTCGCAGTGTGCGTCAAGAAATGTGAGAACTTCGCCTTTAGCTTTATTGGCACCTAAAAGTCTTGCATTCACTAGACCTATACGTTTTTTAGAACGAAGAACTTTAGTAGAAACTTGTAAATTCTTTACATGTTCATCTAATGCATCCTTCAAAAAATCTAATAAACAAAAAATAAAAATAAATTGAATGCATATAAAAATAAAATATAAATAATGGATGTATTTTTTTTACCTCTATCACTATTATCATCAACAAGAATAATTTCTTCTAATAATTGTGTTGGAGATCTATCAATTACACTATATATAGTCCTCAATAATGTACTCCAAGCTTCATTATGAAAAACGATAATTATTGATGTTTTGGGTAAATTACCCAAATTCATATATCGTGTTATGCATCTGCAATCGATAAATTATCTATTATTGATATATCATCGATATTGAAAATGTCGATAAGGTAAATACCGATAAATATATTACCCTTTTCTTCTAACATCCGGTAAAGTGCGATTTAATGGTATTCTATCACTAGCCATCAAGTTAAATCGGTTAATTTGAAAAAGTTGTTGCATTTTGTAAAAATCTTTCGCTGGTACAATAACTGGATTGCCATTCTTTCCTTCAAATGGTCGTGGATTAAACATATTTTTGTTAATAAGATCTGTTAATAAATAACAAAAATAATATTATATAAATAAATTCACAGACATATATAATTTATAATTTTCGAGATATACCTTTCGTAATGTTTGGAGTTTTCATTGGATCCACAGAATCTCCGATATAATGTCCTACTACTACGTGTATTCCTTTACGATCTATGTAATCTTTTTGATTGTCTAACAATCTCAAAATAAAGAAAGAAATAAAAAATATAATTAAGTCAAATTTATTTATATTTAAAGTGATTTCCTTATATTTTTAATTATAGATCTTTAATTTTATAGTTACCTACCGAAGAGAAATATAATCATTGCGAATATTTTTGTCATCCTTTTTCCATGACCAAATAAAAAAAATACCCATCAACAGAAAAATTGAAAAAATAATTGACCATGTCCGACATGATCTTCTCAATCGCGGCCACATTACGATCTTTATTAAAAAGAATGTTGAACTTAATTTAATTTAAAAATAATTTTATTTATCTCATCATGGAAAGAAATCACTGTTATCGTTGAAGACGAATTTCCGTTATTTTTTGCTTCTCATTCCAGTTCATCGTAAGAGATTTCGAGAACTACCTTAAACTAGAAAAAATTATAAAAATTTGGATAAATACTAATATATATTATTATATTAGTATATTCAAATTTTTATAAAAAAAATTTATCATAATGAAAATGAAAATAAAACAAAAATGTAATAAAGTCTTTAAAGTTTCTAATTAATTTTGTATTTGCAAATATTTACCTGAATTTGTATTAAAATTGCAATATAGATTTTAATGATGCACACAAAATGCTTATATAGAATAATGTCAGATGTATTTCACAAATAAGCACAAGGACAAGAAAATATTTTTTTTGTTATTGTTTTATGATGAATATATTATTTTTTAATATGAAATTATTGTTTTACATTAGATAAATATTTTTTTTACTTCATAATTTCTAATAAAAACTCAAATTAAAATCTTTCACAGAAATCAATGCATTCACTCTACCACACTTTCAGTAACTGGAAACTCCAAGACAGGACGCTATGAATAAGACAGTGCTGTATCTAAACACTTTATAACCTCATACTTCTAATTAAATGAAATTTTATTAAAAAAATAATTTATATATATTTATGATAAGATATTATTATAGAACTAGATATATTATATAAGAATAAAGAAAATTTTATATAGATTATTTTTTATATACAAGAATTATTTCATATATAATATACCTTATCAAATATTTTGTTATTCCTGTGTTTGTTGAATATACATAAATAAAACAAATATAAATCAAATAAAACATTTTTAAATTAAATATCTTTGTATTTTATTAATTTTATTTAATTTTTTAATAAAAAACAAACTATAAGAAAGGACAATTGTTGATTTAAATAATAATTATATAAGTATAATCAATGTTAATAATAGATTAATATGATTCTTAAGTATATTTTTAATGATCATTGTTAATAAATACGTATTTAAATATATTTAAGAAAATTTCACGATGTTCAGAATTATTTTATTTATTTAATATTCGTTTTTTTTTATACATATGTACAATTGGAAACTAAAGTTATTTTATAATTATTATCAAAAAAAATGTAATTAAGAATACTTTAAGTAGAATATTCTTCCTCTTTCTTTGTGACATTCCATGAAAATGGATCATTTGAGTAAAATAATTACGAATATCAAATATCATATTAATATATTACGAATACCAAAGAGGTCAGCACTATTCTCAACGTATGGTTCGCCACGTTGGAAGAAGTTGACGGGTGACTACTGCTTGTTTGACATTAGGGGTTTATTTCTATAAAATATACTTGATTCAATATATTCAGGTAAAAAACTATTATTTCGGTAAATTATATACTTGTTGCTTTATCTAAAATAAATTTTTACAACGAAAACGTATACGTGTTATATTTTAATAATAGTAAGACACTGAACCTGCGAATCGGATGTTAATGCATTTTTAATATTATTATAATGTTTATAAAGTTTTTTTTTTGCAAGTCATTAATTTAAAGACTACATATATTAACACATATTCGTACGTGTTTATATAAAATAAATTATATGATTTTTAAGTGTATTTTTAAATTCTTTTGTTAACATTTTTCCATAATTTTTTTTATTACAATATAAAAAATTTTAAAAAATATACAATATATATAAATATATTGTAAAATATTAAAAAATTAAATATTATTTTCTAATTTCTTATAGACGTTTTTTATCGAAAATATATAAATAATTTATTTCAAGGAATCAAGAATGAAGATAAAAGAATTACTGAAGACAGTTAATGTAGCATGGTCACCACCTGCTCAATACCCCATATTACTGGCTGCTGGAACTGCAGCTCAACAACTTGATGCAAGTTTTAATACATCTGCTAGTTTGGATTTATATTCTTTAAATTTACAACAACCTGGATATGATTTAGAACTTAAAACTAGTGTTGCAAGTGATCATAGGTAGGAGACAAATTTTGTTTGTATATATATATATATATATATATATCATTAAATAATAAGTTTTATACATCTATGAAAATTGTAGATTTCACAAAATAATATGGGGTTCATATGGTAACAATCCTGCTGGTATAATTGTTGGAGGTTGTGACTATGGCATGATAAAAATTTATTCTGCTGCTAAAATGTTGGCCAATGATAATAATTATTTAATAAGTAGTCCAGATAGACATACAGGTCCAGTTAGAGCACTTGATTTTAATCCATTTCAAGCAAATTTATTAGCAACAGGAGCAACAGAAAGCGAAATTTATATATGGGATATTCTTAATACAAATACCCCAATGACACCTGGATCTAGAAGTCAACCATTAGAAGATGTACAACATATTGCTTGGAATAAGCAAGGTAATTTTATAATTTATAATTAATATATTTATATTTTTTAATATATTTATATATCAATATTTTTAATTTTTATTTTCATTGATAGTCCAACATATTCTTGCTTCCACATTTTCACAACGTTGTATTATATGGGATTTAAGAAAAAATGAACCTATTATCAAATTAACAGATGCAAATTCAAAGGTAACTTGTACTATGTATTTTATCTACATTTTGCTTATATAACATCATGATTTTTATATTTTATATGCAAATATAGGTAAGATGGAAAGTAGTACAATGGCATCCAGATGTTGCAACACAATTATGTTTAGCATCAGAAGATGATCAAACTCCTATAATTGAATTATGGGATTTAAGATTTGCAACATCACCTTTGAAAACATTTCAAAATCATCAACGTGGAGTTCTATCAATTGCATGGAATTTACATGATCCAGATTTGCTCTTAAGTTGTGCCAAAGATAATAGAATATTATGTTGGAATCCTAATTCAGATATACCAGTATGTTTAGTATTAGTGTTTAGTATATTTATAAATGGATTCATAATTGACTTTTAAAATTCATGTATATTATTTATTTTAATATATAGAATGGGGAAGTAATTTGTGAATTAGCACAAACAAATCAATGGAATTTTGATGTCTCATGGTGTCCAAGACATCCAGGATTAATTGTGGGAACTAGTTTTGATGGACATGCAGCAGTTTACTCTTTATTAGGAGGACAACAACAAAAGTCTGTAGAAACATCCAATAAAATTGTAGATTCTTTCCCTGGAATGGATCCTTTCACACATCCACCTCCTCCAGTACATATTGAACCAACAGTTATTTTGACAAAAGCTCCAAAATGGCTAAAAAGACCATTTGGAGCATCTTTTGGAGTAAGAATCTATTTTTAAATATGTAATGTTTATTAATTTTCATATATTATAGTATCAAATTTATATAACAGATAAAATTTTTTTAGTTTGGTGGTAAATTGATAATTTTTGAAAATGGATCTGTAGATCCTAATCTACCTCCAAACTCAAACAGAAAAGTAATTATATCACAAGTAGTCACACAACCAGATTTAATTCAACGTTCAAATGAATTGGAAGAAGTTCTCAAAAGTGAGCAATACAATGATTATTGTAAAGGAAAGGTTGAAAGTACTACCGATATATATAGAAAAAAGATATGGAATTGCGTGGCTGCATATTTCGGTGAAAATGTGACAAAAGACATATTGGATTTACTTGGTTACAATGTGGATGCAATGAATAATAAATTAAATCAATTTATTTCGCAAGAAGATATTAATAATATTACGGAAGGAATCGGTAATTTAAATAATGTAAGTTTTATTTTAATGTAAATTTTATCATATTTATCACAAAGAAATTCTATACAATATTAATTATATAATAAAATATATAATTATTTAGGTACTTAATGGAAGTGCTATTGATGGAACTACAGCGTTTGATGCTATTGCACAAGAATCTAAGAAAGCAGCAATAACTAATCTAAAAAATAAAAAACTTCAAATTAATGTATCTGATGGTAATATTAAATAAATTTAAATTCATTTTCAAATTTATTAATTATATATTTAAAATTCTTTTTTTATTTTTATTTTATTTTTATTGAATTTAATACTAGAATTTTGTTTTCGTTATTTCAGATGAGGATGGGCTTATCACTCAAGCGATCCTCTTAGGAAATATAGAAGCTGCAGTGTCATTATGTTTTGCGAATAAAAGGTACGCAGATGCGGTCATTCTTTCAATGGCTGCTGGACCTGATTTGTTAGCACGTACCCAGTACAGATACTTTTCAGAACATTCTGGAGCTCTCAATTCTCTTATCAATTCGCTAGTTAGTGAAAATTGGGCTGAAATTGTTAACAATGCTGATATAAATTGTTGGAAAGAAGTATTGATTGGAATATTTACTCATTCCAATCCACAAGAACGATCTGCTTTATGCGGTATATATTTTATTATAAAATATATATAATAATTTAACTTTTGTAACAAATAAAAATTCTTAAATTTTACAGATATGCTTGGGGATCGTTTGGCATCGTCCGATAATGTAACGTTTAAAGAACAAGCTCAGATTTGCTACATTTGTTCTGGCAATTTGAGCAAACTGGTAGAATCTTCCGACGTTGAAATTCAAGAAATAGTAGAGTTAATAGTTATAATGCAAAAAGCCTTAGAAATGCAAGGTATTAGAGATGTACAAATAGAAGGAAAAATCGCAAATATTTTATCTCGTTATGCTGAAATGTTAGCAGCCGAAGGAGATCTCGATGCTGCATTGAATTATCTAGGAAATAGTCAAGATGAAAAAATCATAATGTTGAAAGATCGTTTATGCAGAGCTTTGGGTTATATTGAAGAATCAAAAATTATGCCAAAAGGACCAACAATGCAAAATTATTACGATCGAACAAGAAGATCTTTACAAGGTGTACAAAATCCACTATCTGGAGGATCAACAAGACCCTTTTTTGATTCAAATATTGCTCCTACAAAACAATCCTTTATACCACCTCCAAATCAATTTAATACTCAACAACAACAACAATCATTTGGAATACCACCTTCACTTCAACCACTTCAACCACTTCAACCACTTCAACCACTTCAGCCAACCTATGCAAGTCAATCTATAACTCAACCTATGCAACCTACACAGTCTATGCAACCTATGTTATATGATCAAACATCGCAATCTTACACTTCAACATCTATTTCTCAATCACTTCCACCACCACCTCCTTCAAATACATCAAGTGGAGTTGGATCTCGACCTCCTAGCGTTGGACCTCAAGCGAGATCAAAATATATAATAGATCCATCTGTAAAATCTACTTCAACATATGGACAAAGTGGTTTTCCTCAACAAGCATCTCCATATAATAATCAACAAATTCCTCCAGTACCAGGCTATTCTTCATCAAATATTTATCAACCTCAAGTTCCTATGTCAACAAACACATTCCCCGGACAAAATCTTATATCTAATCCTAAAGAAGTAGAATCTTTTAAACCAGTTCAACTTAGTGTATTATCTCCATTACAAAATCAACCACAAAATCAAATGTATGAAGCTATTAGAACGCAACCACTCCCGCAAACTGGATATGGCAATGAAAATCAATCATCTATGGATCGTTCAAACATCTATCAACCACCGCTACAACCTGCCGGATGGAACGACCCACCCGCTGCAAAGCCATCTAGGATACAAGTAAATATCTTTATATTTCTTCTATACTAATATACCTGGTGTTGCGTTAAAATAGTAATTAATTATTATGTATATACTTATATTATATATATATATATGTGTGTGTATATTCGAATAATATAGCCAGTACTGGCATTATGCAACAAAAATGAAATGTCTGCGGATCATGCTGGTACCAAGAAGTGGAAAGCAAAATATTCGAAGAATATGAATATAAAGGTATTCTTAAGGACACCTAAAAAGATTGAGTGTTGTTTCCACTGTTTCATAATTGCGATTTCTTTTTAAGCAAAATATATTTATTCCCCTATATTTTAAATTCAATTTAGTAAATCATAAATAACAATCTCGTGTGATTAACTAATGCGACAGTGTGAAATATAAGGATGTTTCTATTTGCTTTATACAAAAATTGAAATTATGCAATTATATTTTACAATTTATATGTACTATTTTATTACAGCAATTAATATAATGAAATTTTTTTTATATATAATATAGTATTACATTTTTTACAGTCAAAACAAGATTTTCAACCACAAAATCCGATTTTACATCCATTAAGAGGGACAATACCACAATCTGAACCAAATGTAAGTGATACAAATAAGATTCTTTCAAAATTATATAATACTATTAATAATTAATATTTTTATTATTACTAATTTTATACTATTATTATTCTTAAGGTTTTGCCACAAGAGAGATTCTATCCAGAATCACAAGCACCTTATAATCCTCAACAATATAATCAAAATATGTCAAATATAGGTGCTCAATATGTTAAACAAATGGAATCTTCACAATCAACTACAATTGCTAGAACATCAGAACCAGAAAAACCAAAACTACCAATACCAGAACAACACGTGCACTTGAAAACAGTATTTGATGAATTAAAAAAACAATGCTTTGAAAATGCTAAAAATCTGGTAAGATGATTCTTTTTTATTAACATAATAATTTTTATTAATAAAAAAAATAGACAATTACGGTTTTTATTTTCGCAAAACAGCAAATCAAACGCAAAATAGAAGATGTATCCAAAAAACTTGATGTTCTATATGATTGTCTTAGAGAGAATAAGGTGTGTACATACATCTTTATGAGATATATATTTTATTATTAATTTAGAAGAAAGAAATCCTAAAAAAATAAAATACATTTATTGCTTTATCTTTTTTACCTTATAGTTATCACAGAATACTTTACAAGGATTACATCAAATATCACAGATGATACAAAGTGGAAACTATACTGGAGGCTTAGAACTTCACACACAATTGGTGTCAGGCCCAGATTTCAGTCAGATATCTTCTTTCATGCCTGGTATTAAAGTATTATTATTAAGTGCCCTTCAATTGAATGTCTACATTAGATAGAATGCAATATATAAAACTCAAAATCTTTATACTTATTCATTTTTATAATTTGAATTTTTTATAATCTTTAACAGTCTTATTAAACGAAGTATTTATGTTACATTTCTATACTATTCAATGCAGTATGAATAGTCGTGAATATTTGTATATAAACTTTATGACTGAATATTATATCATCAATAAAATCATAATGTTTATATATTTACATTTAAAAAAGATGGCTTATCAAGATTATAGATAAGCTTGTGTCATAACTTCTTTACAATTAAAAATATTTCATTATATGTAAGAGCATGTAAAAAATAGAAAAAATATTCGGGTAAATATTTCAGCGAATTGTTAATTAAATTTTGTTTCTTTTAATATGTGTACATAAAATATTAAAGTTGGCTTAAGAAAATCATGTGTATATTTTTAAAAATAAAAATATTATACAATAATTTTACTAAAATTATGTATTAAATTTGTTATTGACAAGATTTGATAAAATGATTTATTGAATAATTAAACTGTGTAGTATGGCTACTTTTTCATTGATAATAAATTTTTGTAACAATTCATCTAATGGATCGATACCGTCTCGTGCTGCTTGTCGACGCATTGCTTGTTTTACTTCTTCGCGCACACCTTTATCTGCTCCACGAGTTGTAATACGTCGATCTAGAATATTTTTATATAGATAATAATATTTTTATATAGATAATAAACAAGATATGATACCCAAAATATATATAAAATACAAAATAATATACTTTGTAGAACCCCTGATCCTGTAGCAATATCTAAAGATACACCACCTCCATGTTCCGTCCATAGATACGTTAATTCTTCTAAAATATCTACACATATAATATAAGCCTGAAATAATGGATAAGAAAAAGATCCACGATTAATAATCCTTTCTGTAATCATAGATAAAGTACTAGCTTCTTGTGGCCAGTCAATTTGCATTAAAACTAATGCATGTCCTATCGCCAAATCTCCAACACCACCGGGTAAAGAAAAGTTTTCCTATCATAAAATCAATATTATAAATATAATGGTAGTATCGAAATATTTTTAAATCTAATTTTATTCTATTTACCTTTATTGCTAAAAGAAGCAATCTACAACAATACTGTATAACAGGAAATCGTGCAAGTGTTAAATAATGTAAATGTCTTCCACATGGAACAGTTAAATTATGAGATACTTTACCGCAAATTGAAGGTAAAGTAGTAATTACCAAAACTATATATTCTAACATTCCCTATAAAATATATAATTAAAAATATATTTATAAAATATATAAGAAAATGTAATTAATATAAGAATAATATAAAAATTAATAAGAACATAGTACATACCTTGTAATCTTTCAAGAAAAAACATGTACTTGCTAAACGAAGATGAGCAGACAAATTACCTGCTTCTTGAGATAATCTTGCTAATACTTCATGATGTAAACCTTTATACATAGCTAAATCTGTTAAAAATGAATTTAACCACGAATCTAATCGAAGTTGTTGATTTAATTTTCCTATTTCTCTTTGCAAATAATCACTGCTATGTAACAAATCCCATAACTTTACAGTTAAAGCTAAACCATTACCGCTATAATCACCATCACTAGTTATTATAATTCCTCCATTATCTTCTCTTTTCCGTTTTTTTAGTTTTGGTTCTAATCATTATAAAAATCATTAAATTTTTATTTTAAGATAAAAATAATAAATTATTATGTATATAACTGTTACCTGTAGGAGAATGCACACATTCTCCAAATGCTTCTATCAAACAATATGTTGTTTCATCATTACTAATTAAGACATTGTGTTCATTTAATATTCTTAATAATACTGCAACAGTACACATTAATAATTGTCTAACTACCAATTCTTCACATAAACTAGCAGAATGAGCAACTGCATATTGATGTAATTTTTCACAATATGCATCTCTATTCCAAGTCATAGAAAATAAACTACTTAATTCCCATCCTAATTTTTTCCCAATTAATTCAACAACTTGAAACAATCTATCCCAGGGATGTTGAATTTGATTATCTTGTGGTTGTTGTATATATGCCAAATAAAATTCTACTGCCTTATTAAGTAACCTCAAGCTAAGTCTTGCATTTAGTTCTACTGGTGCAGTACCAAGAAGTGGTAATGCATCACAAGCTAATAATTTTCTGAAACCATTTACTGCACGTCCTGGATGACTATGTTTTTCTGCAGTAAGAAGAGTTTCTACTAAACGTGGCTGAAAATATAACAACTTAATGAAAACATCAAATATATTTTGTATAGATATATTAATTAAAGATACATACTCCATGAGTAGCAATAGTTTGAGGAAATTTACGTAATAAAAGAAGTAATAATTTACAATGTTCCATTGTATCTTCACTATGATCAGCTGTCATGATAAGTAATCTATGTTGAAGTTCTTGAGGTATATGTTGAAACATTTGACATAAAAATTCTGCTTCAGCATCACATTGTTCTAAACGAAGGCAAGCTGTTACTGTTTCTATTTCCTTCCATATATCTCGATCATCTGGAAAATTCTGAAATCTATTCTTACATTTAAATCATTGTTTTCATACATGTAAATATTCTTTATATTATAACATAATTTGACTCACATCTCACTAAAACATTTTGCTGCTTCCTTCACATTTTTTGATAATTTTTCAATCCGATAAGCTTCAAACTATTAAACAAATAACATAACTTATTATTAAAAATTTATTATTTTATTATTTAAAATATTTTTAAAAAATACCAATAATTTAATTCCATAAAATTGTTTGTAAAATATTTCTATCATTCTTTTTTAAAAAATTCCGAATATTTTATATATATATTATATTATATATATATTAATAAGCATTAAAAATACTAACCTGTACTTTAGCACTATGAGGAAACAACGATCTAGCAGTAATTAACCAGGATTTAGCTGCATAAATATCAAGTGGCAATGCCTCTTTTGCTCGCATAATTAAATAATCTTCTTTGGATAATTGATTATTATCAGTACTAGATTTTTTTTCTAACATATTTTTGGTTATTCAAAAATTATAAAATCGCATGAGGATACCTGTAAATACTACAGTATTGATGAATAAAACATTAAATATAGAAAAAATATACAGATGAATGACATAATAATTATTAAATTTCACAGTCAACTACTACATAGTACCTACCACAGACAAAATATGTAATATTAATTTATCGTAATTTTATTGAATGAAAAATAGAAATAATAAATATTTTATAAAGTTAATAATAATATAATAATAAATTATAATTCATAATTATATTAAATGCATACTTAATTACAAAATTTTTATTTATTTCAAATATTTATATTAAACGACGATATATTTATAGTTTACTAAAACTACTATGTAAATGATGAACAATCATAATTCTCTTAAATTCATTGTATAATTTTATCATGATCTTTCAAATGTATAAAGTTATAAAGTAAAAATAGAAAAAAAAATAAATAATAGCAGATAAAAATAATATAGAAAATACAGAAATCAACACATTTCCAAAGTATTGATTAAATGAAATTAATATAGAAAAAGGGAGCAAATAGAAAAAGAATAAAATAAGAATTGATCAATGTCATCTTTTAAATATCAAAAACATTTCTTCAAAAATAAGGTAAAGAAGAATAAGAATTGAAAATCAGCACCATCTTTTGAGTGCCAGGAACATTTTTCTAAAAATACTCAAGAAATAGCGCTAAATTCAATTCGTTTTATCTTATCATTTTAAAAAGTTATTTTTAATACTCAAAAGATGGCATTTATGATTAATTCATATATTTCTGTTCTTTTTTTCATTATTTATATATATATATATAATTATATATATATTATATATATTATTTATATATATAATATATGTGTACATATATATATATATACTAAAATTTTATTCGCGGCATTCTAGAGATGGCACTGATTTAATTTTCTAATTTTTAACCTATCTCTATTCTCTCATTATTTTTCTTTACTATTATCTTTATTTAGTTTGCAACGTTTATACATTCAATGACGCTGATTTTTGATTGTTTGTGATATTCGGTAATAAACATCATTATTATTCAACTAGATTAACACACTTTGAATAAAAATAGTTTTCCTAATCATTTCGTATTTTTCATTTGACAATGTGTCAATAACTTTATTTCCTTTCTTTTTTGTTTTAGTAAATATTCTTAATATCTAAAATGTTGTCAGTTGGATCGTAGATTTTAAATTTATTATTAAGATAATAATTCTTTTTAAAATAAAATAAAAAGATGATAAGAAATAATTAACGCGTACAATCGGATATACATTTTATTGGTCCAGCTGTTCAACTACATAGATCTATTTATAAAACTTTTACAAAATGTTTAACGCTTCGAAATGGGAGACCTTTTGCCTATTTCTTTCTCTTTTTCTCACTTCCTTTTCATTTCGTTTAAAAAGAAGTTATGATTTTTCGTAAATGTCGATTTACAAGAAGCTTTCACAAGAATCAAGTATTATATTTTATGTATATATGTGTAAATGCATATATGTGTGAACATGTATCTGTGATTTGTGTATTCATGTGTGAATGCATAGATGTGTTTGTGTGAATACGTTAGAAAGAATTCTTCGACGATATATCTACGAATGTGAATTTCAGAAGACAGTCAAATGTTGAAAAGCGACTTTCCGTCTCAAAGTTTATCGTGATTGTGCAAATACTTTACGGCTAACCATCAGGAAGTTGCAAAATTTCCTTTGTTTGATTTGAAAACTTTTCTTTAAACGTTCAGTAACGATTTCTCGCTTCGAGAATCGAATTCGATTTTCATAACCTCATTTTTACTCGCAAAACTTTTCCTTTTTTTAAATTATTTTTGATTTTTTAAGCGTACATTTAGTAATTACAAAACGAAAAACAGTACACGAATAGAAATCGAAAAATTTTGATCTACAATTTTTTTTACAAAGATTCGCTAAAATTGGTACGAGGGTATAAAACTTGATTTTACGCTCTTCCATTTTTGAATTTCGCACTCGAGATTATTTTTTTAGGATCGTGGGAGATTGAATTCTCAATGGATCATAAAGATTAGAAAAAAATATCTATTTGTTTTGTGATTTCTTTTCTCCTTCTTTTTCTTGGATAGAAAGATACGAATGTAGAAAAAACACTCGAGGTTATTCGGATTTGGTACTTTTTGAGACAATCAGAAGAAAGGAATTATCATATATTTTTTATAAAGTACCTTCGATATTTTCTTTATCTTATCATTTATATTTTATTTATTTTGTGTTTCCACAGTCGAAGATGCAAATTTGAAATTTTTAATTTGAATGCAACTCCAAATTTTCGAATATTGAAATATTTTAATATCCCTATAATTTGAATAGTATTCATACTATTCCTACGAAATTGGCATCACACCAAACGTAATAATTTATTTATTAGAAAATAATAATTTATCAAGAACAGCTATTGAAATTTGACTTAAATAATAATTTACAAAAATTGAAAATTTGCATCCTCGATTTTCTTCATTTAACTCTCGATCACGATTGAAATCGAAATCAAGTGTTCATCGAAAATCATCGAAAATACACGTGTTTTGATAGACAAATAATCCTACGATGAGTGAGTTTCCGCTGGTTTGAGTAATTCGCTGTTTCACATTCGGATTATTACATTTAAAATGTTTGATCATTCACGAAGATATTGAAGAATTACTATGCGAATAATGTTTTATAAAAATTGGCAGTATATAAACAATTCACCACAGAGAGAATTAATGAAGAGTGTCATGAACATTTCGAAGGAGAATAGATCGAAAAGAACGACATATCGATTCTCTTATTCGTGAAAATTTCGTATATCGTTCGTTTAACTAGGCGAAACTCCATATATTAGAAACTATACAATACGTTGTGCTTTCATGAACTCGTGATGATTTTTTTTATATTTTTGCTTTAATCCTTTGACAATTTAACAAAACTTTTCTAAATTACAATTAAGAAGCATATGTACAATTTTCTAAGTTTTTAGAAATTCTAAAGAAATTAGGAGACGCTTATTAATATTTAATATTTAAATTAATTTTCAATATGTTTGAAATATTGAATATTGAATATGATTTTAAACTAAATTTTTACGAGAATCTAAAGATAAAAAAATATTATAAAAAATATAAAAAACATTCCTAAATTAAATTCCTAAATTTAAGAATAGTAGTAAACTAGAAAACTTCTATATTTTATTCACAAGTTAAATTGTCAAAGAGTTAAACAAAATTTTATAACTCTCGAAATAATTGGTCATCAAAACTTCTTCAGTCTATCGTTATTTAAAATTCGATATTCTTAGTCATTTTCAAAGTTTCACAATCAATTTCTTTTTACGATTTTACGAAAAATCTAAAAATTTGATCTTTATACGCAAAGAATTAAAAACAAATATATTTCGCATGATTGAGATTGAAGATTAAAATTTTCTTCGAATTGCTAAAATTTTAATAAAATTCAAATGGAAGTTGAATTTTATCTCATTCGACATTTATTTTTTGAGCGACAATCTATTTTTTGATTTTCCGGATCGTTACACCCTGTTAGTCGTACGAAATATTTTCCAGTCGAACAGTGTTGAATTGACGAAGCAAAACTTTCGATAGATCTTCGACAGCGATTTTAAGCGCGTGGAGCGACAGCAAGAAGCGGAAGTGTACAATATGGTGTCCCTTCAGGGGACCATCTAGCAAAGCGAATCGTTTGTACATCCGAGTTAAGATTCTCTTTGGCTTGGCAAACGTTCTTGTGGCATCTTTCAATTTCTCGTTTGAGTTTCTTTTTATGTAAACATCATCTCAGAAGCTCGTGAATCGTTTTGAAGAGCTTCGATAAACATACAGTAAAAGCTAGCGAATAGAATTTTTTCTCTCCTCTTTATTTCACTTTTTCTTTTTTTTTTTTTAATCGTGATAAACAAACGATAGTCGCGTAAACCTAGAACACTTAATATTCAGGTACTAATCACTTTATCGTTCGGTGACTCGATTGCTATATCAAAGTCTTCGAGATGAGTTTCTTTTTAATTTATTAAGAGCTAGTAGGAATAAAATGTTCGAATCTTTGTCTGGTGTCTATGAGATAGATAGACTTGGCATAGTAATTTCGTTCAATTTTTTTTTTGAAATTTTATTAATTAAGAATTTTTTTTTTTAATTTTTTTACGATGATTGGATAAATTTAGACTAAAATTATGAAATATTGCAAAAATCTATTTTCTTATTTTTGGAAGACAAATTAAATACTTTTAACATTGAAATTGTAATCAAAATTTAATATTTTTCTAAAATTTTTTAAATTTTCAAAATTAATTACGCGAAAAGAGAAAAATAAAAAAAACATTTAAAAGTAAATTACTATTTAACAATTAAATCTAGCTTTTTTATTATAAATATTAATTTGAATATTATTTTAATCTTTCCACATATTTAATTTTTGAATTAAATTAATTTCCATAAAATTCCAATGAACATGAAAGCGGCACCAGTCAAAGATTGTAATATTGACTCAACGTATCTTGATTTTTCATCAATGGATTCTTACACAAAGATTCCATTTTTAATAGCAAATAATTTCTACTAGAATTTGAATGAAAAGTTTAATTAGCTACGGATAGAACATTTGTTTGCAGGCTGTACAATTTTTTTTTAAGCATTTCTCTTTAAAGTCTATTTCCTCTTCTGTCCTTTTTCTTTTCTTATTTTATAAATTTGAAAGGAAACAACGATCGCTCCTCTAACAAGGACAATAATTGAGCTTTTGGATATATTATACATGAATTATAGAAGATTCGCCGATATATTCGATCACGAGCGTGCCCTTTTGATTTTTCTTCGTTATATCGTTATTATCGTTATGCGTACATTTAATTGTTCCTAAATTGTACTTACTTTCCAGGTTTCTACGTAATGTATTATTAAAACGTAAGTAAAGTTTCTAAATGATTTTGTGTCACGATCATGGAGACCAGCTCCATTTTCTATATGTATATCTTTCTCTCTAGAAACTCGATTATATCATACGGTATATGTCAATTCTTCATTTCCTCGTCTCTTTTCTTTTCTTTTTTTTTCTTGCTTTTTCTGTTCTTGTTCTCTTTTTTTTTATAATCCTAAATGTTATTTTCTGAACACACACGAGAGAGAAGTATCGATCCATTTACGGTTGAATACTTTTTAAACGAACATAGAAAGATATTTTTACATGTATATTTGAATAGTTTCTTTAAATAAATATTTTAAATGAAAATATTTGAAAGAGTTAACATCTTAGTTTTGATAAAATATATTTAAAAAAAAAAAGAAGAAATTTTTGATACTATATAATTTTTTTAAAAAATTTAGAAAAATTAAAAGTTACTAAAAAATAAAGTAAAATACGTATAGATATATACCTCTCTCTATAGTAACATTGTAACTAAGAAATCATTAACACGGATAATATTTCCCTAAGTTACTTTGATACTGCAATTATACATCAGATAGACTATATAAATTTCATTTATATACGTTTTAACACCATCTTTTCATTTCACTTTTTATCATCAACAGATGAGAGGCATAAAACTTCTTCATGGTGCATTTTAACATTTTAATATTTGTTTTTCTGAACACTCATTATCTTTTCTTTTCACTCGAATTTGATTTTTATCAGTCAATTTGGTTAATTCTTGTTTTCGAATCAACAAGATTATACAATCAGATTCTTCTCCAAGAAATCCAACATATTTTCTTTATAATTCGAGGAACTCGAAGTGTCTTCTTTTGATTTGAAAATAATTCTATAATATATATATATATATAATTATTAATTCAATAATCAATAATAATTATAAATAATTATCACTCAGATTATTAAAATGGCTTTATTATATTATTAAATCAATAATGAACTAAATTATTCATTAACTATTTAGCAACAATACATTATTCATTTGTGCAATCAAGCTTGATGATTGAAATCAAGTTTATTATTCCATGTAAATTAATATTTCATTATAGAACCATTTATATTAATCAAAATTATATTAATCAAAATTTTGTAAATTTCACTAATGTTCCAATAGTTTATATATTATAAAATTAATCATTGTCACATCTAAAAATTTAACAAATTCAATCAACTTTTTAACAATCTTTAAAAATCTTTGTAATTAATTAGAATTCAAAATTTACTTCCTATCATACATTTTCCTATCCTCAATATTCAATAAATAAAAATACTCAACCCACATACCATCATCCTTCAAAAAATATTCAAAAGAAACCTTGGAATTCCTCTACTCCATCATCAATCGCTCATGTTCATCATAGGCGGTTCATTTCCGATCCACCAGCATTCACTTGCATGGTCAGTAGCGCGTGATCGATGCAAACTCGAATGAAAATTTGGTCTCGATGAGGGCGTAGATTCGGCTGTTGAACGATCTTGCACGCGGGCCATCCTGTTTTCGACATGCATCGTCGGCTTGGCATCTGCCAATCGGCTCCAGTTGAATAGAATTTCCGATGACAATGAGATTTCGATGTCAGCCGCGCTGTATTTCGAATATATATATATATATATATCTCCACCCACGAACACCATCACAATAATAGCCTTTGTATTGTTCACGGATATTGCGCTTACAAAAGATCGTTTCGATTAACCGAACCAGAGGATTACGCGTCTCTCCGCTCTTCATCCACTCGCTCTTCTGGCCGCGCGCATTAACGGGCAATAATTGTCGGATTTTAAAGAGTAATGAAGGTTTCGAAGTCGAGAACTGGGAAGTGAAAGTGAATGTACAGGGTGGATTGAATATCGAGAAGAATTAACAATAACAGACTTTAAAGATTTTGAGAAAGATTTCAGAATGTAAGAAAATTTTTTTTAGAAAAATTTAAGTTTGTAGTAATAACTATCTTTTTTCAATTTTATTAATGTGGTCTCTTAATAAAATTATAATCCACAATTTTATGATTTGATATAAATTTAGATATAATTTTTTTATAATTATAGATAAAATTTTTAATAATAGTATTAATGAGTATTTTGTTAAAAAGATTTTAATTTATTGAAGAATTTAAATTATTAAAATATTTTTCTATTTTTAAAAAAGATAATAAAATGATTATTTTAAATAAAGATCTTTCAATTATTATATTATATTATTTGAGATAAAATTGTAAAATTGTAAAAATTTGTAACTTGCCAATTTATTAATATTAATATTTTTTGTAATAATCATTGTGTAAAATATAAAAATGAAAATAATCAGGCGACTCACCCTATATATTGAATATTTGGGAATCATTTGATACGTTTGTTTTCAGGCACAGGATTCGAATGCAGGATGAATTGGAGAACAAAAGAATGGGGAAAATGGTTTACGTGACATTTCCTGGCGTTTCTAAACTTGAGCGCAATCTGACTTTTGTTTTCCACCATGAATGAAGAAGATTTCGCAAGATTTCGCAACAAAAAAACGACAGTTCAAAGAATAAGTAAGAGAAAGTTGAACAGGTTCATATGCTGAAAATGAAAATTTTTAGATTTTTACATTCAAAAATCAAAATAAAAAAATTATATAAAAATATCCTACCTTTTAATCATAATAAAATAAAACAAAAATTTTTCAAAAATTATTATAAATTAAATAAAATCCATGTTATTATACAGCAGTCTTAAAAACATCAAAAGATTTACAAAACATAGTGAAATTTTATACGATTATTCACTGGAAGCCAAAAAGATATCAAAAATTTAGAGAAAGAAAAACGTATAGGTGTACTTCCTACAGCAATACTTGAATCTTAAAAATGGTACAATCCCGGATTTACCGCGGTCGTAAAGATCCTTTTTCACCGTAAAGTCTCTCATTGTCTCAGATTACAATCTTCAAGGCAAGCTATTGCGAATCCTCTTCTTATTCCCATTCCATCAAGGATCCAAGAAACGTACGGATTCACATAAATAATGATCAAAGATTCTGCGACAATCACGTTCTTGACAATATCGTTTTTTAGTCGGACTTGTTCATCTAAAACAGGCCTAGCTAACTCAAATTGTTCCACTGGTTTGCAAATGAAATGAACAAAAGAAATTTCTTGCATTTTTTAAAAATATAAATTTGTACAAATATACATAGTCTAGTTATTTTATCCACAATTGTTAAACTTTTAAAAATTCATTTCATTATTCGCACTATCGATCAAATTTTTGGAATTATTATACATTCCATAAAATCTAAGATTTTAAAAGATACTCAATTTTGTATTCTACCTGCAAAATTAATAAATTGAAGTAAACAAAATTAATTTAAAGAATTTCTTAAGATTCCAATCTTTTGATTATTAAAAATAGAACATAAATTACAACTTACACTTTTAAAATAAATTAAAAAATTCTTATGACTATCCAAAGAGTTGGCCAGGCCTAATATAAAACATCAACAATAAAACACAACTTCTCAAAAATCCCAATGTTTCCATCACAGCTCCAAGCTTGTCTATTATCATTGTCCATCTCAACATTACTCCATCAAATTCATTCCTTTGCTCTTTACCCTTTCTTCTCTATTTATTAAACGCTAGTGGTGATCTGTTCGATCACAGTTACGTCCCTGTACCGTCTCGGCCGACTTCTGTACGAGTCCTGATGACTCAAACCCTCGGGCACGCTCTTGCTGGGTCTCAAAGGCCCGTAGAATTGCGGTTGATAATAGTGTTCGGCAGTGTGCATCCTCTCCATCTCCCTCTCGCGGAAATGCTCTTCGTCGAGGGGCACGTGTAACGACTGGGACTTGGGCAACCTCGGTCTTGGCGGTGGAGGACAGGCACACGGCGGAGGTATGCTCATATTTGAGAGGTGCGACGAGCCAGGAAGAAGAGGAGACGCCGGTTGGCGACCCCAACCCACCAGGAAGAGTAACGCTGCACCACACAAGGAACTTAACGTGCACGCGTAGTAACCCACCCTCGAGCTGTTCGCGTTCATGTAACCTGCAATTTGAAGATAGAAATATCGTTATTGAAGGATGATTGATAGAATAGATGGTTGAAATTGGATATAAAAATTTCTGTATCATGAAATTACATATTATATAAAATACATACAAAATATATAATTTTTTTTCGTAGCTTTTTTTAAACAATATGTAATCTTGCGTTTATATAATTTACTAATATTTATATTTATATTTTTCTCTTATTTTTGGAAGAAACTTTTAATTTACCAGTAAGAGGAACTCCGAGAAGAATAGGTAAAGCTTCTGCAGCCTGCACAAGTGCCCAGGAGCGTGCGAAGTGTCTGGCTCTTAGTCTTTCGAGGGCTAACATTTTTAAGGAGTAAAGGGCTCCACCGAGAGACGCACCGTACAAACCGGAAGCCAATACCAACCCGTGGTAGCCTTGCACGCTGCCCAATGCCACTTGAGCTATAGCTGAAACAGGAACAATATGGTGAAGATAGATGTTTTCCTTGATTATTTATTGCAATAGAACTCACATAAAAAAGTCTAATCTTTAAAGTGATATTGACAATTTTTGAGATACAAATTAAAATTAAAATTTACAAAATATAAATTTTCATATAAATCTTTGAATAATTATTACCATAAAAAAAAAAACATTGATCACACATAGTTCATACATTTATAACTCTTTTGCATCACAGTCGTAACTTGATATTATCATCAATTAAAACCCAAAATTCTCACGAAAGTTAATTCTTGGCTATACAATCAGTAGCACGTTTATAACACTTTTAAGATTGCCATCCATGTTTCAACGCAGAGAGATCCGGTGAATGGTTATGGAGCATTGAAGCTCAATTTATTTCGTAATCCTCTTACCGATGCACCGGTCATTAGCGTTGGCCGGAAATAAAGCAACGAAACACAATTTCACCTAAGCCCCGATTGTTCGATACGGCGATACTTTTTCTCCATAATTGACGCGTCGAATATTGATATTATCCGTTAACTGTATTATATTTCTATTGGTGGAAAAATGTGTCGATCAATATCGTGAGATATCCTCACGATATCGAAATTAGTTTCTGTATAAAAATTTTATCCATTAAACTTGATTATACCATTCTTAAAGTGTTTATATCAAGTCGAATCTCGTGCAAATTCAAGTTTACTTTAAAATTATTTATATATTCGATATCTTGTCATACGATTCAAATTCAATTTTCTTCATTGAATTATATTTTCATAGAAATGAACAGGTTGGACAAGTGGAATAGGTTAAGAGTTAGACTGGCATGTGACAATTGTTCTGGAGTGATTCCGATTCGCGTGGAAGCATGAAGGGTTCAGCAAACGAGACGAGATAATGAGACGCATGAAACGATGGTGAAAAAGGTTGATGAGACAATGATGATGGAGGTGAGGATGGAAGATGAAAACGATGGTGACGTATGATGACGTATGACGGCGTTGCCTACAAAAAAAATTTTTAATTAATTTAATTAATTTGGAAAAATAACATATATTTTTTTATTAATAAGAAAGCAGACAAATATATTATCAATAATCATAATATAGTTTTTTGATGCCATTTGTTATATCCATTGCTAATTAACAAATCATCAACTAATTGCCAATTAATTAATAATTGAAATATTGTATCCGACAATTTTTAATTAATTATTATTATCAATTACTTCTATTACTTTAATATTTCTTTTTAAAAAGAAAAAAAATAATTAGAAAATAGAATAATCGAAAATTTGCCTAAATAAACTTTTTCACTGCAAAATATCTTTGCTCCTTTTTTTTCTTATTCTTCTTCGTACAAACAATTCTTTCATCAACCCCAAAAATCATCCAACCCAACCATCTTCAAACCACCCCATATTTCCACCTATATCACAATCTACCCTAATACACCCTTAAAATTTTCCTACAGACATTTCCCAACACAAAAAAAAAAGTTACAAAGCTCGTCCAACTTTACTCCCCCTCTCCCTCAATTCGGGAAACGCGCAGAAAATTGCAAATTCTTTTCCTCCACCGTATAGCTCATCCACCGTGGAACGGCAACGAACTCGATCCAACAGCGCATCACTGGATAAGCCGTTTTTTTTTTTTTTTTTTTGGTAAGGTTGAAACTCTTCCTGGTCGAGCTTGTATATTTAACTCTCGCTTGTCAGCTCCTCTCCACCCCCTCGTGAAAAAAAAAAAGGAAAAAAAAAAGGGACGTTTCCACGCGTGAACGTGTGCGTGCGAGTGTGGTCGTCGGCTGAAAATACGGTTCTCCGCTGATTACGAGTTACGTTCCACGAAATTTTTGCTCGTACACCCCACGTTTTAACCCTTGTTCCCGCTTCGTGGACGTTGCACCGCGTTGCGGGCTCACTGGTCGAGAGAATTAGTATGGGCACAGGTTCAGTTTGTCGCGTTTTATTTGCACACGTGCAAATGATATTTACGTTAATGTTATTCGCGTTGAATTTTCTCGGGCTTTTTATGGAATGAAATAGGTTTTTGTTTTTTTGGAGGAGTTTTTTTTTTTTTTTTAGAGATGTAATTGAAGTTGATAGGATTGGAGATGGTTGGAGGTTGTTAATTCGGGAAGGATTAAAGCTTACGAGCTTTGTAAGCTGAATTCGTTATTTTCTGGCAACTCTCTTTGCTTATTGATATAGGGCGATATTTGGTAAATTGTGAAATAATATGGACGGGTATCGTAATGTATATGTATTACTTCGTTTATATTATTTCCAAATTTGTTTAATTTTCTTTGGTTCTGGAATATTTCGTTTTCGATATGTAAAATATTTTCTTGAAATAAATGCAGATTATAAATCTACATATTGTATTATCTATAGAAAATTTTATTGTGAATTTTGTATATAATAATGTATGGAATGGATGAAATAAATGTTTTTTTTTTTTATTATTGAATTTATTATGTTCTAATCTGTAGATAAATTTTTGATTAATTTAATTAAAAAACTAAATTGAAAAAGAATTTATTCAATATTAATTTGAACTTGCTATAAATTAACGCGTGATTGATGAACTTACAGAGAATATACTGTACAAATTTGCATTGGCTATTAATCGCGAACGATATGTTTAATGTTCCGCATCCTTGTCTTTGTGTGATCGTTGATGAAATATATACGCTGTTGGTAAATATATCAAGCCATATTTTACGATGTCCATGTGTTAAACATGATTTTATATATATCGTAAATTAAATAAAATTTATTAATAAAAATTCATCGCGTTTTCACGTACTTCAAGCATGAAAAAATATATATTTTTTATAAGCTAGAGAAACATCTTGGAGTAAGATGAAGTATTATTATAACTTTAATAATAATTATAAAAAATTTCACGAGATTGTTTTTATTTAAATAGGACGTGGATTCAAATAGTTCTCCCTTTCCCTCTCCCTCTTATTATATCTAATGTGAATAATAAAAATAATATTATTTGTTATCAGTAAATGATTAATTTGTAACATGTTAATATGTTTTATATTTCATATTTTTACTGTATAAATTTTAAATTTAAAAATTGCAATAATAATTTTTACATTTTAAACGACGATAATATCATATCTCCGATATAAAATTCGTCTAAATCGTTTCTTCCTTTCTTCCACAAAATCTCTCAGCTATTAAATCACTTTGATGGAACACAGAAATAATCGTTTTACGATAATTATCGTTTACAGATAATAAGCGGCGGTAACCTTCGCTGCAGCAATAAAAAAAAATTCCACCTCGATCGATATCATTTTCCATTAAAAGGGATGATCGACTTAAATTGCCGTAATTTTCTCTGCATTCTTTAAAACATAGAAAACTTATATTTATATAAGTTTATATTTATATTAAAACAAAACACATAAATTATTCAAGAAAACATAAATTAAGATTGAAAATAAAATAAAATTTAATGAAAATCAAATGAGATAATTCTAAATTCCATTTCTTTTCTCATTCTCGAACATTCTCAAGATTCGAAAAAGAAAAAGAAGAAGAAGAAGAAGATTGATTTAATTCTCAGATTTCTCGAGACGATCTCGATTTCAGTGGAATTGGCGAATCGCGTTGATCGCGTAGCTTGGGATTAAAATTTCACGTTCGAACGCGCGATAAAATATTCTATGCTCCTCAAACATTTTCAAACGATTCCATTGCCAAAGCTTCGTTTTCCTTCGAAATAACCGTGAGAAAACGAAATTTCAACGGATATGTTTCCCTCTCTTAAATTGTATATCGCGAATCATGGGAAAAGAATAAACGATTTTCGATTTTATCGAATTTTTAACGATGATCGCAATTTTTAATCTCGTAAAAGAACGAAGAAATGGAGGAAATAGGATTGAAAAATTGAAAAAAACTTGTTGCCGGCAAGATTGAGATTTTTCTGATTCTTTAACGTAATTTATAATTTATATTGATATATTATATTATGTTCACTATTATCGATGTTTAAATCCAAACAACTTCAAATCACATTCAGGAAATTATAAAACTATCACAAAAAGAAACCAATCAAGTGACACGAATCCCAAAAATACAGATATATGTATAAATAAACGTGTATATAATATTATATACATATATGCAAATATATATTATTCACACTATTATCAGTGCACAAATCCATCCATAATTTCAAACGTGATTTATTCTCACAAAATTAAAAAACCACCACTATCAAAAAGAACCAACTAAATGACAACAACAGATCTCAAAAATTCACAGTCTTTAACTTATCTCTTTTCTTATCACCATCCAACCAATTCGGATCGAAGACAGAGAAAAATAATTCCCTTTTGATCAAACGGTGCACCCCTCGAACAGTAAAAACTCTAAGATCGATTGACTAATTTTTTCTCCACTAACGAAATCGCTGGAAGTCTGTCTCGGCCTAGCGTCGCGTTTTAAATGCGCTTCCTCTGTCCATAGCCAACCCCATTAACGATTGCAACAGTCCTCTTTCATCCCCTCCTCACCCCTCTTTCTTCGTCAGAACGATATTCGCCTCCGCGGCCAAAGCAAAGAACGGAGGAAGGGGGTGAGACAGAGGAGGATGGAGGAGCCATCGAGGGGGTGACTCGGGGACAGAATGGAAAATACTTTGTGTCGAGAACTCGAGCCGAGGGTAAGCCGACTGAATGAGGGGGCAAAGACGTGTATGCGGCTGACACTCGAACAGCCCAGCCTGCTTCAAAAGAGTGGCACACAACCGGTGGAGGGGTGAAAGGGATGAAGTCTACCACTGAATGGAGGTTATATGTTTTAAGAAACTTCCGGCCGTCGAACTTGATGGACGAAAGCATATGTCGATGATCGTATTCCTTCTGCATATATCAGATGCTCGAGAAGCATCTTTGATTTTTGAAAAATATATCAATTTTCTTTTTTTTTTGATGTGAGTTTCTATGAGCAATTTATTTTTATTTCGCTCGATGAAGATTAGATCCTAAGTTGTATAAATTTGATTTTTGAGAAATATATCATTTTCTTTGATGTAAGTATGTTTAAGAGCAATTTATTTTTATTTTGGTTGATGAAAATTAGATTTTTAATTTTGTTGTTTTTTTTTGCATCAATTGTATAAGATCTTGTTTGAGAAATTTATTAAGGAACGAGTAATTTTCTTGAAATTTTGCTTAAAAAATATATATATCATTTGAATTCTGAATAGTATAGTAATGAAATTATATATTTTAGAAATCTATATAGAATAAAATTCAGCAATTACTTTTTATCTCTCATGTATAGTTTTTACAAGTATATCAAATTTAGTGAAACAAATAAAATTATGGTTTATAGTGTTTATGGTTTTCACCTAATATTTCTGCTCTTTTGGAATAAAGTTTCCTCATCTTAAACTAATTAGAAAAACTATAAAAACATTCAAAATTCTAAAATTATTTAACTTCAATCTTATTTAAATCCACTACTAAAACTACTACTAAATTTACATTATTTAATTCAAAATTATACCTATTTATTTTACATAAAATTTCTCCCTTTCCATTTCTAAAACAACATCTTAAAACTTTTCTTGTATCTCCAAAACTTCAAAATTAACATCAAAGAAAATTCTTTTGAAAATTTCTACCAACTTCCACCAGAATATTTCTCTCTTATTAATTCAAACCCAGATAATTAAATTATCTCAGTCTATACATTCTCAATATACATTCTCAGTATACATTCTCAGTATACATTCTGCCAAAATTCCCTTCATTTTCATTAAGAACACGGTATATATATTCAAGAAAGATCTCTTCTTGAACATCATCTCACTGAAACCAAACTTCTCGAGACGTTCCTCTTTCTCTGACCCGCTTCCACCCTCTCCGCAACTCCGTAACGCGGTTCGAGCATCCTCGCCACAACAACGTAACGGATTGTATACTGACCAACTCCGAGAAGAGCCGCCTGGCAGAGATATTGTCTGGACACCAGGCATTGGGCAGATGGTCTGGCGGTAACGACTCCCCAAGCCGCGCAACCGAGAGCCGCTGCCAAGCCTAGGCAAGTTTGCAGGAGCACGACCGCACTAGCCTCCAAACCGTCTTTGTGGCCCTGGATAGCCTGGAACCGATGTGTTTCATTAGCTGATTGATATGGAAAGAAAAGTCGGCTAGAAAAGTGATAGAAGGAAGGTTCATTTATTGGCCAGATCAATAATGTTGAAAGATGTTTGATGAATAGAATTGGTTAAAGTAGTTTCTTCAGAAGAACTAAAATTTTGGAATTTATTTTTTTAAATTTATAATAGAGGCCTGGAATTTTTGGAAATGTTTAAATGTCCAGGAATCGATAGAATTCCTAGTGTGAAATCAAGAATTTAAAGTTATTATGCTTTGGGATTTATAATAGAAATCTAGGATATTTGTAGTTAATTTTTAAAGATGTTGACACTAGATATTCAGGAATTAATAATATATCTAATGCGAATTAAGAATTTGAAATTTGTATATTTCTTAAGACTAAATTAAGGATTTGGGATTAATTTAATTTATAATAAGGTTTAAGATACAAAAAAGGTTTTGAAGATGAATTCAGATATCAAAGGAGATCCAATTAGATCCAATTGTATTTAAGGATAATTTGATAATTACGTAGCTTGAAATTACGTAGCTTTGAGATACTAGGAGTATAATTGTTGCAAGATGCGGAGGAATGTTGTTTACAAGATATATTTTAGATGGTGAATATCAGATAGTAAGGAAGAAGATTTTGTGATAAAAGAACGATGAAATATAATACTGCAATTACCATAGAATATTTAAGTCGTATCAAACTGTAAAATAATACTGTAGAAATTAAAACAATATTGAAAAAAAAACTGATCGAAACAGAAGAAACAACAATTATATCCAAAATATAAATTTATAATAAAATCTACTTATAAATAGATTTATAAATATTTATAAATAGATTTTCAGTGCTCGAAAATGATTCCTACAGATCCAAGAACAATTTCATGAATTTCTATAGAGTTTGAAATACTAACTAATATATACATACACATACACAGAAACAGAAACAGAATGGTAGAGAGGCAGGGTTAGCCACGATTATGAGTATGTAAGCTTGCTAACTTTAACGAAACTTCATTCGAGGATAAAGTTGCTAACTGTGGTCCGTTGGCTGTGGTTTCTCTGATTGTTGTTGAGGTGTACGCATGTTCCTGGCAGTTTGATTCGACCATTTCGAACTGACCAACCATCTGTCAACTGAGCTTTTCGTTCAAAAGTTAACTCCATTACTATTTCCATTTTCGACACACCGTACATATATACGACAGAATTCTAACTGTTGGAACGAAATTTTGATTCAGGTCCAGTTAACTCAACTTCCACCGATTAAATCCACTAATCTGACCACGAACTCGTATTATTTACGCAAGAAATTGCACATAGTGGAAACAATCAGCAATTTCTATTACACGACTTATTTGTCTCTGGTTTAGATAAATGAAGTTCTCAATTGTAAATCGAAAGAGAATTGCAACGATTTCAAACTAATCACAGTCTTCGAGTAATAATTTAATTCGATGCAAAGTACGTACAAAACTTTTATTTATTGAATATATTTACTGGATTTAGAGATTTCAAGTATAACTAATAAAGATTAAAGATCCAACAAATAATTCTTTAAGAATTTTTTTTAATTTTTCTTCATTAGTTTAATATTACTTAGCTAACCAAAAAGAAACAATCTTTGTCTAATTCTAATCATAAAAATCATTACACATCACCTATGATATATATATATATATGTATGAATATTTCTTTAAAGGAAAATTCTACATTATATTTTTCTGTTTTTTAGGAACAAGGAAAAGATTGTTTCCTTTATCAATTTATTTTCTCAAAATTACAAAATTAACCAACCAAGCTATCCAACCACGTTCACAGGTTCAACAACAACCCTTTTGTGTAAACCATCAACTTGCCTTTTGGCACGCTAATTAAGGTACTCACGATGTAAAAGGCGGGCGTATAAAGACCGAAACCGGCTGCCCCGGCAGCCAGCATCAACATCCTGACAGGGCGACTTCCAAGAGGGCTGAGATCCACCCACGGCTGCCTTGGCGGCTTCGACGGGGTCTTCTTCTCCTTCAACTTCCCACCTCGTTGATTTTTCACGTGTAACATTGCCCGCCGTTGCGGATGATAAAGAGAGGCGCTCTTATAAATCAAACCCAGGAAGAAGGCCAAGGAGAGGGCTCCGGTTACCGACTGCATCCCACGCTCCCAGCCCAGCTTTCTGAGGAAACATCGTGTCGTTACGATCACAGAAAAGAATCGTTTATTTTTACGTAACTTTCGAACCCTTTTTTAAAGTGCTTTCGCTTTTCTCTATTTACATTCTCTCTCATTTTGTTTGTAATCTTTTAATCTAATCTAACTTGATAATTTAACGAATTGATTGAAAATTCTTGCAATTAGCGACCGATTTTAATTATAATACACGTTGATAATATAATACACGTTGATAAAATTGAAACTTGTTATAAATTATTTTTGTTAAATTTAGAAGTTATTATATTATAAGAACAAAGTTTTGATCTATAATTCCATGGAAATTTGCTATTTTAATTTTTCATTTTTATTTTATAAGGGATGGAGAAAGAAGAATAATCTTGTTCACGCAGAAAGAGGAAATTTTTTTTACTTTATCGCCTTCCAATGAGAATTCCGAACAATCCAACCGGAGAAAAGAGGAATCCAGTTAAGAAAAGGCGAAATTACGCGCGATGGATTCATGGCCGCTTAGGTTTCGTCGAACGGAGAAAGAGAGGGAAAGAGAAAGAGACAGAGACAGAGAGGTTTCTGTTTCGTCGTTGGCTGAAAACGACCGCAAACTTCATAACGCGACGTTTCGCCGCAACTGGAGTCAGTAAACTCGAGCCGGCAGCGAGCCTTCCACGCTTTTGTTTCGACGAGGCATTAAACTTTACACGTGGTGGATCGTTTGTAATTCTATGAGAAGGGAAATTTCCACTTTTTTCTTCCTTCTTTCTTTTTTTTTCTTTTTTTCTTTTTTTTCAAACTCTTTTCCAACGTTTTTTACGCAGTGACAATTTTTTTTCCGAGCACGTTATGACGAATAACGAACCTTGGTCCCGTCTGCCTCGATAAATGTTATCCCCGAAACGAAATTTTTTATTCGTCCTACCACGCATGGATTCGTACTATTTGCGTACAAAAGGTGTGAATTGTTGAATTGTTTTTAGCTTACTCGCTCGTCCAGATTTAATTGTTCCATTCTTTTTTTTTCTTTTTTTTTTTTTTTTGAATATGTTCGGATCTCTTATCAACAAAATTAAAATAGATTTTTTCTCATTCTAATTGTAAATCTTATTCGAGAATTTAATAAATCAACGAACGGAATAAGAATTTTGAAGAAACGTGAGATAAAAAATTAATCTACGTTTTGTAAATCAAAGGACGAATCTGAAACGACATATAAATAAAGATAGAAATTTAAATAATGGGGTCGAAACGACGAACACGTAAAAGCTAATATCTGATTGCTCGTTGGAATACATGAATATTCTGTTTACCGGGTTACTGCATCGTCGTTTGACTACGTACGAGCATCATAGAACCCCATGCGAGATGCCAGGTCAGGTAGACATAGACCACGTCTGACTCGATACGGGATTATTCTCCTCGCCTGTCGGTACATTACCGCTCTACTTGCACAGATGTTGACCTCTTCTACTTGCCTGTATACAAGTGTACCTGCGCTACTTATCTGGCTAGATACGGTATCGCCGATGGAAACGCCCCGTTGAACTTAAAATGGAACTGCTTACTCGGTGCGCACACGATATCGTTCTGTTTAATTACATGCACTTTCTGCGAATGGTCACTCCGCTTAATCACAATAATAACGATATATCTATCACGCTCCACTCGTTCTTCTTTCCTTTCACCAACGATTCTTATCTTCTTTCGACGATTTGATTTTATTCACTTTATTTCAAATTTCAAATTTTTGGATTAGATTTTAGCATGCTTCCCATTCTAGAGTTTTCCTTTCAATTTTTATCGCAAATCATCATCTCGATTTTTGAGATCTAAAGAATATAAATAAAATAAGATATGCAACAAAATAATCTTTCACTCGACTAGGAAAAATTTACGTAATTTTTTTTTTTTTTTTTCCTACTCGACAAGAAAGAATTTAGGTCGAGAAGGGTCGAAGGAACGAGAGACGAGTTGATTCTCGCGTGTCAGCCATGAACAATAGCCCATCCTTATTCGTCGCTTATTGCAGGGGTGAAAGACGGAGGGCAACCGTCAGCCGACGTTTACGACGTTCCTACGCGTTTCCTCGAGAACACCTTTTATTTCCTTCTCTCGGCTGCCACGTGCGCTTTCTTCCACACACGAGGGACGTATCGTTTTACGGTGGTGTGTTACAGGCATAATAAATAACAGGTGACGAGGTATTATGATCGTCTTGCCTAGCACGGCCGTACGCGTAACACGTGTCGCGTTAATGTCGTACTTATACCACTGGCACGTCCATTCTCGAGCACGCGTTCTCTTGTTTAACGGTTTTATCGATTGCAATATGATTAAAACTTGCAGTGTTCCCCATTTTTGTGTTTTCTAACGAACTTGTTGTCACTGAATCCGATTTTAAAGTTTGTTGTATTGAGGAGAAGTAATTAAAATATGAAAAGCTACAATAAGGGAAATAAAAGAGAAAAATGAAACACTAAAATAATGGAAAGTTGATCAATAAATTGAATTATTAAAATAATTATTAGAATAGAATCGATCAAAAAAATATAACAATTTCATGTAATTGGTATAAATATGTAGTCACGCTAACTTTATGGGGACATATATCTATTTCATAGCTTGTCAAACGTGAAATTATACCCACTTGTCGGACTCTATACATATTTCCCTGTTATATTTCCCTGTTAGTTGTTCAGTTAGCTATAAACTCGTTTTACTCGAGTTTTCACATGATTGTACTTCACTCGGCTAAACGCGGATTCTATTCTACTTGTTTGCATATTACAAGAACGCTTGTTCTACTTTCCACCCGAACAGATTTCGATTCTTCTCCATTTCCATTTCTGTTTTGAATTTCACATCGGTTATCAAGTGTCTTTTCAAAATTAATATCATTCCAATATTTATTTTCAATTTAACGAGATAAATATCTCTCGTAATAAAGAAATCACAGAGAATATTTCTGCAACGAGATCTTCCCTTCATTTCCCAAGTTAAATTAATAGCGAAAAATAAATAATAAATAATAAATAACAATACTCTCTCTCTCTCTTATCTAATTATCCAATTTCATTCCACGCAGAACACATAAGAATATCAACCCTTTTTACACACGAAGACATGTATACAAATTCTTGAAATCTGAAACTCCCCTTGATTTATTCCTATAAAGCAAAACGAACATTCTCAGAAGATTCACTCTTGAGAACCACGCGTAGAAATTATAACTTATAAATTATAAATTTATAAGATAAAAATAAATGATAATGATGAAAGTACCAACGAAAATCCACACAACTCGCAGGAAGTTGAAATATAAGTTTGCGACTGCAACAGCCGCCGAATACGCGTGAATTTCAACGCCCACGCACTTTTCGTGTAACCAAGGGCAACGCGATTTTTCCATCCCACGCATCCGATAAATCTACCTCTGTCTTCTATCTCTATTCTGGCCGTACTCTATTCAATGCCGGGTATTCACCGCGCCGCCGAGAGAGAAAGAGAGAGAGAGAAAAAAAAGAGCATCAATCGGGATATCTCGCATCTGAAACAGCGCAGAAAGTTAGCAAACGTCGAAATGATACAGAGACTTGGGCGAAACGTTGGCCACCATCAATCAAACGCCATTCGACGGCCCATCAATCAATGATCAAACCAATCAACGGTGTTGCTCGATCGATGAAACGTCGTCGTCGCGTCGTTCAACGCAGTTGTTGATGAATATCTAGCTAGAAAAAATATTTGAAAAAAAAAAATATATATATATTTTTTCGATCGAACGAGAAATTTTCATTTTCTTGTAATTAGAATCTCGTGTTCTTGGAAAAAGAGAATTGTGGTTCAATTATCGAAATATCGAATATATTTTATATACTATATGAAATTTGAGAAATTAATTCTGAATCGATGTCGATTAACAAAATTATCGTACAACGTACGAACAATTGTTTTTAACTTTTTTTTTCGATATCAAGCACAAGTTTTTGAATTTCAAGAAAAATATGTATGAACGAGTTGTGATAGAGCATCGAACAAACTCAAAAGCGGCGAATTACGAAATTAGAGAGATGTAACTCGATCGTTATTAGCGTGTGTACGAATAAACGAAGCAGACCAGCATTCGTTCTGTTTAGGAAATTATAGGAAATGAAATTGTATCGTGCGCTGCTTGCCACTAATTGAACGAATTCACATTCTCGTTTCTCGGGAATATTTAGAGAATCCTGTAATAGATAAAATTACATGGTTAACAGACTTTTATTTCACGAGTTCGTTCAAATAATGGAAAAAAGCCTCATAAACTGAATTATTTTAAAATAACTAAAATTTTATATTTCATTTACTTTTTCGTCTATTCGTTTCGCTTTTCTCTTAATATAACATTTTCTTCATCGATCAATTTTCTTCTTGTAGAATTATTATACTGTATATGATTTTACAATGTTTTTAATTTTTGTAAAAATTTCGTAAATTAATTTAATTAAAATTAACAAACAAAAAGTAGTTCTATCTTCGTTAATAGAAGATCCATAAAAAGACAGTAAAGTTTCTGTTCCGTTTAAAGTTTGAAGATATTTTTGTAAAAAATATAATCAATGAATGTAAGATAGAAATTAAAAAAAATGTTTATTCAAACAAAATGTTTATTAAAACAAAAAATAGTTCTATCTTCGTTAATAGAAGATCCATAAAAAGACAGTAAAGTTTCTGTTCTGTTTAAAGTTTGAAGATATTTTTGTAAAAAATGTAATCAATGAATGTAAGATAGAAATTAAAAAAAATGTTTATTCAATTAGCAAGCATTAAATTTTTACTTTGACGAATGATTTAAAATCGAATCGAAGTTTTGGAGTCGAATTTGCATTTGGATTATTCTCGGCCGAAGAAACTCGACGCCACGCACCTGCAATGCAGTGGATTCGCTTGTGTGCCATGGATCACCTGTCCAGACGCGGGAAAAGCATTAATCCGTTGGCAAATGGCTAGAAATCGAGTCTGATCTCCGACGATTAAGCTATCTTAACGATGCAACAAGTCATTTTGGTGATTCGAGGATTTCCTTTAGCTATTCACTCATTTCCCTTCAAATCTTTGGGTATATTGGAACAAGATTGATAATTTTCAAATCTTTGAATTTTGTTCGTTCAAAAGAAATAAAAATAATTTAATATAAATCTAGAATCAATGGCAATAAATAAGAATCAATGCCAAGTAAAGATAATTTCATATAAAAGCAAATTCCTTTGAAACGAATTTATTCTTCTTGGAATTTCTCCTATATTCGATCTCTAGAATATTATTTAAACAGAGTTTCTTCTTCACGTTTTTACATAACATGGACAAATACATGGACAAAAACATGAAAATCGTAAAAACGAATTATAGAACTTATTCGCCTCGTTTCTTTTCGATCCTTAAAAATATAACTTAACACACAATCATAAATCTACGGATTTGGATTAATATTCCTGAAAAATAAATTTTGAAAGATAGTTAAACAATAATAAATTTTAATAGAAAAGTTTCAGATTAAATTTAATTTTAAATTTCAAGAACGAAAAACGCAGGACAAAATGTTCGAGAGAATGTTCTAAACATCAAAAGAAAACTTCTTGAAATGAACTTATAATCCATCAAACTAGATTTCGACGTGCCCAACTTTAACTTTTAGCCCCGAGTTACCCCGTACGAGATTTAATTATGAGCACTGTCATCCTCGTCAAATTTACGATCTTTCCTCTGGGTTCGTTTAATTAAAAGCATTTCGAACGGGCCATTTCTTCGTTCTTCACTGCCGTTTAATATTCGCCGGTGATCGAACCGTCAAACTAACGAGGAACACCGGGGAAAAGTAATTCTCGAAAGACTTTTCGTTTCTGGGATTGAGATGTCGAGAGCAAGAAGATGATTCGTTCGAGGGTGTTCGAGAAATTTTGGAAAATTATTATAACAATGATTCAAGTAAAAATTTATGAAAATTACGAAGAAAAACGAATTCTCAAGATAAATACAATAATAACGTGATAGATCTATCATTTGTCAGAAAGTGAAATAAAGCGATAATGGTCAGACGAATAAAGCATTTCTTCGGAGTAAGAATGAAGTATCGGAAAAAAGACATGAAAATATTCAATAAAATAAATTAAATTTGAAAATTATTTATCGTTAAGAAAATTATGAAAGTATACGATATTTTACGATATAGTTATTTAGAACATAATGAAATCGAGGAAGTATATATATATATATATATATATATATATATATTATGTATATATTATGGTACTCGAGTAAGTAGAAGAGGATCGTATCTAGCCAGACAAGCAAAATTTCCGATATAACGAGGAAATTACGCGTTAGAAAAGTAGAACGAGATCATATTTGATTCAGCAACCAGAATTGCTTTAATCATGGAAAGTGAGTATGTTCTTTCATGCAGAACGAGTCCACTTCAAGATATTTTCTTTTTCAATGCGATTTACAAAAGAAATATATATAAAAAAATTTTTATTTCCGCTTAGTTTAAACAAGAAAATTTTACTCCCGATTTTTATTTCATTTTATCATATGCTAGAAGCATATGCTATTTCCATCGCAATACACCATATGAACGTGATATATTAGAACACGTGTTAGAATTTATCGACGTTCGGACAAACATCAACGACAAATAAATTGTACTGACGTTAGAAATGGAACGGAGCATCGAGAAAAATGGACGTGCAATTATTTCTACGCGTCCTGTTTTCAACGACACGGATAAAGTAAAAATCCATTTTTTTTTTTTTTTTTTTTTTGAAATTTCATTCCTTGCAATTTACATCGTTCGTCGTTACGCGTCGATACTTAACAGATACCTCTGTGATCTTCGTTTTTCTTTCACGTCGATAACACGTGGCAGAAAATCGTTTGCAAAATAATCGACAATCGTTGAAGGAAAAAAAAAAAATTGACGATAAAAAACGGTTAAATTGCTCGCGTGAGAAAAAACGTGATATCAAATAACGTGATTGGTGGTCGATTTGTTTCGTTCAATTGTATGAAACGTGTTCGAGCAAGAATATATCGAAATGTTTGAACGAAGTAATTATTTCTGTTACACTTCTATTTCTCGATTTTTAATTTCTTGTCTTCTTTGAATACGAATTATCGATTTAATATATGAGAAATATTATATTTCGATGTAAAATTATTCAATGAGTCGATTTATTTACGTGATCTTACGTTTCTTTTAAATTTCACTTCTTAATTACTACATAGATTTAATATTTTATTACACATGATATTAATTTATTTGTTTAAAGTCGTATTTCTTATTTGTCTAATTAATCATTCATCTAATATTTAATTGTACGTTAAATTATCGTCGACGCATAATTGTTGACGTGTAATCTATGTGTTTGATTAAACGATATCGTGTATTTATTTGATTAATATGTGATTATTGTCGCGCGAGATAGCGAGCCGTTCTACTTGCTCGATTACATTCAATTCTATTCTACTTAGAGCTCCAGAGACATTGATGTTATGATTCTATTTATCCATTCAGATATATGTATCTATTCTACTTATTAGGCGGCCATAGTTATTCAGCTGGCCCCGTCGGATCAGATATACAACTGCTCTACTTGTTCGATCACACGCGATTCAAATTCCATTTTCCTGTACCAACAATGATGTATTCTACTTGCTTGTCTATACGCGTGATTATTGTGCACCTCATAATTGAACATCGTAGCAATAGCTATTTTAATATCCGACTTTAAAATTCGATTTTAACGAATAGGAACATATATCGCGGAATAATAAATATATTTGACAAATTCCCCATTTTAATTACAAAGTTTTCACTATTATATAACAAAAACTATTAAACTGAAACTAATTTTCAGTACGACGAATCCTCCACCCATAGAAAATTCTCTAGAGAGCTTTCGCCACGTATAGTCAATTAAATCTTTCGACGCGAAACAACTTTTATAAATATCGAACTTCTATAATTTTAACGGTTTTAACTCTCAGCTTAAGTAACTTCTACTGTTATTTCCACAGTTTTACTCCAATTCGATTCCAATTTTTTTCTCCAGTAATCAACGATATTAAACTTTTTATAACGAATCTTTCATATATCTCTTTTAACATTAAATCTATTAATTCTTTCGTCTTGAATTCTGTAATCAAAAAATACCAAATTTAAATCAATTTTGATTGAAGCAAAATCACTTCGCGTTAATCAAATCATAACAAAATTTCAAATCAAAACTTGAATCTCTTCCCTTCGAAACATTTCACATAATCGAATATCGCTCGAACGAAATTCTCCAAAATAATCTTCCCTACGTCAAAAAATTTCAAATCGAAATGTAAATCGTCTCGATATAAATCACTTTTTTGCTTCTACACATTCGACATTCCAAAAATTCCACTTAAATCAATTTTCACTCGAACTCGAAACCCTTTTACAACAACTTTCGCCTCATATACCGAAATTTCAATTCCTAAATCTTCATCGATCTTCTCGAAAATATAAATCTAACTTTTCACGTTACTTACACATATACGTGCAACGATCAAATGTATCAAATCAATTTTCGCCCAAGCAAAAATTCCTCCTCCTCCTCCAAGGAATTCCCCTCGCATCAAATTAAAATTGAGAATCTCACCGCGAAAACACCATTTAATATTCTATTATTAATATTCTATTCCCACGTCATCGTTCCAACGAGTTATTCGACGAATATTCCTATCTGGCGGAGGAAATACAACCGATATATAACTTACCCGACTGCCTCCCTGTAGAAGACGCTGAAGAGCACGATCCCCACCCCCGTGCCAGCTTGCACGACCATCTCGACGAACTCTCGCCGTTTTCTGAAGTAATGGCCCAGCACCAGACCGGCAGTTTCTCTCACGAGGCCAGCCCCGGTGCCCAACACCACGCCGTAGCTGTTACATTTTGCAACCGGTGAATCGTTCCAGTTCGTGCTATCGCAGTACTGGGAATAGCTTGACGATTCGTGAACAGGGAGAGAGGGGGAGCGGAGGTGTGCAGACAGAGGAATACGCGAATCCGGACCAAGTTTGAGGCGGATTTACGGGATGCGGGTTGTTTCCTCGAAATCGGCAAATTCGCTCCTGTTCCTTGCGAGAGGATCGAGAGATGTTGCGTGAATTTAACAGTTAAAGTTAAGAATAAAGTTACTTCGATGATTCGCCTCGTTCTAAACAAAATTCATCGTTCGAATAACGGGAAATGAGTGTAGTTGCAAAGAGTCATCAAGAGTTGAACGTTGAAATGTTATTTTGAATAAGTAATTGGTTAAAGTAACTTTATTCGAAATGTTTAATTAATTATTTTTTTGTTAATTAGGGATTCACGCCCAAGTCTGGTGAGAAATAACTAATAACTAAATAACTAATAACTAAATAAATAATCGCGAAAGTTTGAGGTAATTTGGTATGAAATTAATAATTCGATAATGTTTTTATGGAAGTGGATTAAAGATTACAAAGGAACGGAATGAAGAGAAAATGGATCCCTTGATAATTTTTGAGGAAAATTAATATAATACTTTTCGCAAAGTTTCTTTCCCTTTCTTTCTTTTTTTCTTTTGACGGAAAATAAATTACATCGCATTTTCCTTTTTCTTTTCCTTTTCCTTTTCCACTTTAATGCTATTGCACTATTTGTTAACGCTATTTGTCTCATATATTTCTCGGGCCAAATCCTGTTAATTCTTCCTTTTCGTGTAGCTAAGCTTTCAACGAAGACCGATCGACTTCGATTCGGGCTATCGAAAGGTCGTATCTCAAGGAAGCCGCAAGGGTCCCGCGTATTCTTCCCTCCCGTCCATTTTTCACTTCCAGAAAAACTCAGTTTTGCGTTTCAAATAAGGAACGAGTGTCCCGGCGTTAATTCGTATTACTTTCAATTTGAATTTTAAATGGAAGCCTCTTCTACCTTCGTTGTACTTGCGCGTACAAAAATATCGCGTAAAAAAAAAAAAGAAAAATAATAATTAAATTCGTTACGTTGAAAAGTATTTTTTAAAAATTTCAAAACAGGAATTGGAAAAATTTCGAGGAGGACTTGAAGAAATTGGAAGAACGAATTTGCCAGAATTTCATGGAAACGCGAACTAATTCATCAAGATTTAAGAAAACGCGAATTATTCTGCAAGGATTCCGAGGAATAAATTCATGAGGTTTCGAGATTAATAATTCATCATTAAAAATTCAACGTGAATAAATTAATTTTCGAGAAAAATTAATTGATTTACAAATCAATTTAATTCGCGACACGATTTTTTTCATTGTTGAACGAATGGTGTTACTGTAGGGGGAAAAAAGGCTCGTGAGATTTATCCACGAAGCAGGGAGCAGAATTGTAATTTTTAAAACGAGCTAGCATTTGTTGCGTTTCGGATGAATTATTAATTCTATGCAAGCGTGCGTTGCAATCTCTGATTTTCAGCGGGAGTTCGGAACAAGTTTTTTGCGAGTTTACTTTGAAAGTTAAAATGGATAGGGAAGGAAAAAAAAAATAATTAAAGAAACAAAATAAATAAAAAAATAAAGAAAGAAAGTCCACGAATTAATTTTATCTTTGAGATTTAAACGCGAGGAAAGTTTTTAATTAAATGCACGATACTAAATTCGAAACAATTTCTCCGACTAAAATTAAAAGAAGGGATAATCGTCATGCTTTATCATTATCTTTCATTCACGAGAAAACAAGTTTCCAAACGCTTATAGAATTAATCAACTCTGTACTTTGAATTAATTAAAAACTTCAGAGATCACTTCAAGTCCCTTCTTCACAAATTTACCGTGTAAATAATTCATTAAATTCAAAATTTATACAAATTTATTCAATAAATATTTTTCTAAGTATCTACTTTTTCAATTCCGGGTTGATTTATTATTAGCGCGAAGCAACGTGTTAAACTAAACGCTAGAAATTACCAAACTTAAAAAAACTTGAAAAAATATCGATATCCCTCCTAATATTGCTTTAATTTTATTCATCGTTAAATATTTTAATTACAAATTCGATAATTCTAGCGTTCTAATAAGTCAAATAAATTCAAAGAAATACGAAATAATGATTGTAAGTTTTTAGAAAAGAAAAGAAAAAAGTGTGGAGTCGCTCACCTAAGGAGTACCTGGTGCAATTCTGCGGCGAAAGAGGTGAAGAGGGAGGCCAATGCCAGCACGAGACCCCCGATCACCGCTGTAAGCCTTGTACTTCCTCGACGACACGCGCCAACTACCAAGGGTGCCGATCCACGCGAGACGGCAGCGCTCAAAGCGCCCACCCACGCTGAAACGTTAATTCGATAGTTAGTCTAAGCCAAAAACTCAACTTACACTCGTTCCACTCGTTTTCTCCCAAGTGAAATCTACCGAGGAGAACACGTACGCGTATCTACTCCATGGAAATCGGAGTGGAATTTTTTTTCCAATTTGGAAAAGTGACTTTTCGGATTCGGAATAAATATCGTGAGTAAAATTCGCTCGAATATTTCTCGATACGCCATTTAAATCTTCCATTATTATCCAATTCTTCTTCTTTCTTTATTTTATAATAATGGTCTTATTTTATTTTATCTATATAATTTATATAATTTTATCTATCAAGAAAAAGGAGATCTTCGATTCGATTCCTATCGAAATTAATCTACAACATACAACATAAAATCTACATTTCCATTGGAAATGATTAAATATAATAAATCTCGTACTTCCAACATAAAAATAATATTCCTGTCTCGACATCCAATTCTTAATATCTACCTAAGGAAGAAAGATTCGATTCGATTCCCCGATTCGATCGATCAATCTCATTTGAAGAAGAAGATGATCCAAAATTCTTATTTTATATTATTATTATTTTATAATAATGGTCTAATTATCGTAATGGTCAACGATGATTACAAAAATCGATGTCCAATAAAAAAATATTAAAAATAATGAATGAGATTCGATCTGAAAGTAAGAATTGCGAGGATCGATTCGAATCCATCCTTTTGAAAACTCAACTTTTTAACGTTCTTTTATTGTTCCACGAGGAATGTCATCCTGAAATTTCATGCAATCTCGGTTACTCATATTTTACGGTTAATTAGGAGGCCGATGGAGCGATTCACGTAACCAATTCGAGTAATTAAGCGGGGATCTCCCGCTTAATTTGTTCACATTACGCTCTTCTAATTAGTTTGATGAAAAGAGGTGGCGCGCTCGCGAGGAAATTCTTTTCCATTATTTTGCGGGACGGCCGTTTTATCGGGGGACCAACAATATGTTGAAACGTTAAGAAGGATCGAGGCAGGATATGAGGAATTTTATTGTTTGACGGTTCTATTTATCTAAAAAAAAAAAAAAAAAAAAAAAAATGACCTCTTTAGTTAAAATTTCTTAACATTGGCGTCAATTTTGTTTCCAACTTTCTATAGTGTATATACGTGAAATTTGAAATATTGGAACACGTTTTGTGAGATGAGAAAATGCTGAAAGGAATTTAACGTTAAATTAAATAAATCTCACAATATATATAAACAATATTCCTCTTGGCGCAATCCTCAATTCGAAATCAAGAAAGAAGAAATTCAATTCCACGATTTGATTAATTTCATCTAGATAAGAAGATCCAAAATTCCAGACACGAGTAAGACATTCGTTTCCACAATCAAAATTAATCTACAACATACAATATACAAGATAAAATCTACATTCCCTCTGGAAATGATGAAATATAATAAATCTCGTACTTCCAACACACGGAAAATAATATCCCTGCTAACATCCAATCCAATTCTTAGTTCGAAATCTATCAAGAAGAAGAGATCTTCGATTCGATTCCTATCGAAATTAATCTACAACATAAAACATTAAAATCTACATTTCCATTGAAACTGATTAAATATAATAAATCTCGTACTTCCAAAATAAAAATAATATTCCTGTCCTGACATCCGATTCTTAATTCAATATCTATCTAAGGAAGAAAGATTCGATTCGATTCCCCGATTCGATCGATCAATCTCATTTGAAGAAGAAGATGATCCAAAATTCGAAAAGATTCTCGACTATGTTACGGGGAGCAGAAGCTGGGAGCAATCTAGATTTTTTGCATTATTCATCGAGTGGAACGTGTTCCCTTTGTCCCGTTTAAAGTCCCCCCATTTTTCATCCTCCCCGAGGGTTGAACGCAAGAACGTGAAACTTGGACAATAATTTTCGTCGGTATTAAACGGCGCGACGTGGCCTCATCGATTTCTAGTTAGGCGACGAGATATATTAGCGCCGACCTGATAACCGATAAACGGCCGGTCTCGATGAAGTTGGAAAGTTAATGAGCGCCCCATCACCTTTGTTCCGCCCGCCATTTTGGAGAACGGCGAAATTATCGCCTTGAGTTATATCGATGCGCCTCGAGATATAGCGGGAATGGGGGTGAAGCTGTAATTTGCATTTGGAATGGACGAGTGTGATGGAAATGTAGAATGTTCGTCGTGGCCATATTAAAACGATGTGCAGGGTATTTCTGTTTAATCGTTCTTTGAGGCGTGGAGCGAGGAGAGAACGAAGAGAAATTTTCGTTTAATTAAGAGCCAGAATTCTGATTATTTTATATACGTCTTTTGTACATCTAGTGCTTTTTTTTTATTGTTCTATTATTAAATTACACTGTTTTAATAAATATATTTTTCGTGTATTGGCGAATGAAATTAATTTTGAGTCATATCGAATTTGAATATTAAACGTTTTAATCTCGTTAATCTTTTAATATTTTATGAAGTGGATAATATATAAAAAGAAAAAAATATGTTAAAGGAATTGGAGAGGACAATTTGAAATAACATTCTCGCAAAATTAAGTAGATTTGAACGGATGCAGCGTCAGCAAGATTCGAGGAAACTTATAAGCTGGTACAAAGTACTAAACCATTCTTAAACAGGAAGCTTCTTGAAAATGGGGAACGGATTCTGGAATAACTTCCTGAATTATATAGTATTTTTAAGTGATGTATGTAGGTACATAATCCTGGAGCATAATGGTTCTGCGCGTCCTTAATTTTACAGAAATCGGCCTGAAACTCGGTAATCCAGATCTAGCCAGATGCGCTTCTCCGCGAATTTGCACGTGGCTACGATAATTTCCATTCCTAGTAGAACGTGAAAAATATTCAGCGATTTAATTGAAGATTAATCTCGGAATAAAAACCGAATTCACCGAAAGAATAATTTAAAGAATTTAAATCGAGAAAAACTAGGTGGAAATCTATAAATTATCTGTTCGTTTTATCCGTTTTTGAAATTAAAATTTCTTTCTTTATTTATTTTTTTATAACTCTATACCCATCGAAATTCTCTTTGCACCGCTCTTCGTCCAACGCTTAACCACTTTCCAGGGTTTCAATTGTGATGTGTTCGAGTTCGATAAGCACGCTCTCGTGTTTTTCCGCTCTATTAACCGGTCGATTCTGAAAAATGTTGTCGCAACAGTTTCGACAACCCTATTCATGGGGTTAAGCGAAGGGGAACTCGGTGTACGTGACCGATCCACCTTTCCTCGACCGGTTGATTAAAATCTCTAAGATTAGATGCCTTTGCTGTTGAAAGAAGTCGAAGACCATACCACTTTAAAATACCCGTAAAAATTCAATAACTGTTACTTTAATTACGTATTTAAAATTACTATGGAAAATTTCAATTACAATAAAATAATAAAAGAATCGATAAAAATTGTCAAAATGAACGCATTGATTCACTTTATAATCAATTCAACGATATTAAACGTACACGTTTCATTTCTTCTCAAAATATATATCCACGTTTTCGTCAGGAATCGTCGAAATCGAGTGTCATGTCGTTGCTGTCGAGGATACATACAAATGAAAAGTGTCATTAATGAAATCTTGAATTATTGAAAAGCACCATCGATTTATCGATTTGGCACGTGAGATTAAGTTCTGTTAGGTGATGACGATTCGATCATCGATTCGCTCCCTCTTCCTCCTCCACACGAACTTTCCACGAACGAGTCGAAACTCATGAATCGCTTCTTAACTTGGTCGCAAACTTTCGAATAGATGGGAATTGGTGCACCGATAATGGTAACGTGCTATTGTCAAGGATGAACGTTTCAAGTCGGATCGAGTTAATAAAAAGAACTTGTGTTTCTTCGGGTATTTTTTGGAATTCAATCAAACTGCATAAAATTAAAGATCACGAAGGAGCTACTAAAGTGTCTAAAAATAACAGTGGAGGATCATTATCAATTTAATTAATAAATATAACTACTCGCGAAAAAGAAACGAGAAGGCGAACAATCAACAAACTTATAATTCAAAACATTCTAAAAATTCTGTAACGAAACAATATTACCTTCATCATTGGGTAATTCGTGAAATTCTTCTTTCGAAGATGGGAATGGAGTTGGAAACGATCGGATAGAATGGCAGAGCGAAATAAATTTAATCCAATCGCGGTGAGGAAGGATCGTTTTCCTTCCTCAATTTCGAAACGGAGGGATGGAAAGCCATTAAGTCGACCATAGGACAGAAAAGTTTCGTCAACGAGCGGCCATACCCGGTTGGAACGTGAAATATTGCGGTGATAATTTCGATAAGATTACGCCCGCACTTCCTCCTCGATCCCACCAGCCAAGTTTTCTATTAAAAAGTCGCAGTCCTCATAACTTCTCTACCTGCTGATTTCCAGTTCCTCGAGGCTTCCGGTCGAAATGGCAAAGGGAGAACGCGACGCAATTCCGACTTCCGTTGATGGCGCGACTTCATAAATCCTTTTAAACTTCGTAATAAATCGGCAAAAATAATTCACGGAAAATTTAAAATATCCGGGATAATTAATTTAAATGTGTAGAACAGAATATAATACAACCAAAAATAAATAATTAAATTAAATAAAAGGAATAAAAATTTCGAGAATAATAAATTGGAGAGAAATTACACTTATTGTGCGATTAAATGTTAAACTATTAAAAGAAAATATATATTAATTATATATCAATGAATTTAATTTCGTAAAGAAAAAAAAAAAAATCAAATCGATTTCGAAATAAATTTCTAAAAGGCGTGAAATCCCAATAACAATTCCATTCTATTAGGAACTCGTAATTCGATCTTTTGTAATCGAATTTCAGAGACACAAGGACTTTCGTAATCCAGTTTTTTTTTTTTCAAAGGAAAAAGGGAATGCGACCGAAAGCGTAATGGCAACGAGGGAAAGGAAGGATTTCAAATGATTTACGAGTGGAAAATCTCTCTGGTCCTTTGTTATAGCGAATGACAGTTCTGAAAACTCGTATAGGATGTATTAAATAAATGGGGATAGGAAAGGTGGAGGTAGTATTCTGTATGCTCTCATTAAACTCTTTCCCCCCCTTGGCCCCTTCTCTCGCCTGACTCTCTCCCCCTCCCCCCACAACTTTCTTTCCTCAACTCTCAACTTTTCCTCGCTTCAAGCTTAAGAGGATTCACTCTTCCGTAGATACACGCAGACACTTTACCCTGGACTAGTTACTTGTCCCTATTTTCCACTTTCGAATCCTTATTTTCTGAACATCGCGTTCCTCGCACCTCGCTCGACAATTTTAATAAAATTCGTGCAACTTTAACGCTTCGAGATTTCGTTATTTTTATGGATTATTCTTTCTTTTTACGTTTTCTTTAAATCGATATATACCGCGATTAAAAATATATATAAATATTTATTACATCGTTCGATACTTTTGATTAAAATTTTTTTATTCCCAGAATTTCTTTATCTTCTCACTTAATCATCTTCAATGGATATTCGATGTCATTTGATTATTCGATTTATATATATCTCGATATAAAACTTCTCAGTCGAGAAAATTCGATCAAGATCCTTTGAAAGAAGATACCTTCTTCGAAACACGGTACGAAGATATCTGTTTCCGAGATGGAATACGATATCTCGCTTAATCGGCGTAAATATTTTCCATCGATTCCACATCTTGTTTATCGAACACGAAACCGAGGGAAAAGAGGGTCGGTTCGAGGAAACCGACCAACGTGATAGAAAAAACAAAGAAGGTTTTCGAAAACGATCGACCGGATTAATTAATCGCGTAACCGAGTAATTAATTCGAACACCGTGTCACGTCAAAGAATAGATGATGGAATTGACGTTTTCGACTTGTTTCGCGGAGAAAATTGGTCGAATGGAAAGAAATATCGCTTCGTTACGGGGTGAAATCAATTGGTTTTTCAACCGATCGAGAAAAATTAGGTCGATTATGACGAGGTTGAAACGATTTCATATTTTCAATTACGAGTCGTGGGTGAAATAGATAATTTTTGAATTATTTATACAAATGAATAGCGTGAAATTTTTAAATAAAAATAATACATTTGATTTTTCTTTTCTTATTCAACAGTGAATAATTTATATATCAAGTAATATAAGTGGAACGTTACGACGAAACAAGTGGAGTATATCAGTCATGGTCAGACCAACTAATAGTAGACCATATTATACAGACCATAGCAATCACAAAGCAAGTAATATAAGTTTATGAAACCAGAATTGCGTATTAATCTGTTGAAAAAGTAACTAGTTAAAAATCTTGACTATCTAATCTAAACTTATTTCAAGTAATTACTTATTAAAATACTTAAATTATAGTTTGGTTATTACAATTATCATTTTATCATTATTTATCATTATTTCGAACAATAAATTATTGAAGTAATTTTCGATTAAATTTTCCCCATCGCTTAAAACATCGTTTAAAACAAAATCACTGTAAGAATATTACAATACGAGACATTTTTCTTTTCCCTTCATCCTCCACGTAACCGAAAACTGGCTTTCTCAAAGCATGCAAATCGCGGAAAAGTTCCAAAGTCACGACCGAAGTCCAAATCCCAAATCCTCCTTTCAACCTCCTTTCACCCTCCCCCTCCCCCTTCCCAGAAGAATCTTCTCCCGCGAACTCGCCACCTCGAGGTGGCGACACAATGAGGGGGGAGGGGAAACCACCACATCTCGCTGACGAAGCAGAAACTCGCGAAACCCATCGATTGGGAAACTCTCCAACCTCCTCCAACTTATCCCGATATTCCATCCTGAATTCTTCACTGGTAAATCAACCATCATCCACCTCGTCAACCGTATTCCCCGAGGTGGTCTGGCGTCGAAATAAAAGCTGCCTTTTACAGAGAGAGAGAGAGAGAGAGAGAGAGAGAGAGAGAGAGAGAGAGAAGGGGGAAGAGAGAGAAAAATAATCGTCGGCAAACAATTCAGCGAGAAGCGTTCGTTCGCGATAATAATCATCCCTTCCTCCCCCTCTCCCTCCCTCCCTGGTTGGAAATGGTTCGAGTCGCCGGCGGAAACAGCCGTAATATTCGGCTCGCATTGTCCGAAAGTTCGAGGACCGTGGAATTTCTTCGCTTCCGCGACGATACGTATTTTGCCAAGTTTTTGAAGAACACGTTGGAACGCGTTCGATTATCGATTTTCGAAAGGGATGGTGTTTCGAGTTGGCGAGTTTATCCGTGAAACGATAAGGGATGGGTAAACGAAACGATTGTTTTTTTTTTTTTTTTTTTTTTTTTTCAAGCGATTTGGAAAATTGACGATGAGCGGAAAGGTTTGACGATGTAATATCCGAGGTGGTCGGATATAAACGAAAGAATTGAATGGGATGGTGGATGGGAATTTTTTCGACGAGATGATTTGATATTAACGGTGGTAGCGTTATTATTGTTAACGAAGAGGAATGAAAGAAACGAAGAGAATTTTGGAGAATTTTTCGAAGAGCAACGGAACGTTTGGGATAACACTCGTAGTAATTAAAGAGACGTTCGATGAAAGGTGAAAGAATTGTGGAATTCTTCGACGAGTTATGAGAGGTATTCGAGATTACGTATGGTATGACACCATATAATTCGAATGAAAAATAATGAAAGAATCTATCAACGACCCAGTTGTTGAAAGATATGGGAAACGAAATTTGACGAATATTCAAAATTGTTGTAGATATACAGTTTTTCAAAAATTTTCCACAAAATCTATCTTCGTTCGTACGAATATTGCACAGTAGTCTCGAAAAGAGGGGCCATGGAATTGAAATATTTCAAGAAAATTCAAGCAGATGGTGAAAACGATGTGTTCCACGAAATCGATTCGTCGTTACAATTTTCCTACACACCGTTAAAAATGTCACGATTGCTGAATTATTCTCGGCCGATCGAGCCACTGGTTTCGCTACCTGTTGAAGCTGAAACAGACGATCAGTCAGAGAACGCTCTGTCGTAAATTGGCCGATATATATGCATTTCGAGAGCAATTTTTTTTTTTTTTTTTGGAAATCGATCGCCACCTCGAACGATTATTCGTATTATTCTCTCAGACTTCGATCAGAGCGATTGGATAACGAAAGATATCTTTTAAACAAAAAGATTAACACGATTTTATACCAAGTTGACGATGAAAGATAAATAATGATCGATAGGATTAATTAATAATAACGATGAATTATTTTTTTATTTTTCTAAATAAGAAACCGAAATATATTATTTATATTAAATGTAGAGACTGTGCGTTTCATCGAATATTCCCTTCCCGAATAACTATAATATTCTTGAATGAATAATCGGAACACAACGAGGCGGATTGAATTAATAAATCGATAGTGAATTAATAATTCAAAACTGAGCGATGAATTGAATTAATAAGTTGCTGGAAGCTTGTACGGAATATTGTAAATTTAGTAATTTAGCGAGCGAGTTCATTTTTCGCAACGAAGATAAGAGAAAAAGGAAAAAAGGAAATGGAAGAAGCGAGAGTTGGCGCGAGAGAAAGATGGAAATTTTAGAGATTATCATAATCGAGTTTTAGTTAATTTGTGGAACGGTGTAATTGGGTTAGGGGACCATCGATCATCGTAACCGGGGTTTACAAAGTGGAAGGTTACGAAGGTAATCGAGTTTCAAGAACTCGAACCAAGTAAACTATATTTGAATTTTACGTATTTAGAAGTATCCGTGATTAAAGTTCTACTGAAGTTGAAAATTATTGTAAAATTCCGCTGCTTCTTGAGAAATTTTTGAGATACGTCTGAGATGCAGATTCGAAAATTGTTCTGAATTTTAAATATTAGAAAAGCGGAGTTAAAAGATTCGTTATCATATTCAAACCTTTCGAGATTTATTGCATTTGGAAATTGTTGCGTAACAACTGTTAACATATGTTAAAAGTTATATAGGAATATTTGAAAATTATATTTGAATTCTAAACTGCTCTTTCAACTTCTTTCTCTCCTTCTCTATTTTAACTATCTCGATGATCAAATAATTTTTATTTCCTTCTATCTCGTCTAATGATTAATAATGATTAAAATTACAAAGTATATAAATAAGGCCAAGGATTAAACGATTCGCGTATAAAATTTACTCGATATTTTCCAATTAACGATCCATTACTCTCAAGTTTCCAATTTAATCGCACTCGTATTTACGCCTTATGCAACACGCCCTCTATTATCCTGTAAAGTTCTCAAAGGAACAAGATTTACTGACAGCTTTTAGTTTCGTCCGTGGCAAGTTCGGACGATCGCCCGTGGCTATTGTTTCGTGGTCTGTCCAGATTGCATGGAAATCCAACCTCGAGAGCCCCGCGGTTCGATACTTCGGCAACGGAATGTTGAAGAGGACACGATAATATCGATGAAAAGGATTTCTCGAAAGTTTGGAAAAACTTGGAATTTTTTTGTGTTATTTCATGTTTGCTTATTTTGGCGTAGATGTAAAATAAAAGATGTTGAAAGAAACTTCAAATTAGAAAATTCTGCCAAGTAAGGAAGGAAGGTATGGAATGATGGAGGTTCGAGAAATTTAAAAAAGAAATAAAAATTTAAGAACTTTAACTTAATCAAATTGGTTGAATAGAATTATTATATTGATTGAATAGAACAAGTCATTTTATCCAGTTATCTTTTTCGAGTAGATCTGTCAGTTCATCTTCTTGAATCTAGTTAAGAGTCTCTCTTCCAAGATTAATCGATATTCCTCGTTTAAACAATTTCAATTTTATCCAATACCATGCACCTGGAAAACTGTTCTGGCTAGTCTCCAAAAATCCAGAGCTCTCCACAAGTTTCTCGATCTTTATTCACGATACTTGTACACGTGTAACTGATTAAATATCTTTAAACATTTCATTTCTTTCAGATTATTTCTGAAATTCTTATATTTTTGTTCATTCTTATTAATTCCTATTACAAAAAATTCAAATTCGTGTTTACCTCTTTCAATCGTATCTCCGTTTAATTTCAATATTAAAAAACAATTACAAATATAATTTCAATGCTATCTAATTTCCTTCTTACAATCTTTCCTTCTTCGATCGATAACCACACAATATGATACGCTTACACGAATACGATACAATTTTAATTTTAATTTAAATGATTCTCATCCCGTCCAATTTCCTCGTTACAAATTTTTTCTCCCTAATTAACGGAATCATTAATTAATGGAACCACCTGGAAACGAGACAGAATCATAAACTCGTTTCCGATAACATTCAGCTCGTCACGAAAATCTTGGACACGCGTGAATTCTAACACGCGTAACACGTGTAACTCGTCCAGGCCATAAAATTTAAAACCACATTCCTCATTGAATTACCCGCCACTCGCGACAATCCCGTGGGAAACTGCTGTTAATTTGCAATTTAAAAAAAACCTCCCCCCTCCCTCCCCACTTCGTGGCGATCCCTAATTTTTCCCCGTTCCACTCCGCCCGCGTTCAAGCGCGCGAGCGTGAAACTCCTCGCGTCGTGTTTTCTAATTTTTACTACGGCTGCTACTACTACCTCGCCCTCTTCCAATTTTTGTTCCCCCCTTCCGTTCTCGCTTCCGTTTTTTTCCTCGCCACTTTGCATATTTTATTATCAATCTCTTTGCCGAGTGGATTTTTATTTTTCGGGGGGGAGAGGAGAGGGGAGAGGAAACGAAGGGAAGGGAAGGGAAGGGAAGGGAAGGGAAGGGAGTTCGGTAAATGAAATTAAACCCGCGTTTCATTTTTAATTAAGCGCGAATTTCTCCCTTCGAGAGCGGACTCGAATTCTTTAAGTCTGGAAAGTTTTGTTTGGAAATTAAATTTATCTCTTTCATTCAGAATTTATTTATTTATTTATTTATTTATTTATTTATTTATTTATTCTCGGATCGGTCGATTTGCTTTCCGAAATATTTTTGAATTTACTTACTTTGTTAACAAATGGATGGATTTTTCTTTCGTTTTTAAATTTCCCTTCTCTTTCCCGAAATTGTGGTAAGCGAAAGTCATAGATCGTTTAACATCGAGATATCCAATATATTTTTCCCCGCATTTATCCGCAAGCGATAACTTTATTATTACGCTCGTCGAATGATAAGTAATTACTTGAAATTTCCACCCTGGCATTTATTTATTAACATTCTCGCGGAATAAATGAAACGTTAAACGGAGAGGAGGGGAGGGAGGAGGGGAAAGTAGCGCGTTATAACGAGGTGAAAAATAATCAGTCTCCTATTCGACGAGATATTAATAATGTTATAACAAGACATATCGATCACGTGTATCGTCAAAATATATTTTTATCCGCTCGATATTTCGTGTATATTGAGATTCGAAAATATCGAATTATTATAATTTAAATGCGCAAAGGATTTCATATAAATTCAAATTTCCGAGCCGAGATTGATATTAAAATTCGCGACAGAGGCGGTGGTATCCTCAAATTATAGCGGGAGAAGTAGAGCATAAAAAAAAAAAATAAAAATAAAAAAAAACAAAAATCTTTTTAAACGCTCAAATAAATAAAATATTCTTAATTAATATAATATAAATTAGATGAACGCGATAACAGCTTTCTGATTTGATAGAGAAATCATGTTATAAATGAAATGTTTGCTTTCAAATATTTTGCATTTAATATAAATCGAAAAATTTTATAATATTTGGATAACAAAATGTTACGTTTGCATTTTTACATTTGATCGATAATTTTATATTGATAAATTTATATTGCAATTTTTATTTTATCGCGATTTACTATATACATTCGTAATGTTATTTATTACGTTTTATTTTTCTTTCTACCCAAAAATATTTAACAAAGAAAATGACCGAAAAATGATAATTCGATTTCCGGATCATTAATTTTTGAAAACGCGATGATCCGACGCGAAATCGTTGAAAGAGGAATGCGAGCGTCTAATTTGCGAAAAAGTTCCATGTTGCGAAATTTAAAAGGTAAAAGGGTTGTTTCGCAGACGAGAGCGCACAGGAAACAGAGAAGAACGAAACAGGAGCATGATCACGTGAAACAGAGGAATACCGGCGAATTGGGGTTGGTGGTTGAATATGAGGGTGGGAAAAACAGCAACAAGAGTTGGAAAAAAGCGGAATGCTTCAAAGTATAGTGCAAATTCAGCGGAAACGCGTCTCCCGAAGAAAGAAACGGAGAGTTTCCTTTATTCGAAGGGATAAGACTTGCGAAAATGTAACCAAGATAAGAAAATGGCCTTTGAGAAAGAAAATGGAGCAGCGTTTTCGAAATACATACTCGATATTTTTAAGAAATTTTCAAATATTGATTTAACGATTTTTTGCTGATTATGGTAAACCCGTGTAATAACGATTAAAATCACAATCGTAAAAATTCTACCGCCATCGAAGTACTCGTTCTACTTGGTTGACCATAATAGTTTTATTCCACTTGTCTGGTCACGACTGTTTTATTATACCTATCAAACCAACGCTACTTTACTGTCCGACCACGACAGTTTTATTCCACTTTATCGTGTTTGTTTATCGTTCCGTTTATTTTAAACGAATAACTCTTTTTCTAATTACTTGAATTATTATTGTAAATATTCCGTTTTCCACTTGTCTGCCTATATTTGATTGCCTTTCACGTTATCCGATGACAACTAATCGATAATAACTCTATTGTATAACTACGATCGTTTTACATCACTCATTCGACAAATTTGTCGAATATTCAGAGACGTAACATTTTTATTCGTTTTCAAAAACAAGGGATAAATAGTTGGCAATTAATCACGAATCGAAAGTCAAAGCAAGTGGTCGAGCAGTCGACGATATCTTAACACATTTCTGCCACGAAGTTTCACAAGTGAGAAACAGAAACGTGAAGTTACAACATTCGTTTAATTCCTATCCCTGCTCAACCGGATTAACGAGGATCTTGCAGACTTATTGCGCGACGTAAATGAAAGTTGAGCTTTCGTTTCAAAGTAGATTTTCGTTTTACGAGCATGGCAGACGTAAATCTTTCCTTCAGGAAATACATATCACATCCTCCTCCTCCTCTTCCTTCCTCCTCCTCGTTGTTATCAGAATTTTATTATTCCGCGATTCTTTCCCCCAAATCCTCCACTTCGCTCCAAACTTCCCCGTTTACCTCAACGTTTACTCCAATTATACACACCCGCCACTGTTAAACTCGAGAACCTCAACTTCCATCGTTAAACCCAGATTCCCACGTCATTCTCGGCCCAATTATCCTCGCCCCAAAATTATCATTCTCGCCCGTCTTCGAAATCAACCTCGATTCCCATTATTCTCACCCCTTTTCACCCCTTTCCCCCCCCCCCAAATTCGTCCACGTTTCGCATTCCACGTGTCGTTTCGAAACGACGAAAACAAGCGGGAAACGAGAGACGAGATTGGACGAGTTTCGCAAACCTTGACGACGACACATCGAATCCAAAGCTATGCCAACCGTTGGAGGGGGTGGTTAAACCGCGCACGGATTGCCGTCTCACTGCTCACGAAGAATTATCCGCCGCAGTCCACGGGGATAGGAGGCCTCCTCGTCTGGCTGGATAATTATCTGTCTAGGGGCCGGGATCGTGGCTCCGTGCACGGGGACAGATGGGCTTAAATGGCCTTCTGTGATACACGAGATTCGTTTCAGCACCGCGCACACGCACACACAGGGGAAGGTTCTTCTAAATTCTGGCCGTGGCGTGGTATATCGTATATCGCGTTTCTCGTGCGCGCTCTCGAGGAGGGCGTTTGTGAAGATAATTAGCGCGGCGGTATTTCACCTTCGAACGGATTTGTGGTTCGAGAATTCTCAAGTATTCTCAAGTATATAGAGATGTATTGGTATTCCTTTTTTTGTTTTTTCTTTTTTTTCTGAGAAGAGCAGTTTTTGAGTTTTGAAAGAGAGAAGAGAATTAGCAGAATTTCATTTCGATGCACGAATTTGCGGCCGAGACTTCGAGTTTGTATCGAAGAGGAGAAATTTAGAGAATATAAATAGAATAGTAGAGCTTTAAAGAAAAAGAAATTTGTTATGGTTTTATTTTAAAACAAATGTTTTGGTAGTTTGGTGAATTTGAGGAAAAATGAATTGATTTCTAACATTTTATATCTATCTTCGACGAGAATAAAAAAAAATGTTTTATATAAGAGAATTAATTCGTAATTTATTAAATAATTGATTTAATTTGAGATCTGAATTGGATTATATATCCCTCGTAACAAAAATGCGATTTAAAAAATATTGCAATTAATTCCTTAATTTATAATTTAATTAATTCATTTTTATTAATTTTATACGCAATGTAAACTCTTGCAAAAATGATCATTCCTTTTTCGTTGATAAAAAATTTCACGCTTAATCAGCATTAAATATTCATTAAAATATCAATCTTTTAATTAAAAAACGAGCACACATTTAAAATACACATTTAAATTATCCCGAAAATATCCGACTCATTCGATTCTCGTTACTGAGCTATAACTATCGCCTCGTAATTTAACAGTAATTTGAAATTTCTCGTGATTTCGGGCCCATTAAAGAAACATTAAGCTTTTGTAGAACGCGAAATAAAGGAAATTTACCCTTTATCCTAACTTGTTGAAATTAGAAATATAATTCCCCTCTTGAAATATTACATTAAAATTCGAAATAAATGTTAATACAGCTTGTAACACATCGAGACTGTATCACCTTTAAATCTCTTCAAATATATATCTTATCTCATCCAATCATTAATTTCCTTAAAATTGCAACCCATCATTGTAACAAACCTAATTTTCACGTATAAATTTGAATCATCGATCCTCTCAAAATTATAACGCAAAATTATTCGCAGCAGATTTTTACTTCTCATTAACGAAATATTAACATTCAGATATATAAACTTGATAATTCTTACTTGATTCCGGCTATTTTAAATTTATTTATTCACGCAGAATACGATTCGAAAAAAAATAAATCGAACAAAATCGTAAGCAATTTATCCATTTATCACGTATCGCATCGTTCCGAGTTATTTCGATCATTTTCAACGTTGTTGGACAATTAATAAATTAAATAATGCACAACAAGTGACAGAATATTATTGTTAAATAACCGCACGCAAGTGAATTTATCAAACGAATTCACCAAACGATACACGATAACCCCCTTTTACACAAGTTTCGTGTCGCGTTTCCGCGAGAATAATCTATTCATAAACACGGCATTGTACGAACCATCTATAATTTATAGGTAATTAATTCTGATATTCCACATGGCCCGATTCAACGCGTACATAACCTATAAATCAATATTCCTAGATCGAACACCATAAATTATGACAACCATAAACGTTCTCACTACCCTTAAAAGTTTCACGCATTGCAATTCGCAAGTTCAAATTTTTTTATTAGCAGAGAGAAGAGGTAACGTTAAGAATGAGAATCGATATCGTAATGATAAGATTTCGTTACTCGTGATCTTTTCTTGTTTCCTGGGAAAAATACAAATTCTTCGGATACCTGTTGATAGATAATTTCTAAAAATTTCTGAATATATCGATAATGATATTTGTATTTTTAAAATATTACGAAAAGGACGTAACAATTCTTCCAAATATTTCCTGATATTTCAGAGAAACAAAACTATCCCACTCTAATCTAATATCGAATAAAGAAGAAAAAAAAGATGGCGATAATAATTCACACAAGACACAAAATTCCATGACAATGGGGATGAAAGTTGGGCCTCGAACAAAAAAAAAAAAAAATAAAGACTCAAAGGGTGAAAATTTCGTTCCTTCGGCCTCGTTTAATCCATTCGTCCTCGATGTTTCCTCGATGGAGGACAAACAGATCGCGATGGAAAGAGGAAAAGAGAGAAAGAGAGAGAGAGGGAGGGGAAAAAAAATATTTAACAAACGAGAGAATAGCAGGGTGATATCGTGGGTGATGTCTTTGATCTCGAACGGGGACGTAGCTGGGTCAAGGAAAAAGTTCGCCCCAATAAAGATCCGCGATAGATGAACATCGACTGTCTCGCTCGTGCGAGGAGAAAAAGGGAGATCGAGGTGGTATCTTGCTACTTTAATTCTCGTTCCCGTATCCGTAAGGTGTTTCTGATTGGGAGCTGATGATGGCTTGTCCCCCTTTCTCCGGGACACGAAATGGGCGAATTATTTTGCGGTTAATTTTGCTTGTTTAACAGAGTGGAGGGGGAAGCTCGACGATCGAATGAAACAAACGAAGGGAGGAAAATTAAATCTTTACACGGATCCCAAATTCCTCTTCGAATTGAAAAATCACTATACGATGATAATTTTAATCGTTTTCTATTTCTGCCATGTATTCGTAATTTTACGCTCAATTAAAAAAAACAATTAAAAAAAATCCGATTATCCACCGATTATAAAACAAGGAAATTCCTCGCGTTATCAGGGAATCACGTGTACACACGAGTGATCGTTTTTCAATCCGTCAAAGCTCTTCGTCGCTCTTCGATTCCACATTCTTAAGCCGAATTGATTCGTCAAAGGGCCCTCCCCCCTCCCCTCCCGTCCCCGGTAGATCGGTCCAAAATCAACGAAGCTTGTTTACCAACGGAACACAAGCCCAAGTATAATCTGCAATACAAGGGAATCGATCATCGCGGAAATACCCCTTCAGGGGTATTTGGATCGAAAACGCTCGATTTTAACCCCGTTTAAGCAAAGAGTACGTCTAAACACGGGGGACACTTGTTGCTGGCAGCGTTGCGTAAAATATCGAATATATCTAACAAGCCCCCGGAGGATTTCGCCCGATGAACAACGAGGCCATCGCTTGTTTCGAGCTATATTCTATACGGCTACAGGATACAGGGTTGCATTAATTAGCTTATGCATTGCGTTTCCGAACGATGCTTCAATACGCCATGAATGAAATTTGTATACTTGTGGAGGTGGGATATACTCGCGGGGATGGATGGGGAGGGTTGAAGCGTTTACGGAAGGGCGAGCCAAGCTTTCTGCTTGGACGATTGGAAGATTGGCGATGATCAGAAAATTAGTAGTGTCGTGAGAATTGTTGGAAAAGGAGATGTATTTTGTATTTTTTCTTTTTTTTATTTTTTTTTTTAGGAGAAAGGAACGGAGATGATTCAATAAAAATAAAAATTTGAGGAGAAAATTTTTCTTGCGATAAATTTCTGCGAACTATTTTTAATTTTATAATTTTTGTAATAAAATACACTCTCCCCATCCATCCCGCAAGTATCCCATCTCTACAAGTATCTTTTTTTTTTTTTTTTTTTTTTTTGGAAAATTGAAAAATATCCAAGCATCTAATATTGCACGTTTAATTATTAATTTCGTGGAAATTTGAAAGGGTAAAGGGATATAAATTATACTGTAATTACAGTACAGAGTCAAATTGTGACGTGCACGTTACAATTTCATCCACAATGGTTGCGATAAAAAATATATATATATATATATATATATATATACGGGGATGGCTCATTTGCATCCTACTACATTTATATTCTCGCGATTAAAATTCGCATTAAATAAATATAGTTTGAATCTTCTATTCATTCGTCCTTACATTTCTTTTGCGTGTATAAAAAACGAATTCATTACGATCATCAACGATGCACACAATCGTCCGATTGTTATTGAAAAATGTATTCGAAAATTTTCTCGAATCCACGCGATATGAAATATCTCGTAACATTTTCGCCAAATTAATTTCTAAAATTACTCGATCGCTCGTAATTTTAACATCGTGTCGAATGCGAATTTCGAAAATTCGAGAATGGGAAACATATATGCGGGATGCATGTATACCGATATGAAAAATGGCGGACGAACGAATGAATCTCGCTTGACGGCGATCGTGCATCATCTTCACTTGATCCTCTTGATTTCGTAACTCAATTAACGAGCTGAAGCTTTATCGAAATAAAGGTTCAAGAACCGTGAATAACTATTGGAACAATTTATCTCGCGACGTCCATTTTAATACATTTTTTTTTTCCAAGAATTTTTTCGCCTAGATTATTAACAAGTTATTACGGTTAAATGTTTTTCACTTTCAAATATGTTTTTCAGTTCAATTTCTTGAGAGATAATATTTCAAGTCTCTCAAATATTGCGATTTCGTAATATACATGTATTTTTTCTTATCACATTTGACGATGTCCATCTTTTATTATTACAATTAACAAATATATTTTCGTATATACTCCTAATGCAAAAAAACACTTATTACTATGTCATACTATGCAATATATAGGGTAGATTTAGAACGAATAGGATAATTTTTTTACCTATAATAATATCTTTCTAATTTTAATATTTAATAATAATAAAAAAAACTATAAAAAAAAGAGAAACCTTTATCATTTAATTATTTAATTAAATCTTATTATTAATTAAACCCTATTATTTAATTCCTTCAATTTTAACAGAATAATAAATCTCGTCACAAGCATCAAAGAAATATTGTATCAAACACGATCATTCGAGCATCGATTCTCTCGATTCTCTCTCGAAAAAGAAACCAATGAAAATAATTTTTAATCGCGAATCAAAGGCCGTTTACGATTCACAGCCAGTTTCAGATGAATGTAACACGAGGGAAACGGAATGTTATTCGATGAAAAGGCGTATTTCCCAAGCGGCGTTTTCCAATCATCGTGGTCCCCTCGGATGGACCCGTTTTGAGTTACCCTACTCTCGGCTCTTAGGATATTCTTTTTCAAAGTAAGGAGCGCCACGTTTCACGGGGCGATAACGAGCGTCATTCATCGGCTTCATGGCGATAAGAGTCCGTAAAAGTGATTGATTTTCGGCGGAACGTGTCGAGATTGAACTGCGTTTTTTTTCTTTTTATTTTTTTTTTTTTCATTTTCTTTCCTTCGAAAATTTTCGAATGCGCGTTTGATCGGTTCGCTCGTCAAGTTTTCGAGAGTTTTCGCGTAGAATTTTTAACAAGGTTAATTCGAAGACGTATGATATAGAGATATATTTTTTAAAAAAAGTAAGTAGCTAATTTAGCTTTCCACTGATCCACGACAGGAATAAAAGGGAATTTTTACGAACGGTATGTTCTCTAATGGATAAACTCCATTAAGTGTCTGATGGTACGAACGTGAGACGTATCGTGTGTATGCGATGTATTATTTACAAAGTTTGGAATTTTTAAGATGTGAAAGACGATTCGAGATCGTATCGTTTAAACGCAAGGAAATATATACAATTTCCAAAGGATCTCAGAACGAGAGAGTGAAGAAGACCTTGGATGAATCACGGAAGGAACGAAACAGGAATAAATCAAACTTTTAACAATTTTTATAAATAAAAGGATTAGATTGTTCTAAATTAATAAAAAGTTTTGTTCTTTCGAAAGTCGAGATATCATTCGATTAAAAATCATTTTAACTACGAATTGCAATTAAGTAAAAATTTCTACTTTTTGAAAAATTTTGATCTGCTAGCATTAAAAAAAAAAAAAAAAAAAAGAATGGAAAAAGATGAAAAAAAATCCTCTGGTCGTCTTAATGGGCGGAGAAAAAAACAAGAACGGACATGAGACTTTGTCTGTCGTCGAAACATGTTTCGTTGCTCGATGACAAAGACTCGATGACAGGCTTTTACGTCCATCTATCCTCCTGGTCCCTTTACCAGGAGAATATTTCAACGAAGATAGCCTCCAGCATCGGTTGAAATACGCTCGAGTATCGAGAACGTTGCTAGTTTCGGCGGCCCCATTTATTGCTACCAAGTATCGAAATGTCTGATCTTGTAAAATTATTATTTTTTTTTTTTACGAATATATTTTACGTACGATAAATTTATCTTCAAATATAATTATACCTTTCGTTTGTTCTTAACGACAATACACAATAACGTTAAGAAATTATTTCCAAAACAATTATCAAAACAGTGGAAACTCGAAACAAATTAGAGAGACGTTTAATTACAAAAGAGAGAAAAGAGATTCTTTATGAGAAAGAATCGTCCATCGAGAAGAGAGCAAGGACGCCTAAAGAATAAGTAATCTTATATAAAAGAAGAGCGTAAAATTGTTCCGTCATGAGACAAAAAACAGGGAAGACGGATTAAAAAAAAAAGAAAAAAAAAAAGTAACCGCGCGTGTAAGATATATATATCGTGAAGAAATCGTGAAAAATAGAAGAGACAAAAGGAAAGGACGTTAAAATAGCGAGAAAACCTTCGGTGAAGATCACGTATGGAAAATAAAAGAAAAAGAAAAAAAAAAGAATGGAAGCAAGATAGCTGAAACGAGCTGGAAGAAAAATAAGGAAAAAAAAAAAAGACAGGGGAACAAGAAGAAGAACTCCTGTTTACATTTACCAGATTACTTTTCCCTAATCACCATCATCTAATTCCTTCCTACAAAATGTCCATCATTATCCTCACAGCTGTCCAACGCACGAGTTCCATTAATGTCGTTAAAGAAATTGGTAAAACAGTCTTGTGGAGACAATGCAAGAACCTCGACAGACATCCTCCTCCTCTTCTTTTTTTTTTCCCCTCTCCCTCTTCGTCACGAACAATGGGTCGAAGACTTATGGTAACCCTTTTCTAACCCTTTTCATCCTTTTCTTCCTCTTTCCTTATTTTATTTCTTTTCTTTTCTTTTCTTTTCTTTTTCTTCTTCTTTTCTTCTTCTTTTCTTCTCCGCTATTCTTTCGAAACTCAACCTCAACTTCAACGTGTCTCGCGTGGAAACGAGGTAAACTTGGAGTTGCGAGGAGGAGGAGGGGGACGAAACAGACGACAATGGCGACGCACAAAACGATTTCAACAACTTTCTCGTCGCATTGTTTTAATTATCGTTACATCGTGCAAGCGCAGCCAGACCGTTTTAGAATCTTTGACCCAGATCCCGATGAATGTCGGGCGTAACGAGTGGAGCTTGCGGAAAAGCTTCTTTCGTACGACCTCGAGGGATGCTGACCCGTGTTTTCTTCCGGTTCCAGAATCCCCTCCCTCCTCTTCGATGCTGTTGCTATTTCGTAAGTCTATTCAACGACATAATCCATTCTCCTTTTTCGTTCCAGACGCAGACATGGCACAGAAAAGCGACCAAGTAACGAATCGAATAGCGTATAGAAACTTTTAATTTCGAAGAAAAATATAGGTCAAAATTAATGGTTAAATATAACAGGTTCAAAGAAGTAATTGAAAAAAAGTAATTCAAAATCCAGCAAATTTTCACAATTCTTCTTCTTCTATTAAGAATTTTTCACCTTCTTCTATAGAAGATCTATCTTCTTCACAAAGCGTTTTGTATCGGGTTTCAACTCGAGGAAGGGGGGCAGTGACGAATTTTTTCCCAACGTCCTTTTCGAACGAAGAGCTTTTCGATAAAGGACGCTCTTCCACTCTTTTTTTTCTTTTTTTTTTTTTTTTTTTGAATGGGTGAACGAATGGTCGGTCGATTAAAGAACGGAGGGGGCAATTGCAGGAAACCGTGTGCAAACCGTGTGTCGGTGGGTCGTCCGGTAGGCTAGGTGCTTCCGCCTTTTTACCCTTCAAAAGCGGCACGCTGCGGATTATGCGTCGCGATAGTAAAATTGTAATGGTCATCGAGCACATTATAGCCGCCCTTGAATCTTTAACCTTCCAACACGCTTTGCGACGGATTATTCTCGTCCTTAGCTCATGCGTGCCCGAGTTTACGTGTGGGGTGTTTTCTTAACGTGGTTAGGGGTGGATTCCGGTTGGAACACGGTTCGAGAACGATGGAAAAATAAACAACAGGTCGAGACCAGCCTCAACGGCTCAATTTTTCCCATATAATTATTCTTCCATCCAACTTGAAAACGGAGGAGAAGAGATTTAATTTATAAAACCTCCTTTTCTCTTTCTCTCTTTCTCTTTGAAAATTGTATCAATCACGGAGAGTCGCGTCGAGGGAGGGGGTCACGTTTCACAAGATGATAATTCTCATCCGGTTTCGAATTTCATTCACCGTTTCATTTCGTTCGTTGTCATCTCGATGAGCAGGTAAGTTGTGGAAATTTTCAAAGCAAACAACGCCCCCTCCTCTCTCCATCCATATCTCTATCTAGTGCATAACATAGAGAATATTTGTCGAACGCGGGTGAAATAAAAGCTTCGCTTAAAATAACTTGAAAACGTTCGACGATGGAGAATGCATTTTTAGAATCTTGCTTATACTATTATCTTGCACGTGTAACCATTTATCATTCTTATGAAATAATAATATAAATCGTCACTGCTTTGCATACGTTATCAAAAATCGCTGACTGTTTTCATAGAATCCAAGAATTTAAAAAATTAATTAAATTCTATCGTATCTTGAAAAATTCTCTCTCTCTTCAAAAATCTATCGTAACGCTGTAAATTCATATTAATTAGACATAAATTCGAGACGAAGATTTGTTACAATTTTTAATAATTGTCCACAAATATTACGTATGTACTTTTATATTCTTTTATATTATAAATTCGCGTTTGATCTTCTATTTCCAGCATTTCTAATATTTCCTTTGTATAACCAGAGTTGTATTCTTGCAGACCAATATCCTTACAACATCTTTATTTTTAATTTTGCTTCTTTTCGAAATTTACTCCCCTGCCGATGAAATGATGAATTTTTAATTTCAATTCTCGACGATCGGCCAAAATAAACTCGCTAATATTTGCGTCGTTAGAAATTCTCTGGTGGGAGAGGGGAAGGAAACAACAAGGAAATTTTTCATCGTCGACAATTTCGAAAAAACGAGAAAACAGAGAGACGAGATTCGAAGAGCGAAGAGGAAAAAAAAAAAGTGACGCTTTCCTTCTCTCGTTTCCAGTAAACACAACGATTTTTAGATGCACCATCGGATTGAAAAACACAGGGAAATTCCGTTTAATGTTAATTAAATCGGTGCAGAGATCGCGCAGAGATTCGAACTATAAACTTGATTATTACTCCTGGATTAACGCGTGCCTCGTTTCTCCAATTTTCATATTTTATGCGCGCGAGAAAGGACTCAGTGACCAACTTCAGATTTGATTTTCAATTTACGACCGACGAGTCTCCTCTTCTATTTTTATCGAATATTTAACGAGCAACCTTTTCCCATCTCTTACAAACGATCCGCGTTGTGTAATTCGGAATGTTGTGGCGGAAGATTGATCGTCGATTGTTCCAATGATCCAGTAATACAATCAGAAATACAAGTTTTTTTTTTTTTTTATTTGAAAAATTTCGTTTGTTACGGAGTAAAACAGATTTGAAATAGATATAACGCGAATGCGAACGTAAAAATGATTCGTTTTAGGAAATTAGCTTTGAAATGAAAATACGTTCTTATTTATTTTGCGTAAGGATTGGTAATCTCTTGTCCGTTATTAAATCCTATTTAAGAAAAAAAGAAAGAAAAAAGAAGAAGTAAGACGCTCTGTGTGGAAAGAAGAAGGAGGGGGAGGAAAAAGGAGTCATAAAGAAGCGAAACTTTTCAGAAGTGGAGTAATAACGGAAGAAGCGTGGCAGGAGGTGCGGTGTAATCGATAGACGACGTTAGACAACGTTGTTAACTTGCAACAACACGAACACAAGTTTCCGCAAGAAGGAACGAAAGCGCGCTTCCGAAGTTTTTAATTTGTTATTAGAGGAAGCTGGAAACACAGCTTTTTTTTTTCTCTCCTCCTTCTTCTTGTTCCTTCTCAACGCCTTTCTTGTTCACATTCGCGCTTTATGGAAATAGCAGTTCCGGTGTTGGTAACGTAATTGGGTCGAAATTCTGGTTTAAATTATGGCTCTCGAGTTGTTGTGAGCCACGATTGTTCGAGGGGAATTTCAAATTGTACGAATTAAGTTAATTGTTCGATCGGAAGTTTTTCTCGAAATGAATCCAACGTGGCGTAATTTGTAACTTTCGCAGAAAATTTTTTCCCGAAATCTCATGTTCCGCGAAGATATGCAAAATATGCATTTTTACCTTCGTTCGTGCAATGATACGATCGCTATATCATAACGTGATTTTTCCAAAAATTTCAACTTTCCAAAAAAAAAAAAAGAAAAAAAAATACCCAACCCTTGTTCATCCAACGTGACTACGTTTTCATTATTCGAACGTAATTTTTTTACTTCGACAAAATTTCCCCAAATTTCAATCCTCCCCATAGAAATACAAAACCGATTCGATTTCGATTCGTTCGATCCCTTCGACCAATCACCGCGCCACCAACGGACGCAAACCTGGAAAATACCTCAAATTCGTTCGATCTTATTTCTTGTATCCCCTCACAGATGCAATATCGTCGTGAGGAGAACACGTTGCATCCCCTGGAAGCCCTCCAGTCTCATTGTGCTCCGTCCAATGTTTGATATTCGCCGAGTGACAGGAGCTGTATATGTAACCAACGACCAACGTAAGAAAGACGAAGCTTTAAGGATTTCTTTTCAGCCGCGGATACGCGTGCAACCCGGGATTCAAGGGGGATAGACCCAGTTTCCACGGCGCTTCTTCGTTCCATCCCTTTCGTTCGTCAAAATTAGGGGAACGTGTTTCGGTGGACTCTCGCTTGATAAATCGTTGGTTTGCCGGAAGCAGGATTTATGGTCGGTTTAGAAATGATTTTGCGGGGTTTCGTGGCCTTCAGCAGCTTACGGCCGAAGTTCACTGGGTCATTTGGCTCTACGTTGTTGAAACTTGTGCTCGCTACTGTTGCTTTAAATTTTTAAGATGAAATCGATTTATTTCGAGAATATGTACCATGATTCTTCGGGATAAAGAATGGTAAATGGGTAATAAAATGTTGCCAAACAAATTGAGAATACGTATATAAAGATAAAATAACGTTGTTCGGTCGAGAGAATGTAAGTAGACGATATCGAAATTGTTAATAATCGAGGATACGATTAAATAAATCGATATTGCCAATGAATATCCGGATTGTATAAACAAATCGAAAATTGAAGAAAGAAAGAGCGTGTCGAAAAATATAAACGAGGAAATAATCGAAAAAATAATCAATCAATACACAATGAAATTCGCTTCGCATATAAAAATTATCCAAACTCAATCATTCCTTCCTCAAATCTCAAATTCTCAAGAATCATAATCGTTCTCTTCTCTACAAAAAAGCGAACATCAAGTATCTGTAAAATTTCAAATCTCAAATATCAAAATTGAAGAATCGATATCGCCTCGAAATCAACGTAGCTCGATCCATTCGATCAGCATTCAACCGAAACACGAACAGACTTCGATCGCATCCTAACCGTCCATAATTTATCCGCGTAACTGCGTGCGGAAGCCACAATGCACGCGTGTCGATAATCGAATTCTCGTCCCCCATTGAATCGACGCGACACGGCGCGTTAGTTTCGCATCCTTGTAATAAGACGCCATTGTGCAACACGGGTTGGAAGGAAGAGATTTCTCGTTTATCGTCTTCGAGGAATATCAATGTCTCCGCTCGAACGGACAATGGACGGAAGGGATGAAACGGTGGGGATAGCTGTGCAACGCGTCGAGGTCGATCGAAACTTGTAAACCGCGCAATGAACGTGTATCTTTATCACGAGGTAACGCGATAAAGGGAAACGTGGAAGCTGGTTACCGAGTGGAAGATTGAATTTGCGGATCGGCAAGTTTATTGTGAAAATCATAGACGATGAAGGAGGTGGAAGTTTGTTGCGGTGGTTGGTTGGTTGGTTGGTTAGCTGATTGAGATAGCAGGGAAAGTTTTAGGGAAGCTTAGAGAATTCGCCTTTAAAGAAATTATAATCGTTATTATTGAATCTTCATTTTGACGATGCTTGTTAATCAATTTCTTATCCAATTTTTTAGAAAAATGATTAACGAACGAACTCGTTAAAAATTTAAGAGAGAATCTAAGAGAAAAAAATTCCAACAAGAACAAAAGAAAACTATCGAATTAATTTCTAATTCATTCAACATCGTGTATAATAATAAATAATTTAATTTCCCCGAAACGAAAATTTCAAAGGCTCCATTTCTATTCCGATACACGAGAGATCTCAACGTCACGTTTGTGGAAACGGAAACTCGCATGGATTCCCTTATTCAAAGGGGAAACAGAGAGTTGCGTATAACGTTGAAAGGAGCGAGGAACAAGGAGAAATCGAAGAAACTAAGCGTGCAGCTTATTAAAGGGTTTGAAACGCGGGCTCTCGAATAAGTTTTACCCCAGCATCCTTAATGACGTTCCATAGCTGGATGAATATCCCGATCGCGTGAACCGCATATTGGATCTTGGCACGTTCATTAAGGATGCAACGCACGGCATATCTCTACCTGCATATTGAACGTAAAGCATCGTGATTCGGCCAACGTCGCCTTCTTTTTCTGTTAAATTATAGCCACTGTGCGGTTTGCAGCGCACCACAGCGCTCTGGCGCCGTCCACGAGCGTAAAATTAATCAGACGTGTATACATAGAAATGTAATGTACAAAACTTTATCGATTCTTCCTTCCCTCCTTTATTTAGATTATTTATTTAGATTATCCTCCTCGCGTATTATTTATTTATTTTTTCGATAAAAAATATTTGTCGTATATTCAACAGATTTTCTTCGATACACGGTTGCTCGGGCTTGTTTGTGTTTTGCAGATACGACGGTAATGTGATCCGTGATTGGTTGTGTTCTTTAAGTTTTTTTTAATAATACGAAGCGGAAGAAATGAAAGGACATTTTGCAAAGGAAAATGTTGAATTCATCTCAGGAATCTCCGGTTAACCATACTTTTGTATAAATGATTTCGTAGTAAAATAATTGGATAATAAAAAAATTGTTACAATACTATGTAAATAATCAAGTTTTATTTTTCTTTTTCTCTATTAATTTTTGCCGAGAAAAATATTTCTGATAGTTATTATTATATCAGCGAATAAATTTTGATCTTTTCTATTTTGAATAATAGAAGAAATATTGATCGATGCTTTTGCTCGACATTAATATTTCTTGAATATCGCAATATTCAAATTTCATGGTAAATATAAATCTTATAACACTATTGCTCATCAACTGCAACCATTTCGGCTTTATACAGCCACTCAACAATTTATGAATTTCCATCTCCTTTATCTTTCAAAACAATCAACATCCATTCTCGGTAAACCTAACAACCCTTCGCACTCTCAAAGGTTACCACCACTCTCTACGCTAAATTTATAACAACCCCGTAACATCTAGCAACTTCCAGAGATACCAATTTAATTTAATCTAAAGTCGTAATTTGTCCATATTCGTCTTTTGCGATTCTCTATATTTTAATTTTAATTAAATCTTGCAATTAAATCTTGCAAATCCTTTAAATTAATTCAAAAAATTCATTCTCTCAAAATTTCCCTCTGATGAAAATGTTTAAACTAAATTATTGTTATTCCACGGTGAACAATTATTTCTCAAAAATACCCTATAAAAATTCTAAACCTATCTGTAACAAAATCTCAAAGAGCTCATTTTTGAGCTCATTTTACACAATTTTTCTTCAAACCCTATTTCTCTACAAAACTTTTTCATAAATTGCTCCGATATTTATATATTATTAGAAAGTTAAAAAGCATCGAACCAAAAATTCCAAAAAAAAAAAAAAAAAAAATAACGAAACTGAACGAAAAATCGAAGACAGTTTTCCAGAGAAGATTGAAAAGAGAAATCTCATTTTCTGTGCGACCAAGTGGAAATTGAATGTCGTAGCAAGAATGTCTGACTAGGATGAAAAACGAACAAAAATGGTATATATATATATATACATAAATAATAAACGCTCGACGTTTTCTTCCTCTAAGTGTCGACCGAATTGAATTTGTTAAACATTCGGGACGAGAGTATCTGAGAGTACACCGAAAAGGTGTACACAAGGATGATACGCGTGATTAAGTTTTGGATTAGAGGTTGGTAAATGTTTGAGATGAAAGAAGAGGAGATAGTATTTTGGAATAGAGTATCTTGGGACGAAGATCGTGGAAATGAGTAACATTGCACGATGATACACGAGACGAGCAAGAGATATATATATATATATATATATTCCATGGTTAAATTAGTGAACGAGATGGTTTTTGTTTAAAGATAGCCATGATTTCGCGCGTAATTTAATATTGGAATTTTTAAAAGGCAATAATTTGTAATTTGTTCACGTAAATATCAATTCTGAAAGAATTACGAAAGAAATTCCATGGGACACGATGTTATTATATTTCTTTCAAATATCCATTCATTTTTAAATTATCCCTGTTTTAAATTACCGCTCTATCCTCTTCTAAAAATTCCAACTTTCTCGAGTCAAAAAAAAAAAAAGAAAAAAGAAAAAAAAAAAGTCTTCCCGCATTCTCTTCAAAAATCCTTCATTCCACTCTCGCTGCTTTATCCAGCGAAAACATTTTCCCTCCTCGAACAAACACCCAGAAAAACGAGGAACAAAGAGAGTTGGGGAAAGAGAGAGTGGTTTATAACTAAAATGCACAACTGATTTCATTTCTAGCGCTATTTCTCATAAATTTGGAAAAATATTGTGCAAACTCGAGGTATTCTCGCGTCATAATTGGGAAAGGAACATCCCATATATGTATATTATAGAAGGACAACTTGATAATTCCATATATTTCATGATTTAGTAATTGAACTGCTTCGATATCTCTTAAAATTAAAATTAAAATTAAAAAAATTCTATAAATTAAAATTCTAATCCAATAATATTTCGTCAATTTCGAAATCACACATTTCCACATCCGTATATTTCATAAAATTCATTTCGATTAATATGATTTCCCAGTAATAACGTTCCTCAAGACTCGATCCAAGACTCTTATTTTCTAATTTTCTACAAATCGCTCACCCGATTTCCTCCCCATTCGTATTCGTACGAAGAAAGATGAGGAAAAGCCATTAATATGGGAAAAATATCGAGCGATATAAAAGGGATACGTGGGAACAATCGGTCATACTTTAATGAAAATTTGCAACTTGATTTTTCGCAACCAGGTCTCCATATATCGTGAATTACGTGGCGCCATTTTCGACGCGACGATACACGTGACCCCGTTTCGCCAAGATCCGCATAGAAAAGTGGGAATTTAAATGAATCTCGCATTGGAAAATCGTTCTCCCTCCTCCGGTTTTGTGATAAAGGGAAAATTGGAATTTTGAAATGAAAATTTTCGTTCCTATTTCGAGGAAATGTATGCGAATGTGTGTATATAATTCGAAATGTAAACCTGTTACAAATACAAATTCATAAATTTGTGTGAAAAGTTTATAAAAGAGAATATATTGCTCGATATTGTTCGACGTCGCTTGGAAATATTGTTTTGTTATTATATTGTTTTGTTTGTGTAATAGTTGTTAGAAGGAATGGTAAATAAAAAAAAAATTGTCTTCGAAAAAAGAAGATGAATAAGAATTAATACATAAATTACACGAATGTAAGAATTATTATTGTATTTTTATATTATTTATTTACTTTTATATCATTTTTCCAATCCTCGATTTAAAACCTTTAAACGTCATCGAAAATAGTTTAGTCCCTTTATATAAGAATTGTCAAAATCGAAACAAAATTATGATACGATGGACAAGAAGGAAATTTTTAGAAACTAACATTTCCGTTCCACCTCTTCGAATCGTCCATCATCAACCCCATTTCTCCAATAACTCTCCAACAACCAACAACAATCCCCCGGCAAAAATCTCGAAGATTTCGCTGAAACAAATAATTGCAACGTCTCTCTCTCCCCCTCCCCTCTCTTTAATCCACAAAACTACAGAAGCAAAAAGCGTCGGGAATCCGAGAAGAACCCTTTCGAAACGGAAAGAGACAAGAAAAGTCTCGTCGAGTCTTGGTTCCGCGGGATCGAGTGGAAAGTTAGACGAATTCTCGGCTTCGTCCCTCTTTGGAGAAAGTTGGGAAGAATGGAATACGAGGGGGAAGAGGGGGGGAAACGAGAGAAAAAGCAGGGATAAGGATTATGCGCGTTGACATTTTTCAGCCGCTGATGATTGATTCTATATTTATTATTAATATAGGCGACCTTTGCGACGCTCTGACGCTCGCGTTCGGGTTCAATTCTTTTTATTTCCCGCGTTTATTTTTTCTCGCGAGTGCGTTCCATCCACTGGTGACGTTGGACCTGTCGGCACGTGTTGGTTGAGAAGGGGAACAAGGTTGGAGGAAAAAGTTGAGGGATCAGAGATTTCTGTGCGGAGGGATAGAATACAAAGGTTGTGTAGCAACATGTAGGCGTTCTGCTTTTAATACCCGTTACCCTTTTCTTAAAAGGATGTCACGAGATTGTCGAGGATCTATCACGCGATTGTGATGGAAACGGAAGTAATTGCAACGATGAATTTTCTAAAAAAAAAATCTAAAAAATTAAACCTCTCCTTAAACCATCAACTAAATTACGACGAAAATAAAGATGTTTTCTGTCACAACAAAATATCAATATTAAAACAAAACCTTCATTGTTTTATATTCTTTGAATAATAACGTTCAAAAAAAGAAGAAATCGAAAAACGCAAGAATCCGAAATAAATATATCCTTGCAAACAAAAAAATCTCGAAGAGGCAAAAATAAAAGATGAAAAAAAAAAAAAAAAAGAAATCAAGGTCTTCTCCATACATACACAAAAAAAATTCACAAAGAACGTATTATCATCCGGGATCCCTTTTACACGTGCCACATAACGAAGCTCCATTCACTTCCGCGTGGTTTCTTCGAGGGGAGGGAAGGGAGGGAGTTGACTCGCGTCGAAAGATCGATACGAGGACACGAAGCGAGTTACGCGCGCTTCCACGTTCAATTTCAGAATCGGGAATATATTTATGCAAAACTTTCGCTTTTCATTAACTCACGAGATGATCGAGTTCTGTCTTCTTCATTTTTTATCCCCGATTGCCAAGGAAATTAAAGAATTTTTTAACTCAATTCTTAAAGACGAATCGAATGGATTGATTAAATTCAAATATAAATGTGGAAATTGAATTACTTGATAGGAACGGAAAATGTTAAATGTCGTTGGAAAAAAGGGAATTTTTAGTTGGAAAAAAATCGCAATTTATAACGCTTCGATGAGAAGTGATAAAAAATTCAAGTATTATCTGGAAATATAGAAATCTTTACTTAGAAATATTTACGACTAAAATTAAATTAAATATTGTATAATATATATACAATATAACGCGGTATCGTTTTATGTCGTATTTGAAAATTATATTTAAAGAAAAAGATTTCTTTCCTTTTCGATTAATCTTCTCATCGATTAACAGTTTTCGCCATCCCTTAAACTTCAATACAATATTAAACGCATCGATCAAAATTAACATCCAGTCGAATGAAATTTTCGCGCAATTCATCTCATCGATGACGTTTATTTCCAGGAATTATTTCTAGCCGGAAATGAAACGTAACTCAGGTGTAGAAACATTCATAGGAGAGAAGTTCATTCATAGCCGGGGCATTCATAAAACGTTCATTCGTCCGAGCGATACGAAGCCCGATTCTATTTGACTTTCGCACAATTTATGGCTTTCCAAGGCATAGCTTCCACGTGAGAGACGCGAGGAGTTAAGCAGCGAGGGTTAGATCTCGGTTAAACGACAAGTCACGTACTTGTCGAAGAAGCCGTAAATATTAGAAAATATTGCTCGAAGCTAACCATCCACTAACCGTTTCGATTTACTCGGGCTAAATTATATCCGAGATGACTATAAACAGATCGATCGAACTGCTTAAAATTTTCGAGAGAAAATAATAATCATAATTCGAGTGACAAGAAAAATATTTAACAAATATTTCGATCCTTTTCCAATTCTGTTCCGTACTTCTTCGAAAATAAAAAATACATTTCCAATATATATATTCTCCTTCTTCCTTATCCAAATCCAGCTCAACATATCGTACGAATCGGAATTCCATATTGACTCACACCATATGCTACGAAACAATCCATAGCCGCACGAAAGATTGATCGAATTGCTTAAAATTTTCGAGAAAAAATCTTCATAATAATCATAATTCGAGTGACAAGAAAAATATTTAGCAAATATTTCGATCCTTTTCCAATTCTGTTCCGTACTTTTTCGAAAATAAAAAATACATTTCCAATATATATTCCCCTTCTTCCTTATCCAAATCCAGCTCAACATATTATACGAATCGGAATTCCACACTTCCGGCTCACACTATATGCTACGAAACAATCCTCGAGCCACAGCCTCACGGAAGATTGATCGAGGCGGAGGCGTCACGTTGTATTAAGCGTCCGCCGGTGTGCATTGAAATATACCGTAATTTTTGCGGCGGCCATAAATTACCACGGATGCGGAAAACCACCGCTCGATAAATAATACCCGATCGATCGATCGATCGATCGATCCAACTTTTCAACCCTTGGCCGCCGCCTATCATGTACACCAGATAACTAAGTGGAGTAGGTCAACGGATAAGCCCGGCCGCCTTTATCTATCAACCCGTCGCCGACGCAATTTTCCCCACCACCGTCGAATCTTTTTTCTTTTCGAGCGTGGGGCCCCCTCGGCGACCGTTATTTCTCCGCCAACCCTTAAATAAACCTCGACCTATCGAGGGACTTCCGTATTTCACGTTGTCGTCGTCGGCCGGAAAAGAAGCTCCTTTCCTTCTCTCCCTTAGGTGATCTCGGCCTCTCGAAGTTTGTCAGGGGCCACTTTTTAACGACCGACCTTAATATCCCCTCTCCTCGACCCTCGGGGGTGGGATAGCAGCCAAAGGGAAGGGTTAATGGGTACATTATGCGGTAACAGCAGTTTAAATTGTGTAATACACGGCCTGGTTCGAGTTACGATTCCTCTTGGAGGGATATTTGTGCTGTGGGGAGGGGGTGGATGTTAATTAAGAAAAATAGGTTGAGTGGTTTAGGATAGGATAGAATAGAGCGAGCTAGTTAGTTGATTTTTAGATTAGATGGTTAATTAGAGGGGGGGGAGTTGCTATTTTTGGAAATAATTTGGAGGTGAAGAATTCGATGAATTCGAAGAATATTACTTCGATAATTTTTGCGAGATGGGAAGTGTAGGAAGTGAGAATTTTCTTGGATTTTTTTAAATGCGGTGGGGGAGAGGATAGATTCGAAAATTGATACTTTCGTTCATTTATGATACCTTCAAAAGCGAGGCAAGTTATAAAAGTTCAGATTCAGAATCGTTCTCACGTATTATTTCAAAAAATGTATAATATATATTTTGTAAACAATTCGACGAGCAAAACTGCAATAAAAGACACTTCCCTTCGAACAAAAGATGGAAACTTACGCGAAACGATCATCTTTCCTCGCCCGAACACCCGAACGAAACTTCCTCTCCAAACTATAAAATTCTCGACACCTTCAGTTCTCATCAACCTTCCTCGAAAAAACGAAAAAGAAAAAGAAGAAAAAAAAAAAAAAAGAAATTCCTTCGATCCACGTTCCACAAAAACGAACTACGAAATTCACCCCAAGTGTTCCCCTCTTTCCTCCTTGATTACCTCGAGACTTTCCCTCGGCAAGGAAGGAACAAGTGGGAAAGAATTATTTTAAATTCAACTCGGTTGTCATTATTAAATAAAAAAACGAAGAAGAGAGAGGGAGGATTCGGCGAGAGAATAAATCCTCCGCGGGAGGAGGTTTTCGTTTTTCGGTGGGGCGAGGAGGACTTACGTTTGAAATATTCGGAAGAAAGATCCTTTCTCGCCAGTGTTCGTTGGAGTAAGACACGCTCTCGAAATCCCTGGGGAAACGGGGGATCTCGGCCAATGGGACGACGGCTGCTTTTGTCTCGCGCTCCTGTCTCCGCCAAATAATTCATTCGCGAGACGACAAACGCGGTACACAGTTTACGATTCAGGGGAAAGAGGGGAATGATTCGATATATTTGAATTTGTTTTCAAATGGGATGAATTATATTCGCGCGAAATGGGGCGAAGCGAGGATGCAAAATGATTTCGTTGAGAAGAAGAAAAAGAAAATTATTTTCGTTTGAGATTTTGGAACGAGGTGGTATTTTAATTTTTCAAAAGTAGTGGTATACAGTTCCTTTCTAATTAAAAAGGTTTGAAAATCTCGAATGATCGTCTGAATCGGATTTACGGATGAAAATAAAAATTTTGATGCAAATAATCCGATTAAATGGAAACCGTGATGCAACGTTCAATAATACACATCTTCGAATTAAAAAACCATTTTCCACGTATATAACTTCGACGTATGTAATTAATTAACCAGTGAGGTATTGAACGAATGAAAAATCAATTTCGCCAATTGATTCCGCGATCGAAACCGAGAGGATATCGATTCGAGGGAAGGGAATGAAAATTTTATGCGATTAGGGAGGAATCAATCCCGCGAAGGGATAGCGCTTGTCACTGCGTATGAATCTTTGACGAGAAAGTAAGTAAATCGCGGTTCCCCGCTCGTTTGCTTCAAAGCAAATGCTCCTCCTCTCGCCGTGAGCTGGCTTACTTCTCGAAACCATTTTAATTATAAGTGTGCTTGCGTTTCAATTACAAGTGAAGTGCTCGTGCCCCATAAAAAAAGATGGAATAGTGGGGACGATTTGGGGTAAAAAAAAAAAAAAATAATAAAAAAAGGGTGAAAGAGTTTGAGTAGAGATTCTTCGCGCTAATTAGACTTATTTCTCCGCCCGTCGAGAGGGAAAGATTTGAAGGTTCAAGCGTCGTTGAAACGCGTTTCTCTTATCTCTTATTTCTTCGCAAAAAGTCAACGAGGGCAGCTATTGGATCGTAAAATAGACTTTTCTTTTTCTCTTTTTAATTTCTTCGATGATTAATCCTTTGCCTTACAATCTAGACGAGATAATTTTATTCAAAAATTATCCATTAAAACAAAATTAAAGAGAAAATATTCAGAATATTTTTGAATAAAGAATAAAATTAGATATCTTCTCGATTAAGCATTAGAAATCTAATATGTCGTTATAAGGCAAAGGAGTACATAATTCAAAGTACATAATTTTCTTCGAATGATTTCATCAATGATCAATATCAGAAAATTACGTACCATGTATTATCGCAGAGAGGAAAGGAGAAAAAAATCGCGAGTGGAGAAAGCGCGTAAAAACATATGAAAAACATACCAAGATCCATGAGATGTTCCTCGCCGAATCGTCTCACGGCGTGAACGTGAAGAAGCCCGAAAGCGAGCTGCATTCCGGTAGTGAGCAACAGGGCGAGGAACCCAGCTGCGCAGACCAACCACCCCCAGCCACCCTCTGGATAGAAATGCGTTCGCATACCGTCTATGCCTGAGGGGGAGAAGATTAGCCATCTTTATTATTATCCTTTCTCCTTCCGTTTATTGTCAACTTGTACTTTTCCACCATATCGAAATATTTGGATTTGGACGTATTTAACTGCGATTTATCACAATTATTGGGATCAAATTTTTTTTATCGAAGAAATATTCGTTTACCTGGACGACGAAAAGTTGGCACGCAACGATGAAGGCTTCTCAGATCACCGAGCACCCAATTGTTATTCCCCATCATGCCATCGTGCATACTCCCCTCCGTGTCCATATAACGCATTCGAGTATCTGTAAATCAAATAAGAAAAAGAAAAAATATTAAAATAAAGAAATAATCGATATGATGGATGAACGATGATAGAGATTTTTCCAACCCTTCGTCGTTTGGATGGAAAACAAGTAAGAAGAGCAGGCGCGGATTAACTCGTCGACGGATCAGCCACCTATGTTTTTACACGATTCGACGATATGTTTGCAGGATTTAATTACATCGGTGAACGGGTCGCAGATGTGACCCATCAATTCGCGTCCGTTTTTTATACTCCTACTTAAGCCGTATAAAGATAAAGATAACACACCGTTTTTCTGTAAATGCGTTGAGGACGCGAGATAAACGCTCGAATTGTTCGAATTTAAACTCTCGAACTTACGAGAGTTTAACGTTAATAAAAATTTAAGCAAGTACGAGTATGAGAAGAAAGATTTGCGTCTTGTTTTGCCTCTGATGTTAAACTCGAATTTATATTTAGAATTTGGATAAATATATATAGATATGGAATAATTAGCATTAAATCTTGGCGCCATATAATTGGCAGTGTTAAGCTCTGAAAATTAGCATTATCCATTTGTACGACCCCACGAGTGTCATTACCATACTCCGTGATCCTAGAGTTATCGCCATCTAGTCTTGTATTCGCGAAATTATCACCGGCGAATCCTATAAGCTTGAATAGTCGATTCCGGAATCCACGTCTTTAAATCTTCCAATTTATTAGCGCAATATTACCGTTTCAATCCTGTCGTCGTAAATTTCTAAAATTTACGACAATTATTGCTCCTTATTAATCCTTGTTAAAAAGAAAAATAATAAAATAAAAATAATAAAACGCATAATTTCATACTAAAAAAAAAAAAAAAAAAAAAAAAGTTTTATCGACTTTCGATGAGATATTTCCATTTTTCTCAAGCAATATTCAAAGAAAATTGAACACGAAAAAATGTATACGTCGAAAAATTAAAATTTTTAATCGAGTTAGTTATCAAATATTTCTGAATTTACTTTTCGTAATCGAGAAAATTTTCGAGCCGTTGTAAAATTGGTCGTGACCCGAAGAGAGCCGGAACCGGGTGTATCAACGAGGTTTCCGCCTGGCAACCACTGCCGCGTGCCACGGGGTCGGGGATGAAACGAGTTGAAAGAAATGAAGAGGAAAAAGAAGAGTCAAGGGGGTTAGATAAAAGTGCTCATGAAAAGGAGATGCCAGTTGCCATGGGGTGAGAACGAGGGACGGCAGACCTGTGGCCGAGGGTTCGAGAAAACGGATCGATGATTTTCAAACGAAGAAACACATTCGTGAAGAATCTTACGAGGCTTACAAGTTTGCTTCTCTTTAAGAGATCTCTTTGTAGTATTTTATAGCGTGAAGAAAGCATCATTAAAAGCTTCTTAATATTTATCGCGGAAATTGACAAGCACAAGAATAAATAACATCACAGATTAATATTACGAAAATACATTTAAAAAAGTAAGAGATGGATTCATGGCAGGAATTGAGTTGCAATTTTTTTCCAGTGGAAAATATTCACATACATTTTTTTAATCCCTCTTTTGTACTTTTTTTTTAATCGTCGTAAGAGCAATTCTGTATATCCATTTGTCCGTTTTATTCCGTTAGATCTGTGTTTCGATAAAAAAAAAAAGAAAAGAAAGAGAGAGACAGAGAGAGAGAGAGAGAGAGAGAGAGAGAGAGAGAGAGAGAGAGAGAGAGAGAGATTAGAAATATTTCAGAAAATATCTCTTGTAAAAATTGTTGTATCAAAAATCTGATAAATATTATATTCGGACAAATAGAAGCTGAATTCACAGGAGAAATCTAAAGAGAAATTTTTTTTATTTTTTTATTTTTATTTTTTTTTCGAATTACGTACATGTACGAGAACGACATCGTCGTAAATCGATATTTCCACAAACAATACAAAGAGTAAACAAAACTGTTACTTTAGACCATAGAATAAAAAGCCACAGAGAACAGAGTCGCGCAATTCGAATTTCCACCTATTTTTCGAAAACCAATTTTTCGATTCGTATGCGTGCTCACGTGAACATCATTTGTGAAGAGGTAAAAAAAAAAAAAAAAAAAGAAGAAAAACGAGAAAGAATGTAAAAAGGGGAATAAAAAGGAGAAGAAAAAAAACGAAGCAGCAGTCAGAACGAAAGCAAAGAGCGAATAAAAGAAACAAGGATCGGTGTGACACGTATTCTTAATTGTGCCACGACCCTTCGCGCCGCCATCGTTCTTTACCACTTCTTCTTCTTCCTTCTTCTTCTTCTTCTTCTTCCACCTTTCTCTTAATTACAACGGCCAAGTTTCCGCAAACAGCAAAAGTTCCCCGTAAAATTCGTCTTTACCGAGCTAATGAACTTTTAACCAATTTAAGGCAGAATTTTCACCGAGTCTCGCCGTTTGCATTTTTATTACCTTTTCCTCGTGGAAAATGATCCTTTCCCGAAGAACCACCGAGAAACCTTTTCCACGGTGTGAAAACAAGAGGAGAAATAACGGAGTTGTCGTTCGAGTTATTTCATCGGTGCTTCGCTTTGCTCGAAAAACAAATTTAAAATTTATGCATCCGTTTTTTTTTTCTTTTTGAGGGATTATAAAAAGGATAAGAGGTGTTGTGACTGAATTATCAATTCACTTTTCTCATGGATTCTCAGGATATATGAAGTATCATATATCCTGAATTTTAAACTTTATCATAAATCTCGATATAACGATTCCAAAAAATATAATTTCTACACTCTGTCGAATATTTATATTATTACGCGTAGGAAAGTATGTAAAAACTCATTACAATTCTAATATTTCTTTCGCTATCATTAAAAATACAATTTCTAAAATGCGAACTCGAACTAAAAATCGAACAACCAGAAGAAAATTAGGGTGCCTCTCGTCATTCTTTCGCCTCTCGATTTTAAAAATCTCTCCCTCCGTTGAAACTACGTATATCAAAAGAACGATAACTTGATATTTCCCTTCGATTTATTTCCTTTCGACGAAATCCTTTCTCCCTATCCTCCTTTCCAACTTCTGCCGTCAATTTATCGACACTGCTCTCGATTTTCCTCGCGGAAGTCTCATTAACACGAGATCTGGCGCGACGAGGAAGAAAGAATACGCGAAAAGGAAATTTTTCCCCTCCCTTGATGGGCACAATGGGCGGGGATAGGTCAAAGGAACGAAATATTCTTAATTACCCGCGAAACTAATTACCAAGGAGATAAGGAGCGTTGGAGAGGAGCTCGAGAAATGATGGGGTTGAAAAATGGAGGAAGGGGAGAGGACCATTGCGTCAAAAAGGGGTCGGTTGGAAAAATCATCCTCCAAGATCTGCTAGTCGTAACTTATTTTGCTTTGATGCAAAAATAACGAGACCCGCCACCCGAGTGTGAATTTCGTGATTTTATAGCCCTCCTCTTCCCCCTTTTTTTTCCAAGGTGAAAAATATGGATACGAAGAATTACGTTTCATGCGGTGAGACGGCTCGTTTAATTTTTCAAAAAGAGGGTTCCTCCCTCTTCCTTTTTCTGGAGGAATATCAAATATCTCGCAACGGATGGTGTAAGTAGCGTTGGAGATCGGATGGAGATTAAGGTATGATTGATGGAAAATGGAGAAATTGGAGAGTTGTTTTATTGAAAGAGATAAAACGGTTCTTTTGACTCTTCTCGATAATTTTCTCGATACCTGTGTATGAGATAAATTAATTGGGAGATCTTGAAATGGTGTAAATAGCGCGAACGAGATATTTCGCTTGGTCTCAGATTGGTTTCGAGATATCGGCGATTAGATCGAGGTTTAATTAAATTGCAAAGGATTTGTAAAAGAGATTTTTGGATATGGGAGCGATTATCACGAATATGTTATTTCATACGTTCAAATATTGGCACATTATCTCTATCGATTAAACGTGTAATTAAATATGACACTCGGAAATTAATTTATTTGAATCAGATTCGAATTATATTCGCGAAATTTGCATTTGTAAAATCGGGTATTCGCGCGTGAATATCTCTTGTAATTTATAAGATGATATGATATTCCGGATATTTCAACAAATCGTTTTCGCAATTTCCAAAATCATCTATTTTAAATAGAATAAATAAAACCAATTTCTACGAATACTTATATATATATATATATATAAGTATAATAGTATAAAGTAAATATATATTATATATTATATTTATATATATATAAAATAACGTTGATTTCGCTTTATAAAAAAAAAGTTATTGGCCTTTCGACGGGTTTAAACAAGTTTTCGAAATGGATTCCGTTTAGGAAACCGCAATATCCACCGGTTCGATTCCGCGATAAAGTCGCAAAATACTGAGCCTGGGTTACGGAGAAAACCCAGCAACCAGTATTTCCGTTTTCATTTCGTGGCGCATCCGTGGCGTAACGAAGAAAAACAGGCGTCCCGATCGAAGCCACCGTTTGAAATATGTACGCCCTTGACGGGATATTTGTCAAAAATCGATCGGCAACGAGGACGAAGGGACAAACACGCGTCTCGTTGGAGACGTTGGAACGGAAAAGCCCGCAACGTTGAAAGATGAATCGGAGGATGATTTAGCTGTTCCAGAGTGGCTTTCGAGATTGAAACGTCGCTACGAAACGATAACCGGAATCGTTCCATTTCCGGGATAATTATTTTTCGAAAGACGAACGTAAGCACGATTATCTTGGGCAAATTGTGCGACAATTTAACTGATTTAACTTTGTAATCGATGCAATGTTATTCTTATTTTTCTGAAGATATAAAAATCGATTGTTATCGGGATCCTTCTTGAATTTAACGGTGCAATTGTATAACGTGATCAGACAGTATAATATAACGAAAATGAAGATTTTAAAACGGAAATTTGTCTCAACGATTGGTTGGCTTACACTTGTACTTTGTTCGAATCTAATCCACTGGTTTAATCCGCTTCTCCAACCATAACCAACCCGCGCTACTTATCCGAATACCACAGCCACTTGTCTGGCCAAATCGACCTACTCTACCTGTCTCCTCATAATTGCTCTACTCTACTTGGTTGGCCATAGACGCTCTGTTCTACGTACGGTTTGTAACTTATTCTGTGTTCGAGCACTACTTGTCTATCCTCCTCGAACATCATTTTCTATATCCCAAAAAATTGTGCAACTACGCTTCGTGCAAATTGAACGAAATATATTTCAAAATTGAACGAAGTAATCTAAAAAATCCATAGCGCTTCCACGAAAACGCATTACACATTACCATCCTCCTCCGTATTCCGCAATGCAATTAAAAAAAAAGAGAGGAAGGATAAATCGGATTATCGAGAAACAGAGAGGGGTGGAGAGAATAAACGAAACGATCGGCCACGAAAATGGGAAAGGCTAAATGGTGGATCGGTAAATCGAGCGAAAAATCGGAAAGTTTTCCTCGTATCGTGGAGGATATTTCGAGCACACGGCCTCATCTACATAATACAAACGAACGATACGCGGATATTGATTCGAGATCGATTCCCACGGCCGGCTGGCCACAGGGGGATGCCAGTGCAAATACGGACCGGTTTATCCAGGTGCAAGTGTTTATCGCGTAACGCGAATTTATCGTGAAAATTGTGACTCGTGGTGAGCCTCGAACCTTGTAAATGACATTAACGGGAGATTAACACGCGAGTCGAACAACGGAAACGGCGAAGTTTTTTATCATCGAGATGGTAAAATCGTGGTGTGGGTGAACTTTTTCTTCGCTCATTTTTCGATTTTTTTCCACTTCTCCTCCCTTTCTTTCTTCTTTTTCTTTCTCTCTATTCGGTTTCTTCGTTTCGAAATTTTTCCAAACGATTCCATCGTATCGCGCGAATGTCAACTTGTTCAATTGTTTCCCTTTCTTCTAGTTGATCACGAAATACTCTCTGTGGGATATTTTTCATTAGAACGTGATTCTGTTATCCGATGATGGAAATATATCCGTAGAATTTCGTTTCTATTCTTTCCTACGAAGAAGAGAAAACGACGCGTCGTGGAATTTTAACACCTTCCATCCGACTTTTAGATCACTTATGAATAAATTAAAGTGCTGAAATTCTATCGAACTACGAAACATTTTCTTGGAAAATATTAATGAATGTTATTTTGTTAATTTGTATCCTCAAAGAAAAAACGTTTTCTCTATATTATTCATCTCTTTGCCTCGTTAAAGAGAAAAATTGATTGATTCTCTTTAGCCGCTAGATTAAACTCGAGAAAGAGCAGTATCGCGCCAAAATTTTGTTAAATCGGAACGAGAAAAGAGAAACGAGCAATATCGGGGAATCAGAGGTAATGGTGAGTGCAATTATTACTCCAATTCCAATAATTTATTCGAATGGAAATCATGAGACTGTAATGGAAGAAAACGCATCGAGAGACAACACTTCACGAGCACAACATTTCCGAAAGAAGATTACGAGTAGAACAGATGCTGTTCTCGTTATAGAGGCAACGAAATCTAAAATCAGCCGACCGATATATCTGCCCTGCTATCCGATTTATCTAAACTTAATTTCGCCCGAATTGCTCCGGCACCGGGTAAACGAGGCTATTGCTGTTAGTTTATAGAGCGGATATTACTGGATAGTACTTTACGTTTCGATGATAGAAAAGAGAAATGAAGAAATGAAGAAATGAAGAAACTAAACTCCTTTCGTTTCTCGATAGTGAATCTATTCTAACGTACCTTTGAAATCTATCTATTCTGAATAATATTAGTTTTTTGATCAACGAAATTAATGAATGCCAAAAAAGAGAGAAGAAGAGTGATGAAATTTAATTTTAAATATCAAATCTAATTTTGAATTACGCGTAAGATTAAAATTATAGAAAACTGCTATCGGCTAAAAAGATTCAAAGTTTTTTCTTTTATTCACCAGTTTTTGACTGTTCACAAATGAGGCTTTATCGCAGGATATTAAATATTAAAAAATATCTTAAAAGGGAAGTAAGGAAAAATCGTTGTTCGTGCAAATTAAAAATTATTCTTGAAATATTACAAGTATCTCTTTGTGATATTTACGATGATTTATAACCTGCTTTTTCTCATTACCTCCCTCTTAATATCCATTTGCTGTTGAATATTGAACGTAATCTCTAAAGTTGACGGAAACGGATTAGGCTGGTGCCACAGCAAGCAATGACGCAAGAACGAAAACAACGAAGCACCGAAGATTATGAGCAAGTTTACCTCGCGGATGGTGTCGTTCTTGTAGCGAGTTTACGAGAAAACTTGCGCAATCTGGCTGAATGATGCCCTCGAGAAATCAAATGGAATGCAAAATGTGTTAAATTAAACTTCTTTCTTGTCAAGAAAATAAGTGAAAATATTTTATATATCGTTTCATTGGACAGGATTTTGTTCGAGGAAAATGCTACTTGTTCCACCGTATATCGTGTTTAGTATCGTGTGTATGTATGTATCTATGTGTGTGTGTATGTATGTATCTATGTGTGTGTGTATGTGTGTTACACTCCTACTAAAGTATGATAAAGATCAGTATAAACGTAATTACGGTAGTTGGAACATTGCGAAATGCGAAAACGAAAGTACTTAACCATAAAATTTGCCATAACAAGATCAGAGGAGATATGCTGGGGATTCAAATTCATAATATTTACTAATGATAATTTTAATATCTTGGGACTCGAGATGATAATGAACAGATTATAAAACTCTATTAGCGTGTTTTAAGATCGTAAAATTTAATAGAAATAATTTCTCTGTCGTGGAATTAAAGCTTGTAAGGCCGGATAGCGATATTTTAGAAGTCTTTATAAACCGTAATAACGTAATCCTCGAAGCCTTGAAACTCGATAACAGAAAATTCTTTGAAGTCTTTGAACTCGGTAATGAAGACCCCGGAATCTCTGATTTTAATGTTGTCGAACCCGAATTTTCAATAGCTATCGTAATATCTATTAAAAATTGTTTTGTACACAAATGTGAATAACGAATTGGCTGCTATAAAATTGGCTATTACAAAAATGAATCGTGATTTGAAAAGGATTCGTTTTATCTATTATCGTTAAAAATATTTCTTACGTTTACGAATAACACGAAAATTTTCCACGATCACGATCATTCAACATAACGTTTTTCTTCTAAAATTTCAAAGTTTCTAAAAAACTGAAATTTCTAAATCAAAAAACTTGAAAGATCGAGAAGTGACATCGAAAAAAGAAATGACGTTTCGACTCACCACCGTGATAAGAATTGCCCCGATGAGGAGTGTACACGCCATTCCTTGGCTCAGGGCAGTGACTCGGCGTGTAATACTGCATGGGGTGATGAACGTAATTGCTCGGGGTGCTCGGCACGTGTATTGGATGGCAGTGCATGCATCTTCGCGGTGTCTCCGGCATACCCTGAAGAAAAAGAAAACGTCTGCAGTGCATCGAGGAAAGTAGAATCCATGATAAATTGCGACGATCGACGGCGCATCTTGGAAATTAAACGTCGTTGGATATCCACTGACGGGGGTGAAAATGTCGCGAGCGCGGAATACCGATTAAGCGAGGAACGTTGCTGCCAATTCTAGTAAAATGATCGACGATTTCCACTCGAGAGCTTAATGTTCGACGAACATCGACTTTTCGATCGATAATCGAATCAATGTACCATACGAATCCCATTAGAACGAGATTTATCTATTGATTCATCATAGTTTGTTTTATCGACGCACAAAATTATCCATGCTACTTTTTTCTACCCAATGTAATAATTTCTCAAAATTTCTCTAAATGAATGTATCGTTTACAGAAATAAAAGTTTAATCTCTAACTATCGACACTCGAAGATTTATCCGAATTAATTAAGGCACAAAATTGATCATGAAACTATTAGTGTTTAATGTACGTAAAAGAAATATAAAAAAAAACAAATAGAATATAAATATAGACAAACAACTTCTCGTTCATTATCGATTTCCAACAGGTCGATACAAACTTAATCCACGATTCATCGAACGATCCCATCTATCGAAATAAAAGTTTAATCTAATCTAACCTACACGAAGAATTATCCGAATTAATTAGGGGATGAATTCGTCATGAAACTATTATTTCAGAAATATAAAAAAAATAAAATAGAATATAAATATAGACAACTTCTCGTTCATTATCGATTTCCAACAGATCGATACAAACTTAATCCACGATTCGTCGAACGATCCCATCTATCGAAATAAAAGTTTAATCTAATCTAACCTACACGAAGAATTATCCGAATTAATTAGGGGATAAATTCGTCATGAAACTATTATTTAAGAAATATAAAGAAAAATAAAATAGAATATAAATATAGACAAACAACTTCTCGTTCATTATCAATTTCCAACAGATACAAACTTAATCTACGATTCATCAAACGATCCCATCTATCGAAATAAAAGTTTAATCTAATCTAACCTACACGAAGAATTATCCGAATTAATTAAGGGATAAATTCGTCATGAAACTATTATTTAAGAAATATAAAAAAAATAAAATAGAATATAAATATAGACAAACAACTTCTCGTTCATTATCGATTTCCAACAGGTCGATACAAACTTAATCCACGATTCGTCGAACGATCTCATCATTATATAGAAATAGAAGTTTAATCTAATCTAGCTACGAAGAATTATCCGAATTAATTAGAGCATCATGAAACGATTATATGGATAAATATAGACAAAGAAAAACCAGCTTCTCGTTCGTTATCGATTCCCAACGTTATCGATCGACAAACTGGACGATTGATCCACACGATTCCTCGAACGACCATCGATCCGCAAGATCATAAAAGCAAACTCCTATTTTTTAATACCTGCATAGAATGCTGGGATCGCAGGGACCTTATCGAGCCTGCAGGGTGAAGGGAGGGCACGCTGCCGCCGAAGTTGATCCCGGAATTCCTACACCCGCCAGGGGTGGACCAACCCCCGCGCACGCTGGCCGAAGTCCACCCCATCGTGCTGCCGCAATCGTCGACCAGCATTTTCACAGCGGACCTAGCATCTCATTGATCCTCTCTCGCCGTCTCGATGATCCGGAATTCCTTTTGATCCACCCGCTCTGTGCTCCACCGCCGCCGCTCTCTCGAGCTTCCCTCCTCCACCTCCTCCTCCTCCTATCTCCAAGATTATTCCTCGATGTTATATATCCTCGAAGTTAATCCCTGATAATTGCTGTCGATTCCACGGACGCTTGGAGGATATTGAAAATCGTCGAGGCACGATGATTCTATGATCCCTCCTCGCGAGAGTCATCTTTCGACGATGGGTTGGGCTCGAAACGATCCGGGCACGGATCTGCGAGAACAGAAAAATATAAGATGAGAGCTGGGAAGGTAGATGGCAGTCGATTAGAGAACTGTAATTAAGAGAGGGGAGAGGATGGTGGAACCGCGTGAGAGATAACGGTAAATGGAGGGACGGTGGACGGGATTAAAACTGTATTTTCTCGATGAGGATTCCGCTGGAACGACGACGAGAGATAAGGGATGATTCCGCGATGTTTTCCTTTTTGCTGCATCGTCGAGCTTTTCGAGGAGTGATTAAAATTGTCCCCTATAATTATAGGATGAACGGGGTGTTTAACCCTTTTGCGGTTACGAGAAAGAGATATAATCTCGGGTATAATGAAAGGAGTAAGATTTATTTTATCTATAACATTTATGATATTGCCGCGTTAATATGATTCAAGAAATGTTCGGTCGAGTTCAAATTTAAATCAGAATATATAAATCTATTGATCGTTACGATATTCTTAATTTTGAGGTATCAAAAGTATCTAAGATTAAGAGTATTGATGTAAAGACTGAAAGAAGAAAATTAAAAAAAATATTACGCAATATAATTTGATAAATTAGAATAAGAAACAGTGGACGATAGTTTTTACTAGTGAATATGGATTAATAAATGATTACGAGACACGAGAAATTACTTTACTGGAAACAGAAAAAAAACACATTTCTCTGCCTCAATAATCTCGAATACACGTATCATCGCGATTTATATTGTGCGCGTATGCCATAATAAGAATTAATCCGCGATTAATTCCGTGTACCGTGTAAATAATCTCAGCCGACTGTGAAGCGAATGTCGTGGGGGAGAGGGGAAAAAAAAAAAAAAAATAATACTACCGGTTCGGTCTATGGAACCGCGAATAAAACAGTCCGAAACGAGTTTTCTAGGGGTCTAGAAGCGAAACGATCCGTGAGCCAGAGAATATTGTTGACGTATAAAAAAAAAAAAATTTAACTCGCTTCATATGCATAAATAAACGGAACCATGGAAATGGATTCATGGTTCGACTTGTCCGTTTTCCGCTTGTAAAATTTATCACGAAATCGTTCCGCTTATATGTCCACGCAAAATTTCGCGAATATTCGTATGACGTCAGGAATGAGATTTATCTGAATCTCTGCGAAAATATTATAGTTTTTATATTCGTCCATTTGGGTATGTGTATGTGTGTGTGTATGTGTGTGTTCAAAAAGAAAACAAAGTGTTAGAAAAACAGAGATTTATGTATTTCTTTTGTGGTAAAATTTTGAATATTGAAAACCGAATGGAGATTTTTTTTTTTTTTTGTAAGTTAATAGGATAATAATCGTAACGTTTTATCATTGAATTATGCGTGAAAATTTTATAAAAATTTTCGTAGAAATATACATGTTGAAATTTAGATTAAATAAATTTTGTAACGTGTTTAAAATGATAAATATTATTTTTAGAAGCATGTTTCAATTTTGCAAATTTTAATGTTATATAATCTATTTGCGCGATATTATCTCATTTGAATTAATAAATTAATAGCTGATACGAAATTTTAACCAAAATTACATCTCCATTCTGCAAGATAGAGAAGGAAAGAGGAATGCAAAAATTATATATCGCATGATACAATTTGCAAAATTGTTTAAAATTGCCTGATAATTTTTTAAATAAATTTTACAACATATTTTACTTTATTTCCTATATTGATATTTTCAAAAATGTATCTATATATTTTCTATTCATAATAATTCTATGCGTTGTGTATCCAAGTGTGTTCATATTGGGATACAAAATATCGATATATGCGAATAAATGGAGCGTTCCTTCCTCGATAAATTATTATTTTTTTTTTTTGTTTTACAATCTTTCCACCCTATAACCCAAGTGTTTCAATGTGAATAAAAAATACCTCGCGATATACATGCCTAACGTTACAAATACTGAATTTGGCATAAAAAATATTTTTCGATTTTTGCAATCAATATTACTTTTCAAAAAAATATTACTTTTCACACATTTAACGTTAAATATAAATATAAATATCTACAATTCCAAAAGATATCTATACTATTTTTTTTTTTTCTACAATATGTTACATTCGAAAACTCGACTCAAATCTGCAATACCAATCATCTACCAATTGTATTGATAAATACCTATTATTCCAAATCCTATAAAACCGATGGAAACCCCTATAAAGTATTTTTTTTTTTTGAAAAAAAAATCCCCATTTTTAAACTTATTTCTGAATTATTAAATTCAGAAAGAAAAAATTAAATTAAAATCTCACACAATGCGCAACCATTTCGAATTAATCCATGCAACTTTCTCTTATCGATTCTCGATCCGATAAATTTACGACTTCCATAGTTGATGGAATGACCGGTTTCGAAAAACTCGATACTCGATTTCACGGCCGAGGTTCGTGCGCGCAACTTTCGCAATAAGAAGGAACGGATCGGAAACAAATGGCGGATTTGTATGCGCCACTCCCCGTATATATTTCAACTTTACCACGAAAGAGGAGGAATTTCGTTGCGGAATGCAAAAACATCCCGGTGCCGTAAATCTTTTTACAAAACGCTTTTTAATCGAAACACTTTGCGCGAACGAAGCCCGGAAGTTCGTTTCCAAACGCCAATAGTTTCGAGATCGAGTTTTTAAATACGAGTAAAAACGATCAAGAGGATGAAATTTACGATTCACGATCAGTTTCGCGAGTTATTTTCCATCGATTGGAATATATTCGAAATTGTTTGTCTCGTTCTTTCGTCCAATTCATTTAATTATTAATGTATTCATTGTATCGAAATACATTAATATTTTTAGATTAAAAGATCTTGAAATTTTTCTTCGAAAAAATCTCATTTTCTTCTCATATATTATATTTAAATTTTTGTCAAAAAAATAATTTTTAAAGTTGATTAAATTTTAAATTAAAGAATGAGAATTACATTATATATTAAGATGAACTTATCGTGTTTATCCGCATTCGCTTTGATTAAATCCTTTCCTCTCTTTCTCTCTCTCTCTCTCTCTCTCTCTCTCTCTCTCTCTCTCTCTCTCTCTCTCTTTCTTTTTGAATCCAATATTTCTTCATTAAAAAAACATCAAAACTTTTCAGGAAAAAAGGAATATCTCGTGTTTCTCGCCATTTCTTGAAAAGAAAAAAAAAAAAAAAAAACTCGACTTAGCGATTCAACATTTGCATTTCCCTCGAAACATCCCACTATAACTCGATACTTATATCTTTCCCACAGGAAATCCCTCTCCCTCTCACGCTGCTCGCTTAAATCGTTCTCCCCCGGCAGAGTAAGCAACCCTTGTTCCATACAAATCATCACTTACATCCTCTCTTCAAGAGAAAGACCATTTTTTTTTTTTCTTTTCTTCGTAACAAAAACGCGACCACCTCGTACATTTTCCAAGATCGTCCTTTCTTCGTGGAAAACACTGTTAACACCCCCCAGGCATGTGAATATCTCTCCATCCCCATAACTGCGATGAAACCTTCTCTAAAGCAACTTATTTTCTAGAAAACCTTCCTCTCGCATATACCGTGAAATGATATATGGAATCACGATCGAAGACGAATAATAAACGAAAAAACTATTGCTCGTTCTTAACGAAATTTTAATTTTCTTGATTACTTATCAATTCGAAAATAATACGAAAATATATATCTTGCAAATGTTAATCGTTCCAAGATTACGAACAATATTAAAATTCATCTATCCTTAAATTCTTCCACCCTCTTTCTTCAACGCGTCTCTCAAGGGACATATAAGATTTCCAAAGGCATAATTCCCACAATCGAGATCTTAAGAATCATAAAATCCCTAATTCTTCTCTAATTGCAATTTATCACAGGACATCCAGCATTTCCACCATTCATTTCGACCACCTCAATACACCACCTCTATTCATCTTCCAGTGATCTTGAATATTATGGCTCGTAGACCACCAAGAAGAAGCCGAGTTGACACAGGCGAGAAACTTTCGATCTTGCGGATGGAACATCGATGATCGTCCGATGGATCCAAGGATAATCCGACTAGATTGAATCCACCACCGTCTCCAGCGATCATGCCACTCTTCCCCACACGTGCGCCATTTTATCTCGTTCCATGTCCGTGCCTACGCGAAAACATTCTTCGACAAGCGTGCACGGATTACGAAACGTCCAACGAAGCGCGTTATCGCCGCCATCCCACCCTTCCGGTGACCTTTCGCCGTGCGGGGGCGGCGTTGGACGAGTGTCGGACAGGAAGTTGGAGCGCGCGAAAGGCACGTGCTTCGAGCAACCCCGAACAACCGACCCACTCGTGCTTCTCTCACGTGTTGCCACGCTTCGTGTGGAGGAGGAGATGCTTCGACGTGGTTGTTTTGCAAATTGACGAGCGCGATAACCGTTGCGAGGCGAAGAAATTGGCGAAGGAAACGTTGAAATTGCGCCAATTGGATTCTCAAAGCGTACGAAACATTTTTCCAATCCTTTTTGATTTTTTTTTTTCTCTCTTCAACTGGAATTCGAATTGGAAGTTTCGAAGATCGAAACTTGGAAGCGTGGATCTTGAAAATTCGATCTTTGATGAGATGGTTCTTTTAGGATTTTTTTTTTTTGGAAATTTTTTTGGAAAGAAAATTTTTGACGAAATATCGAGAGAATTTCTTTTTTAGGTAAAGTTTTTTTTAGAAAATTTGAAAAGGTATATAAGTTGGATCGAAAAATGATGAATATAGATTTGATTTTTGAATAAAAATTTTCGAGTCTCCCCTTGTTAAAAAGTATTTCAAGACAAGATTATTTTTCGATTAAGTGCATCGTATTCTGTTTCTTATTATTTTGGTCCGTGAACTCTTCTAATCTCTCCGCAATATCTCGTGAAGTGTATTGAACGGAACGGTGATCGATTTATCGGTGAAACGTCAAACAAAGTTGAATATCCTCCCTGAATATCCCCCACGATCGAAGGGTGAAATACGAAAACCGTGGTATCAGCATTGCGCTTCGAACTTTCAGCCCAACAATCTCCCATTTTTGTCTTCAAGAATCCCTTTAAATCCAGAAATAAAAAGAGATTCCATTTCAATTTCTGTTCTAGTCAGATTGAATTCCAATTTAACCACAATTTTCCCTTTTTTTTCTTTTTTACAAAATTTCGATGTCTTCGTGTCCCTTCATACGATAATTATTACCAATCGATCGCTGATGCTGGCTATTTCGATCCCAACAGTTTCCAATTAAACGGTAATCATTGTTATGGCGAAACACGAAACAGAGAGCTTTAGAAAAAATTGAAATTGAAACACGATTGATTTCGATTTCCTAAGTAACGCTAAAATTAAAATCGTCAAACTTATTTTTTTTTTTTCTTTTTTAATGTCTCGCAATTTTCCTATCCAATGAATATCATAGAAACAAACTTATCTCTCATTCCATTAATAATTTACTTAAATACTTTTGCACTTTTTTCCTTTAAATTATCATTACATGCATTGCGCAATTTTTTATACTAATTCGATACTCAAATAAATATCACATATTCTACGATCTAATCTATTTTCAATTAAAAATCTGCAAACTCAATCATTTCTACTTCATTTACCAATCCAAGAATTATCCCTAATTTACATCGATTACCTCCAATCAATTATCTTTTTACTTTCCTTTCACGTATAATTTTTGCGCGTTAATTCGAGATAAATATCACGCCCTCCCCCCAATCTCTAATTAAAAATTCAAAAAACCCAAAACGAATCGATGGACCACCTCCCAACAATTATCCCCTAATTTACCTCAACCGTCTTCAACCCTTCATTTCCTCTCGAATCGACGCGCAACTCGCACAATTTCCTACCATTAATTCGACAATCGAAACGAATATTACACACAATTTGCAATGTAAAATTCGCAAACTCAACGTCAATCGATGTAATTTATCCCGTAACTAACTTACTCCAACCCCAATTCCCTCTTTTAAATCGATCTTTTCGCGCCGCGCTGAAACAGTCCCTCCGCATTGATTCGATAACAGCTGGGAAACAATCGGATAAAAAATGTCGTGTCGAGACCCGTCGCGTCATCCCCAGTTGGGAGGAGGGGGAGGAGGGAAAAACGGGGAAGGCATAAACGACGATTTTCTCTCGACCAGCCGCGCCGAGAATAAACGTCCATCGGGAGGAATAGACGAGATGCGGGGGCGTCAGCTCGCGCGACAGCTCGCTTCGAAACTGTCACCCGTAAAAGTTTAAATGGTCGGGACACGATGAATACGGGAGGAGGAGGGGGTGGAGAACCGCGAATCACCGTCGGCTCTGTTGAATTGAATGCGCGCGACAGTTTGAAGGCACCGCTTGTCCGACACCGATGCTCCTTCTGGTTAAACACGCCTCGCCCTCTCCCTCCTCTCCTCTCCTCTTTGCCCCCCCTCTCTCTGCTCCTCGTCAAATATTTGTCCACTTTGGCGAAGCGAAATTATTCCACGTCGAATACCAACTGTGAAACTTTCTTCGATGATGATGCTTCTTCTTCTTTTTCTTCTTCTTCCTTCTCTGTGAGAGTGAAATCTGTTTCTCGAAGGGATTTAAGAGAGGTTTTAAGGGTGCGAATACGTAATTTTCAGAATATTTTGTCCGAGAAGGGTAATTTTTTTACGCTCAAACGCTCGATATCCATTAAAATTGAGAGATTTTCGTAAAAGGATGTTGCGTGAGGTGAGAGACTATCTAAGAGTAATTTTCATTTTCGACGCAGTATTCGTTAAGAATTAATTAACCATCGAGAGAAAAGAGCTTCTCTTTGCTTTTATAAATATATTCTCACCCTAATACTCGCTAACCCTTAATAATTTCGCGGTTTCGAAAGCTACATATTTCAAGAATAATAGTTTCTGTCAGATACATCGTGAGAATTTAAAACTTATATACCGTTTCTCGAGCGTTAAAAATGATCCCTCGATGAAAAGATATATAAAATTTTATTTGAAGAATAATCTATTAATTTCTATCAAGAATCCTTATATAAATATTTACAATTTTTATTACACCAATATTTACGCGAAAAAAGATATTATAATCGACAATCGATTCATCAATCCAATGATATCCATTGTATCATTGTATCATAGAATCCAAATTAACATCGATATGATCATATCGATGATTTAACGGTGTATTTATCGCGAAATTCGATTTCGATTTTAATTTCATTCCCAATATTTCAATAAAAGTCGATAAATACTGGTTAATAAAGTCAGATTCAAACCTGTATTCGCGATATATGTACGATAGATATTTGGCAACGGAAAGATTTAAACACGGGGTTATGTATCGTGAATCGGATCGAAGATTATCTTTCACGAGAAAAATTGTTCAAATTGCCACGACGTATCCCTCCCCTCCACGATGATTTAGCGCAGAGGTTGGTTAGAAGGTTGGGCGAAATGATGGACTATTCCAAGTTGTAGCGGTGTTATGGAGGTACTTTGCGATATTAGAGGAAAGTTCGCTCGCCAAGTAGCCGCTCAACTTACCAAGGGTGATTTAGATGGGCTGGTTATTTGTTAAAAGCAAAGGAAGGTAATTTTACCGGAGACGTGACTTGGATAATGCATTGAAACTTTTAAATTGATTCCTCGATACAATGGGTATTGGCACAATAGCTGAACTTCTCGTTATTTTGAAATATATTAACTGCGTATTTGTATTGGTGAGGATAAACACAAAAGAACCATCCTATTAATTTATTCATTCAATATCGACAACGAGTAAAAGTTTCTCCGTGAATAAATCTTTTGTTGGATTTTTTCTTTTTTTTTTTTTAAATAGATCTTTAATTTCCTAATTAGTTTTATTATCCGTAATATTCCAATTTATTCAATTTTAACTCTTCTATTTTTCAAAACAATCGACAAACATCTACCTCGAATAAAATCCACCTTCTCCCCTTCCAAGATACATTTCAACGATGAACCTAAACTTTTGGTGATCTAATAAAATGCCACTATAATTAAATTTCACTGTAAAAAAAAAATTCGAAAAATTGATTTACTAATTAGAAAATTCAATCTACCCCCTATTTCCTAAACAATTCGTTTCGACAACCAAAAATTCAACGAAAAATTTCTAAAGAATTCTAAAAATTCTAATCAACTAATTAAAAAATTCCCACCTACTTCGATTAACAATTCCTTTTCCCAACAACATTTCGTCACACAACAATTTCAATCAACTTTTGCAAAAGATTAAAAAATTAACAATCGATTTCTTTTTCCGTAATTTCATCACAGAACAACCAACTTCTAACCAACTTTTGCAAAAGGTTTTGCAAAAAACGAAAAATTTCACTCTTAAAAATAAATCTACTTAAATGAATTCAACTACTGTTGAAAATCATCCCGCCTATTTCTATTAAGAATCGCATCCCCCTCTCTCCTAACGCATTCCAACCCGTGATTTCGTCGCAAAGCAACAAGAGCAGACCGGTGGTCTAACAGGAAATTTCGAAAAAAAATTTCAGCGAATCGTGGACAAGTTTCGCAGCGATTAGTCGCGAATGCCGCGCGTGCGTCCATTTTGCCCGACACATATCCATCCTCCCTGTTTCGAAACGCATTCACATCGATGTCGCAATGAAAACCGGTTCTCGTCACAATGTTCCGCGCTTTCAACGCCACTGTTGTGCGGGGGAGGAAGCGAGAAAGCTTGCGTGGAAAGGGGTCTCACTCTCTCTCTCTTTCTCTCTTACTCTGTCTCTTCGTCCGAGCGAGTGTACGAGGGGATGGAAATCGATAACATACCATTGTTCGAACCCGTGTCGCCAAGACCTTATGGTGTGTTTTTCTACCATGTGACTTGATTTTTTCCAGATTCATTTTAAAGGTTGGACAACTGTTTCCAATCTTGTTCCTTCTTTCGTTTGTGCTTTCTATTCTAATTAGTCGGTCAATACGTTATTCTACGATGTATTACGTAAAAGAGGATATTAATTACGTCCAAGTTGTTCAACCTTTTGAACTGTGCTATACGATATTTTAAAGTCGAGGAATAGTTGAACAATTATTGAACGAGGGATATATTGTTTGCGTTTCAAAGTTTTAGTAGATAATAACTTCGATGGGATGTCTTAAAGTAGGTGAAAAATTGTTGAACAAGGTGATTGGGATATTAATTGTGTCGAAGTTTTGGTGCTCGAGTTAAAGTAGTTTTAAAGTAACCACTTCGATCGAATCTTGTCGAAAGATAGATGAAACATTATTGAGAAAGAATTGGAAAGAAAATTTATTGTACTTTTAAGGAAATAAAGGATAAATAAATACGACGGATATTAACTTTCGATCGATTAACCTATGGATTTCTTTTGGTTATGCTATACATTTTTCTAACGAGAAAAAAAAAATTACCAACAAAGGAACGTAAATATCGTTCGTAAAAGAAATTACTAAGAGATTTACGACTCGATTCCTGATCGATTTCGTGAACAGATTCGAAACATCTAATGCATTAAGGAAGAGAATACGTTAGACAAGGTCTCAAAGGTTGGAAACTAGAGTCTCTCAAAATGGTATAAGGCACTCGTATATAACATCGTTAATTACAATCTCGGCGCGCGTATGTCTCATTAATCGCGCGACATTGAGTTAGCATGACACGTAAGTAAATTACTGCAGCCTACATACCCTGTCTCCCTTACAAATCTCCATCTCTATCTCCATTCTCCGACAAAACCCGGTAAATGGAATCGATAAAAAGGAAAGGAATTTGCCGAACAAAAATAAAACGCGAATCGCTACATCGATCCCGTGATGAAAGAGCGAAGGATAATCACGAGTTTTACGCCCCTACTTAGTCCCTCTTTATGAACGAATAAATTATTCTACTTTGCTAAATCTTGTTACCACATTTCAGAAATAGCCTTCCCAACCTTTCAGAAAGATTCACTTCTAACAATAAATTTTCTTTCCTTCTTTTCTTTTCTTTTTTTTTTTTTTTTTACATCGTAAAACCGAGCAGTAAAACTTTTTCATAACTTCGAAACGAATGGGTTGTTATTTTCCTTTCGAATATCTTACGCGCGTTCTACCAATTTGCTCTCAAATTTTTATTCGCAGCTATTATTACACGTCTTGGAATTCGATACTCACGCGATAAAAATTCGAAGCTCTTTTTAATTAACCACGAGGGGTATGTACAGAGGTTATACGATGCGATATGCGCAGTTCGCGCACTCCACGGACGACGTATTTCACGCGACGTAATTTGTGCCACACGCCACGAGACGAGATACTCCGCGACGCGATATCGTACCGCCACGGACGAGATAATTCGCAAGACTGAACGTAAATTCATCGAAGTAAATAAGAATGGTATTAATAGGACGTTCCTCTAATCTCTATTAATAAATAAACGCGCGTTTGTCTCGTTCTCGACACATAATACGAACGACATTACGTCGCAGAATATTTTGTTTTCATTTCGAAGTATATCGCGTCGCGCGTCGTGTCGTGTTTCGTTCGATGATTGTGAAAATTCGCGATTATAAAATTCGAAATTCTAAATTTAAAAAAAAGAATTACAGAATTATTTAATTAACAAAATCGAAATTATATAAATTATATAATTATATATAAATTATATAAATCGAAAAATATTTATTTTATATTTTCTCTCGATACTTTCTCGATATTTTCCTTTTTTTTCTTTTTTTTTTTTTTTCGTGCATCAAGAAGCAAACCATCAATTTGACAAAACGTCGTCGTTCAATCTAAAATCGGACAATTCGTTTCAAAAGCACCCAATACATCGTTCGATATCGAGAAAATCGATAAGATCGCCATCTGTTTTTTCGAGCGAACGAGACGAGGCCAAGATGCTGCAGACAGTTGGACGTTGGTTGGAAGAGGCTTATCAGAATCGAATTGGTTTGCAACGGAGGACGTATCATCGTTTAAAATCGTTACGAGAACAGAAACAAAAGGTCAGTTATTCTGTCCACTATTTTTATATTATCAATTATTTCCACGGATGGAAATAAAAAAATATCTACAAATAAATGAATTTCGTTAATTTTATTTCGTGGATAATTTATTTTCAAAATGTAAAATTCACATCGAAGAAATTGGACGACATTGTTAATTTAATTTAATGAAACATCGTGATAAACGCAATTGTACGTTCAAACACGATTGTACAAGAATGTTTGTGCATGAAAAAGCAAGAATATTCACAATTTTCATCTTTGTACTTCTCTTTCGTTTCCAATAAAAAATTTCTGTCTCGTACACGTTTGTCTGTCACGAACACTGTTCGACGCTCTTTGTGAACGGATGGATTAACAATTTCGACTTCAATCGGAATAGTTTTTCAGATTCAAAATGAATTTGTAAATTTATGCAGTTGGAAATTGTCGTTTCCATTTCGCGATCTGATTCTTTGAAATATTAATCAAGATTTCAAAAGTTTGAAAATCGTCACAAGTATTCATTTCGTATTCATTCGGTTTTCTTTCGAATTTCTTCTCATATCATAACCACTTAAAATTAATCAAAATTCGAGGGGGATCGATCGAACGAAATTCGAGACATTAGAAGGAATAAAATATCGATTTTTCGTATAACAAAGTTATAATAATTTTTCGTTAAATTCGCGCTACGGGGTGGATGGGGAACGGCAATTTATATCTTTAACGATAATAAATGCAATTTACATTTCGTAACGAAATGCGAAAAAGTACAAGCTATTAAAGTTTAATCGAAATTAAAGATTGATACTCTGTGATAAATGATGGAATTTCAAGTAGTATCTCGGTGATGGGCGTATGATAGATCTGTAAAATTCCGCTTCGAGATGAATCGAGCCAACAATATCCGTTTTTATTGTTGCAAATTGGAAGAGTTAATAGGCGCTCGATCAAAGAACTCGGTATAAGCGTGATAGCTCGAGAACATTTTGCCAGACAATTTCGTGCGAATAATACTCGTGTAATTATAACGAATTATATCCAGGACGAAATTCACCGATGCATTAATTTCCATGCTCTGTATCGGTATATGATACGTCGTTAAAATGAACAATGTTTCTGATTTCTTTTTTTTTTTTTTTTTTTTTTGAAATTATAAATATGAATGTTCGATTACGTTTCATTGGTGAAAATGAATATTTTACTCGTCCATGTGATGTTTCATCAATGCTCTCGATATTCCTATATAAAAGTGTAACCCTCGATACAGGCTAATTAATAGATGTAACGTTTTATCGTATTTAAAATTTCAATTTGAAATTTTAGAAAGCGGGGAATATGGAATTTTTTTATAATTCCTTTTATGATATATTCGTTTTATCTCCCTTTCGAATTTTAATTTCGCAAAAATCCGATAATTATCGATATCGTTCGTCACATTGGATTTGATCAAAGATTTAAACTTCGAACGCGATTCTTTGACGAATTTTTCACGATTTTGAAAAAAAGAAAAAAAAGAATCTTTTTCGTTTAGAAAGACAGAGAAGGGAGACAATAACCATCGACAAAAGGGATCGACGAGGTCGAATTAATTCGATAATGCGCTGATCGTCGCGCATCACGTCCCAATTGCTCAAACCTCTCAAGTTTTCCCGAGTCTTTGGAACTTCTTGGCCGGCCAATTGATCGGCCAAGCGAGTAAGAGAGAGTTGTTACGGCCAGAAATTACAAGTTCGAGACACGTATAATTGGCGAGAGATCGAAAGTAAAAGAAGAAGTTTGCAAGAGGGAAAATAAAAAGAATTAAAGACAAAAGAGATAAACGATTTCTATTAAACTTGTAAAAACAAAGGTGAATTGTTAGACTAAAGATTGTATTCTTTGGATCCTTACAAAATTTGAAACATTGAAAATACAGAAATTTATTTACAATCATCGTAAAACATCGATTCGAAGAATATCATGCTTTCAATAATTATCTATTCCAATTCCCATAAGAAAAAAGGAAACGCGATCCGTGCGATCATCGTCGTTACACCGATTATTTACGCGTGACAATTTATCCAGCACGACGTTGAAAACGAAGATTTCAATCAGCGAGCAAAGAATAAATAATATATAACATTGAGCAACAAACGAACCCTCTGTTTTTTGTTATCGATTTGATATCGAAAATATCGAGTAATTACAATTTGTTTTTGCGTAATATGCTTCCTTTCGTTGCTTCATTAATAATAATATTTTAATGAAAAAATAAAGAACGGAAAGAGGAGAAAACACACACAAAAGAGAAATCTAAGCAAATAAAATTAATTAAAACGGAGAATCGATTATTCGTGAATAATAACACCTGTATGAAAGAATGAAAGAAAAAAAGAAAAAACAAAGAAACAACAGACAAATAAAATTGGTTAGAACGCGTAGAATCGATTGTTGATACGTGGTTGATAGTTGTCCAGGGCGGAAGGATGAGGTACATGAGAAAATCGTCGGATCTATCTCGGTTTTAATTAAAATGGATTCACTCTGCAATCGAGCGTTTATTTATTAATTAACGCCGTTGTTATTTCGGTGACCGATGGAATACAGCAAAAGGATCGATCATGATTTCCCGCCGAGGCAGTGGTGAAAATTATTGAAAATTATGCGCGGCCGTGGTAACAAATTGAAATCCGAAATACGAAAACGATTAAGGCGTGGGTGAGGGGTAAAAAATCGGTGACCCGAGGGATGCTGATTCGAAATACGAGCAGATTGTTCGTGAGTAAAAAGTATGAAGGCGTGTAGCGAATATCCTTTTTGGAAAGTAAAAATTGACGATATTTAAATATATTAGAACCTTTGTTAATTTATAAATATTTAAATATTTTATAGTATTTTTGAATTTTATTAAAGCGTATGACAAACTAAATTGCAAGTTAATGATATTAGAATTCAAAATGTGAATTTAATTTATGTAAAATAAGAAGCAAATAATCAAATAATTTTATTTAAACTCGTAATTTATTTTTATACTCGTGTGTAATTAAAATAATATAAATTCTAATTCTTCGTACGCAAATACAAGACGCACAAATATTATAAAGAGGAAGGATATGGAAAAATGTTGGAATAATATAAAAGTAGAATTTATAGCAAAACAGTAAATGTGAAAATAGATAGTTTTGTCGCTCGAATTAACCGGCCAGTCCCGATCCATTTCGAAGATATCGATAAAACCGGAAATTGATATCGAGTTAACCAGAATGATGAAGTTGTATTCGGAAAGCGTTTCGTCGCTTGGAAGACCGTTTTATCGCGTTTGCGTCCCTGTTGTTCGGAATTGTTGAATCCGAGTTGTTCACGAAAGGAGGATGGTAGAAGTGGGACATGATCGATGGGTGATAGTAGTAAAATAGGTAAATCGTATTTGGAATTCCGATATCGTAGATTCTAAATCTCCAGAAATCGAATTTTAATTCAATTCGAGCTCTAGAGTCTGGAGAGGTTTAATCCGAATTTCCAATGCTTTGAGAATCCTGAGAGAAATTGAATTTTAAGTCCTTGGAAATCTAATACGTTTTAAGTTACTAGATCAGGCGTACTGTATTTTAAAGACTTCCGAAATGAAGCTTTGGACCGACCATTTTCAGATGAAATGGTTATTAATATTATTAAGTTCTCGTACTTTTTATTTTAAATTTTTTAAATTATACTTCTGGTTCTCTTAATTCCGAGATAATTTTCTTCTTTTCTTCATTTTCTTATTTCAAATTTAGAATCTACTTTAAAAATAAATGTCAATAACAAGTACAAGTTCAACTTCACGAATATTCCTATCATAAAAAATAAGAAAAATCTTCCAAATTTTCGAACAACTTGCTCCGAAATCTAATTCTGAAATCCCTTTCGTATCTTTTCCTTCGTTTATCCGCGTTAAATCTAAAATTTATTTTAAAAATTACAATATCAAGAACAATTACCAACTAAATCCATTTTCCAACCGATTTTTCATTCCGATCGGAAAGGAACGAAAAACTTTGACCAATTTTCCAATCAAAACATATCACATTCCATATTCGACGGAATAACAAAATCTAAAGAGAATGGAGACGAAAATACATCCGAGTTCGATATAACAAAGCAAAGCGTTAAACATAAGCAAACAACAACGAAACACGTTTACAAACCAACGGAATCAATTTCCAACAGTCTACGAATTTTTCTCCGACTCGATCCTATTTGTTCGAGACTTATTTTCGACTCGTCCATCGATCATCGGCCAATTAACCTCGTGCCGGGCCACCGATTAATTGGAACGTGCACGTAAATGCGCATCCAGTTGCGACTCGCCCTTCCGAAAATCGCTAATTAACTGCTAAACTCCAGGTCAATCACGATATCTTGAACGTCAAACGCCAACGAAATTCGTGGATTAACGAAATTCGTCGAGGTTTGGGGCACAGGAGACATCGCATTGTTCCATGGGGCTCATTATCGCTCGGCGACGCCAGCCCAACGCCATTCGAACGATCCCTACGGTATAATGCTCGCCGATATGTTGTTTCTGCGATTGATTTGCACGAGGAAAATGATTTTGGTCTCTTTTTTTCTTTTTTTTTTTCTTTTTTTTTTATGTGTATCGAGAGAAAATTAGGAAGAAGAATCGTGGAAATTGTCGTGTTTTGAGATTAAGATTTTGAATGAAAGAATCCAGTGATTGGAATTTTGCTTATTAATTGCGAGTTTTTTTTTGTTTAAGATTTGATGTTAGGTTTTTTTCAAGAATTATTAGATTAGTGGATTTATTTTGGAATTTGAATTTAAATTTGATGGAAAATGGAATATGGATCAATGATATACGAATTTAATGAAAATTTAATGGAAAAATGTAGCTTATTAAATTACAAATTGAAAAAGAATATATTTAATTAAATATATAAAGATATATGAATAATGAATAATGGAAATATTTTGAGAGATTTTTTTATATGAAAAAAATGCAATAACGTTAAAAAACGTATATTTGACTTCATTTGTTTAAAAATATATAATTTCTCGAATTTCAAATTTTTATTATATATTTTAGAGGGCTTGTTTGGATTTATTTGGATGAATTACATGTATCTATCTTGACATTAATAGCTCTCTCTTCGTGTTTCGAGTCGAAGATTGCAATGGTGTAAATCGTTCTCGATTATAATTATAGTATACGAAACGTTTCGTGAGGCTATTCCTATCTAGAATTACTATCCTTCGTTTCATCGGTGTTCTGGTTGGAGGAAAGAGGATGAAGACGAAGCCTTGTCAGAGATTAAATGCCTCCTTTAATTTGTTATTTCGTGAGCTTCCTCCAACGGTTAATGAGAAAAATATTTAATCTTCCCGTTGAAATTGAAAGAACGAAAAAAATCTGCTCGAATTAATAAATCTCAGCTTCACATTTAACTCTATTGTTATATAACTTTTTGATAAAATTTATATTCGTAAAAATATATATATACAAAGTTAAAGAATCTAACTCCAACAAACTTCAAACTACTACAGAACATTGAACGATTAAATCATTAAAAATATAACAAAAAGAATTGAAGAATTTAAAAAAAAAAAAAAAAGGATCCTAGTTAAACTGATCACCAAAATTCCGATAAAAACTCCAAAAATCTATTCTTTTTCCAAGACAAAAATATCAAAAATAAATATTCCTCGAAGCTAATCATCAAAAAAACAATCGATCCCTCTTCCGAGACAAAACGCCAAAAATATCAAAATAAATCATCCAACTCGACTACTTTTTCAAACATACACACACAATTTCTTTTTGTCTCGCATTAAAACGAAATTCCAACGAAACCCAACGATCCCAGACAATCGAATCATAGCCACACTGACAGTCGTCAGTATCGTTTCCTTCGACGATCCAACGATTCCTCCTCCTTTATCGGTAAAATCGATAAAAAAAAAAAAAAAAGGACAAACGAACGAGAGTCCAATGTTCTTGCCGCGTCCCACACTCGAATCGAAACAACCAATTTCCGGGGACGTCGTCGGCCGCGACGCCGACCTAATGGCCCGTCTGACTCCTCGTTACGTTCAAATCTCGCCGGACGCGGTTGGAATGGAACGGAAACTGCGAACAAGAGAACTGTTGCGCGAAACGATACGGTTTTTGCCCACGCCGGATGGATTTCGTGCAGGCGAAATTTATCTCGAAAGCTTTCGAGTCGAGGATTGATAATATCTGTGGCGATAAAATCGCGATGCTGTACAGTCATTAAGACTGTTTCTGATGTAATTTATTGGAAACAGATGAAAGACGTTAAAATATATATATATATATATATTTTTGAAATGCCAAGAACGGTACGGTATATATAAAAATGAGAATGTTGATTTTTCAATTTTGTGCGATGAATTAAGATTATCTTTTGATCGAAATTAAAATATTTTATATTCTTTTAATTAATTAATTTATAGAGGGTTTTCTAAGGCTTTTGTTGTTATCGTAAAAAATTTCTAAAGAGTTCTTACTACAATATCAATATATTAATAAGGTCTAATTAAAACTTGAATTCTCTCCCTCTCCAATATAATCATCAATAGAATCCGGTAAAATCTCCAGTTCAATCGTTACATCGAAATAACGAACCTCCCTTGAAATTTTAACAAGACTATCGTCGCTTCTCTTATAATAAATTCCTCGCGACAAGAAAAAACAAACAAAAATCCGATGCTTCTAACAGATCGAATCAACCGTCCCTTTCCTCCACTTTGGTACACTAATCAAAATCAATCTCAAAACGTTCAAGTTTCGCCGCTATATATATGGGGGGACACGGTGTGACGGAAACCCGGCACTATTTGCCTTCGTCGTGCAGTGTCTCTGCACGAGCGCGCGACACAGAGCCATCAGCTTCCTCGATACGTCCTCTCGAGTCCGGGCAATCAAGGGAATCGAGGGGCATTAAGGGACAGGAAGGGAGGGGAGGCTCGTTCACAACGCCACGATCTGCATCTTGTTTGCGGATGAGCGGATCGAACGTTTCGTAAACACGAGGAAATTCGCGAGGCTACACCCTCCGCTACGGAACACGCTACAATCGAACACCTATCTCGTTCATCGCACGAAACGCGAACTTTTATCCACGTTTAATATAATCCCCTTTCCCCGTACGATCGAACGACCTTCCGATTTAATGAAAGATTCGCCAGAAACGCGCCTCTTAGAGTTCTTAATGCGTAGAAATTTTAATGGAGAAATGGCGAAAGGAATGGGAAATATTGGTCAAGGACGATTAAATTATTCTCTTTTTAACAAAGGATTGTAATGATAAGAGAAAATGTAATCTTCAGAATAATCTTATTATAGTGGTTTATTATAAGTCGAAGAAAAAAAATAGATGTAATAATCTTTGTGTTTTGATTTGGACTTCGTGTTCGATCGTGTATAAAGGAAAATTGTAATAAATTTTTAATTTTGCTTCTTTAAGAATATATTTAGTTATATTTGGAATGAAGACTTTTAATAAAATGATAGATAGATCGATTTTTTCTTGACATTTGTTTTTTAGAAAATTGGAAATTATCTAAATTTCAATATTCTAAGAGAATAATTGAAAGAACAACAATCATTAACTTTCATTGATTTCAAAAAAAATTATTCTAATTCATTCTAATTCGAATAAATTTTCAAATATATTTTTAACAACTTCGAAAGAAATTCCTTAGAATGCTCCTCGAATAGATTTCTAATTTTCTTCTGTTTCGGGATTTCGAATTATGAATGGAAGAAGAAAAAAAGAGAAAATTCCGTGTAACAAAATCTGGGTCGTGCCATTAAATCGGAAAGAATTAATCGAGCCGATTACATCCGGCTATAATTTGCACGCGTAAATACTCGATGATTGTCGATCCGATGTTAATCGATACGTAGATTTGGAGCAGAATCGTTTGCAATACGGCAATCAACTCATTTCGACGGCTTTTGGTACTTAGCCGAGCTTCCGATTGATCGTGTATTTGATCAGCTGCAGATCAATGGGGAAATAGAGATTTGTGTCCGTGGATACATTTACGCGTTTTTGCCCCAAAAATCACGGTTTCGGTATTTAACCCGGAAATTGGAATTATTTAATGTAGTATCGGCCCAAAGATCAAACGTGTTTGCATATTTGTGAAACGTTGGAAATAAAATCGTAATTTTAATATTGTTTCCTTTGAATATTTCAATTTGGTTTGACGAGTTTCGATTAAAATTGAAAATAAAATTGTAAACTTGCAGATAGAGAATTGTTTTACATTGAGCAAATTAATTTAAAGATATAGTTCAAATATTTAATATTGAATTAATTGATTCAGTTAATATTTAATTAAGAATTCGGTGTAATGCTTTTTTAAATTTTTTATAATATTACGAGAAAATATGTGCATCCGAATAAAATAAATTAAAAAATTAAATAAAATAAATTAAATCATCTTACGAAAAATTATGCGTAACAAAGACTAATTAAACAAAAAGGATCGATCTATGGAATATTAATAGTAATATAATATTATTGAAATGTATTATATTTATGCACATTTTAACTAACATGTTTCAACACAATTTAATTTATTATATGAAATATTTATATTGCTTATTATATAAAATATATCCTAACATAAGAGAAGTTACGTAAATTATCCATTTAATTAAATTTTCTAGACTTTAAATGATCATTCGAAGATAACTACAAAGTTCTCATAACCTCAAAGATTTCAAATATTAAATTAAATAGCACAATCATGAATCGTCTTAAACTCGTCTCGTCTCGTCTAAGATACATTTATCCAATCAAATTTAACTACCAACAAATAGAAAGTTATTTAATACGAAATTCCACAAACTCGAAATCTTTAAACGGTTTATTTTTCCCGGACAAAGGAATTTCCATCGAAGTTACTTTCCGATAGAGCCGAGTATCACTTAAAACGGGTTTATCTTAATTTCAAACCAAGTTCGAGAGAGCTCCCAAAGCTCCTCGTTTTCACGAACGAAGTAATGGGCTCTTTCAGCTACTGATGCCGTTACACTCTGTCTCCGGCTCGGTTCCGCGTTTTTTTTCTTTCCCTTCTCTTTTTTTTTTTTTTTTTTTTTTTGCGGGGCTCTCGTACGAGTGCAAGCTTTTAAAGAAGACCTATGCGGCGATTTCAGAGGTGCTGTTCTGGTTCACCTAAATCTTTGCTCTATCGACTGGAAACCCCTTCTGGGGGACGCGTTACGATCACGAGAACCGAAGAATTCCTCCACGGATCAACGATTCGCGACGCATAATTGAATCGAGTTCACCCATCGATTGACCAACTTAACACCGTTTTTTCCCTTGATTTGTGTTCGAACGTGACCGGTCACGTTTGAAAAAAAAAAAAAAAAAAAAAAAGAGCAAAAATCGTATCTGACAATGTAATCGCGTTATCCAAAGTTAAAATGCGCGTTGAATAGATCGAAGTATCGTGCAGCTTCGATTTATTTGAAAATGAAAATCGAGATGCTCTATCGGGGCTATTTTTCTGAAAAGATTTCAGATTTTATTTATTTTCTTTTATTATTTTCTTCAAGAGTGCTCAACATTTGAGGTTCATTGAATCTTCTAGGTTATGCGGCAGTACACCGTGTTATATCGTAAAAAGACGGACAGAATATTCGTATCGGAATAATAAAAAAAATTTCGCCTAGCAAACCCTGGAGAAATACACGGAAAGTGGATACTAGACCTATATATGCTTGTTTTTCGAGTGTTCTACTTTATGGTTATAGCTTTGCAAGAATTTCGAACGTATTGATGCAATCGAGTACTTGTAATTTTGAAATTCATTTTAAATAAATCGATTTTAAATAAATCTGTAATACGGCGAATATCTGGATATTTGTATCTAAGAATATTGAATATTAAATTGGCTTAAAATTGCAATGTGGAAAAGAAACAAGAAATAGTATTAATGAAATTTTAATATTAATGTTAATAGCAATATAAATAGCATAACAATTACAATAATACTAAAGCAATAATAAAAATTGAAAAATAAAAACAAATTTTGATTTCAGAATTCTATTATTTAAGAATTCTATTAATTTTTATTATAAATTTAATTATTCGATTTAATGTATCTGTTATTTTGTGTTAAATAAATTTTTACGTTGAAAACAAATATTTATTTATAATTCAAATATTGATTATTGAAAAATTTATTTAAAAAAATTTATTAAAAATATTTTTTGGAATTTATAAATTATTTATGGAATATTTGTTGGAAAATTAAAAACGAATAAATTTCAACGAAATTCAATTATCAAATTAAAATAGATTATAAAATAAAAATTTATATGCCAATCAACAATTGTGAACAAATGTTATATTTTTTTTCGAATCTTGCAAAATTGAAAAATTAAAAGTTAAAAAATTAAATTAAAATTTACCTGAAATTCAATTTCAAACATGGCGATGTATAGTATCTATCCAGAAAGTCTTGAAATTCACGACTTGTTTTTACAATATAATTTAATTTAACTCATTAAACTTCATAACTAACACCATAATTTATCACATTTTTGTGTCACTATCAATAATTACACACAAATTGTCAATATTCTCTATTATATTACGAAAAATAGTTAAAAATTTGTATAAATATCGAGAATAAATCGAAAACGACACGAACAATATAACTGCGTAGTATAAACTAATTTATGACTTAACTAGTCTAGTCAATAGTCAGTTTTATATTTCTATTTAAATTATAATAACTTTTTATATTTAACATTTTTTATAAAAATTTTTATAAAATAATTAAATTAAATATTAATACGGTTTTTAAATCAATAGATTCAAATTTATTTATATATGATTTTAATCTTAAATAAAATAATTAATTACCTTATTGTATAGAGCAGTATTTCATCAGTATTCGCCATACCATGGCATCCGACCTATCACGAGAATTTTTAAACGTAGTTCGATTTTATAATATCCGTTAAATATTTTAACGTATTTTACACTGAAATATAGTTTCATGAAATAAAAACACAAAGATAGTTAACAAACAGAATAAACAAATCAAGAGATCAACTCTGAAATAAAAATAATTCTTTTTGTGGTTAGTTTTTCCATATTGCGTCATAATTAATAATTCTCGAACATTCCATTTGTTGCATCAAGTCGCAATTTTTTTCGCATTAATTTACAATTCAATATACTTTATTTAAAATTTAATTATTTTTTTCTTGAGAAATCTTTTTTTAAAAAAAATTAAATTAGCCATGATTTTAAAAATATTAATTATTAAAAAAAATTAACATATAAAATATGATTTCAATTTATGAAATTTTTTTTGTACGTGCTAGTTATCCCGTTCATCTACGTTCTACGGATTTCAACAGTTAGTTAAGTGAAATTGTGATAATTGGACAAGAATCATTGAATCTCAGCATGAGCTCGAAATTAATACTTCAGAATAATAATGTGCTACAATGATAACTGTAAGATTTCAACAATCAAGGTAAGAATCAAAAGAATATGATTTTCTCAGCGTTATTGCGTAGTATTCTCTTAATCGAAACAATATCTATCACAGTTGAATTATCTTCTTTGCAATTTCACTTTTCGCATACTTTTAATATTCAAAAATAAGAAAGACAAGCATTTCTTACATTTATCTTAAATCGTTTCAATCTTTGAGTAAAACGATTAATTTTTTTCTTGTATTATGAGGTTGTATAGAGCAGTATTTCATTAGTATTCGCTTACCATGGTATCACGAGAATTTTTAAACGTAGTTCGATTTTATAATATCCGTTAAATATTTTAACATATTAAAATAACCGATAGATATACTCTTTTATCGCATTTATTATAATTTATGATGATAATATTTTCTCGATTATCTTTAGATTTTCTAATCTAACTTTGCAATATTTTCGTAATTTTGTTTTAATATTCTTATTTGGATATTTTAGATTTGAGATCGCTATTAATCTCATAACTTGTCACTCTCTTTAACGAACGGTTTCGGTATTTACACGTAGATTATTCCACTGAAGACTATGATTTGTAGAGAATATCGACTTCAATCAGAATCGCGTAACACCCCGATATTATCCTGTCCCAACGTTGCCTGTTGAATAAAGCAAGATGCATAAAGCAGCAGCCGGGTAATGTGTATGCTACATCTGTGATTTATACCTGCGTACACAAGCATTCGCATTTCCGGAGGCACAACCGAGAGAAATGGCATCTGTTACCATTTACCCGTTGTGCCAGATTTTGCTTTTAAAACTGTCGCCGATTTTCGTTTTTTTTTTTTTTTTTTTTTTTTTTTTTTTTTTTTTTTTTTTTTTTATTTTAGTCTTCCTGAAATATCAGTCAGTTTTTTTCATAATTAGATATTCTGAAACACGAATCGGAAATATCGATACAAATATCGTTCACGTGATTGCAAATAAATTACGATAAAACTTGGTGGCTACTTTTTTTCTTTTTTGTTGTTAAGAGTTACATTTCTAAGATATGTTCAAAATAAATCGCATGCGATTTGCAGAATCATATTTCATACAAAAAAATATAATATTTTTATATATCTATAATTATATTAATATAATTTTATATATATGTAAAGAAAAAAAAGTGAAATTTAAATACGAATTTTATTGATCAATTGTTGATTGTTTTTGCGATAAATTTTCGGATCGAAAACATATAATCGAAAACCGTCGAATTCAATGATCGATATTTTATTTTGATTATAAATGTTTTTCTAGTGTTCGCGATATAATGAACGACGAAACGATTTGTATGTAAAGCATTTTCATAAATTATTTAAGGAAGCAAGAATGGTTGGTGCCTAGTGTCGTGACCGTCGATTCATAGACCAATTCACATCGATGCATTGTGCAATGCGAATACACACATAACACACATTGATGCTATTAATGGCGCTGATTATTGATTAGTTATCGATATTAACAATAGCCTCAATATAAATAAAGTAAAAGTGTTACACGAATTTTTCTTAGTAATTATATTTCTATTGAAAGCTATTCATTTTAAAATGATCAATATGCATATCGATTTACATAATTCGATAGGATTTTTTGTTAATTGTTCTTTAATACGATTACAAAAGTAACATTTATCGATGATCTATATTATCGATATATGAATATCGGTAACAATATTGTTAATAGGCGCTACTATCGAAGTTTGTTTGAGAATCTCTCGAGCGAGGCAACCGCAACCAGCCTGTTCGAGGTTTCCGAGTATCCATGGCTCTAGATTTCTATTACAATTTGTAACTTGAAACTTCTGCGATAATACTCCCAATGGAATATTAACCTTTCGCGAGTTCCATCAATGATTAATAATGTGGCACGACAACGAGATTGCATTGCCCGATTGTGGCATAGGAATTAAAACGCCATGATTGACAATATAATCGATTATAAATAAACCAAAGTGAAATGAACGTCGTATCAGATTTTTTCCGAATATATTTCGATATAGAAAAATATTAATGTATCTTGGTGGGTTTTATTTTTCTTTTTTTTTTTAATATCTTATTATCATCATGAATTCTCATTAGTTTTCTCGTAATTCTTATTAAATATTTTTATACTTGAATTTAGGTTATGTGACTCAGTTGAAATTTTTTCATTTGCTTTTTACAATGTTTCTACTCGTTAGATCGTTAAATGCTTGAATTTTATTAATTTCATCATGCTTTATGATGTTGAATTCCAAGAGAAAATGTTATCATGTCGTCAGTTGCACGTGACACATCGAATTAAGTCGAGAAATTTCTCAAGAGTCACTGGATTACATTTAACTAAAATCCTCCGAATATCCAATATCTCTGTGTCCTGCTTGTCAGTAACATTTCTTTTTTAAAAGGGCTCTCTTTAAAACTTTTTGAAACTCGTTATTCATTTGACTTCATCATGAAAAAATTTCAATCTCTATGTCCAGAGGTAATTTTAATAAATCCATTCAAATAGCCCCATAAAGAGAACTAAAGAAAGGAATGTTCAAAGAAATTACTTTACTATTGAAAAGAATTATTTCATATATTAACAAATGTTCATCTGCAAAGCTATAGAAAGGACTCTTTTGATATATAATTCAATCTGCACATTGTTCCAATTGTCATATTTTGCAATATTAAACCATACAATGATGATTTAATATTAGACTAGTGGTTATCTTTTAGTTAAATATCATGAGAGACATTATGAGAACCCATGTGTCAAACAAACCTAGAAGCTTTTCTAATATTTTTTTGCAATTAGTTCCTACAACTGACACTTGAGGCGCTTTTCCTTTTCTAGGAATGTTGACATTCCACTTTTTCGACGTTTTAGGGAATTTAGTTGTTATGTTGATTGATAGTTGGTTCCACTGACATACATGTAAGAAGCGTAGACCATGATCATTTTTCAAGAATTTTTTAGAATTCAAGAAAAATAATTTAATCGGTAGCTCTTTCTTTTTTCTATTAAGGACTTGTTGCAAAACTTTATCTTCCAATATTATAATTGAAAAGAAAAGTTTAAAAAAATTATATTGTCTTTTATAATTGATTTAATTGACATTCTAAAATTTATATTTATAAAATGAATCATTTTATGAATATCATATTAAAAAATATTAATAATCAGAAATGAAGAATTAATACAAATTCCAGTTAAGTTTAGAAATCCATATTCAATCATAATCTGCGTTTTAATCACAACCTAATATGTGAATATTCCCAAAGATATTAGCTTGTTAATTATTTCGTGTTATTAATAGTTGAAAATGAAGCTATATGATGATATATAGCCATGATAATTTCAAATAGAAAATAATTTTACATAAAAATATTTAAATATTTAAAATTATTGGCAATCATATCGCAAAAATAACTGTCATAAAAATTTACTTTTTTATCTTATGGACATAATGAACCAATATTACTAAAAGAATGATATAAAACATATCTAAAATTTTTTTTTTAAATATATGGTTAACAAGAAAAAAAACAATTGTCAATAAATATGATAATTCTGCATTGAATTATTTTCACAAAATTGCATACAGAATTTTCTTTCTTAAATAATTTATTGTATTTTTTTGAATTTCAAAAACAAGTTCTTTTTTTTATATTTAAAAATTTATAATCGTCCAAAATCATATGATTCTGTTTTATTAATAACAAAGATTTTGCTTGTCAATTCTTTGTTTGCTCGACGGTGTCATATTTAAAACGATTTTCGAAATTTATTTTGGATAAAAGTGTTTTGCATTGAATTCGCAGTGTGCTTTATGGTGATTGTTAACCAGAGATCCTACAGATTAAAGCTTGTTGATAGATTTATCGGAACGCGTTCTGTTATCAGATGTAACAAAATTCATATCGTTACATGGAAATCAAAACGCATCTTAACTTAGATAAAATTATCATTATTATTATGAATTTATGAACTATAAATTTAATTTTCTCTGTATAACGAATAAAAATTGAATATTATAAATAACTTAATTATTTGATTGAAAAATTTTATTAAAATAAATTATATAAAATATAATTAATAATAGATGCAAGAAAAAATTAATTTTTTATATTTAGCGTTCTTTTTTTTAAAAATCTATAAAATTAAAAAAGTTAATATTTTTTCTTTATAGTATCTTATAATATATCAAGAATTAATAATAGATTAATTTAAATAATTTCTTTTCAAATCTTTTTCATTTATAAGCTAAAGCAATACAATAATAATATTAATTATCATCAATAAAGGATCATCATCATAGAGGAAGAATAATAGATTCCTTATAGCAAAAAGATGATGTTTAACAAAGAACTAATTAAAAAAAGTAATTGTTCTAATTTTTTGTAATAACTGAAAGAATAGTATTGTAGTAACAGAATAGCGTGATTCATTAGCGTATTTAATTGCTCTTTGAACAATTAAGGTTACTTTGTTTCAGTTAATTAAGCGGCATCATGTTAACATTATCAGCGTCCTAATTCAATTAAATATACATCGCTTCTACTAATTAGCCAGCGCGTGTATAATTAACTCGAGGAGCAGTATATAAATTTTATTGATTTCCTTTTTAGTTAATTTGGTCAAGAGATTTTCTTCCCTTTAAATTAAATCGTGTAAACGTATATTTATATTTTTATCCTTCCAGAACAATCCACGTTTTCGAAAATTCAAACTTCCATATAATGTTATTAAATATTTAAACGTTTAATATCTAAGTAAATAAAATGTATTCACCGATAGAAAGAGAAATAAGCATACGAAGGAAAACAATAGAATTTAACCGCGTGTAATTAATCAACGGAATGCCAACTGTGGAACATTTTGCTAGAGAATTATTGCAAAACGTGGCTGATATACGTATACGATTAATTTGCACGCGTGTTGCACATGAATTACAAAAGCAACATTGTTAAGACCGCGATAATTAGTCGGGTGCAATTAAGTGACATAATCGGATTTAAAACTCGCACGTTTCCGTTCCCGCGCATTCCGAATCTTTCAAAAAATACTAGTATTTAGCAATTTAAATAGTATTCCATTTATAAAATTAAAACGGGGATAAATTTTTGCAGTATACCATTTATTGAACTAGATAAATTACCACTTTAACGAAAATTTTGTTAATTTTGTTAATTTTGAAAACCACAATATTTGTCAAATGTTTAAATCATTGGTGCAGAAAAGATTCATATCTTTGATGTATTCCTAATTAAAATAACAATATTTCCATTTTCACACAAATATAGAAATAAAATTTTATTTTAGTGAATTAATTAGTTTATCAAAATGAATAATTAATTATATATATAAAAGAGTAGTTTATGTAGGATATCTATTATATGACATTATTTTAGAGATCACTTGGTATATAAATACGATGTTTACATACAATATGAGATAATATTTCAAATTAATCTCTTTCCAATCGTTTATATTTTTTAATAAAATATCATTTTATTATTATTAGTTATTAATCGTGTAAAATTAGTTATTAAATCGTGTATTATTGAATTTTATAAAAATCGTTTTATAAAGAAGTACGCTTCATTGAAATCTATTAATATAATTTTCTTCATGAAAAAAAAAAAAAAAAAGAATTAATCCTTTATAAAGAATTCACGATTCTTTCGAAAAATTTCATTTATTTTCCATAATCCAATGTATTCTCTCGAAAATTATCTTTGATATGTCCTGAACTATCGAACTATTAATTAACCACTTTGATATCACGTGGTTTATCCTACTTTGTCACTCTCTATAGAGATAGCTATTCATTAACTCAAATCGCTATATCTTCGCTCAAAACTCACAATCCTATCGAAGACCAGATGCGTTTATCGATCGATATAATACCGGATTTATTTATTGATTTTATGATCGATCGCTTCTACGTTCACACAGAGAACCTGATCAACATCTCATATTATTAGCAATTATTGAAATTTGAAATTACAAAGAAATATTTGATCCTGAAACGGAATTTTAAAATTTATTTTGAAACGTAAAGAGATAAATATGCAAATATTTACCTTCTCTCTTTTAATAATCTTAATCATATCACTAACCTTTATTTATTTTAATTTTTTAAATTATCTCTATAAAGATATAAATTAGATTTAAAATCAATCTTTGGATAATTATTGTTCGTACAAGTAGAATTTTATTATTAAACACGTGTACGTTATGACAAAAATAATATTGTCCACAGATCATTTATCGATTTAACACCTTATATTATAAGACGGTCGACATCTAATGCTGTTGAAATTTAAATGTATAATCGTGCAATTTTCCAAAAGATCTGTATAATCGTGAAATTTTCCAAGGGATCTGCATTCGATGGAAATCAAGGCGAAAGATTTATTTCCTTTTTTTGCTTAACTCGAAAAACGATATCCGGAGCAGAAGGCAGTATATAACGTCCTTTTTACGAGGCCACATTTTCCACGTAGAATAGTTACCTTGAAAATGAAACCTTTGCCCTTATGTCTTGTACTCGAAGGATCGCGTTAAATTTGATACTTTGTCTTTATCCGTGACAAAAGAATCATGTTGAAGAGAGGTTTTTTTTTTCATTGGGCAGGAAAAAAAGGAGTGACTGATTTTACCTTCTCGTATTATGATATCGAATCTTTATCGCGTGAATAATGATTCAAACAAAAATAAAATAACATATTACGTTGTAACAGATTCATTAAAAAATAAAATTATTCTTCTACCTACTAAAATATTACAAAAATTATAACTTGGATAATTATAATTTGGATAATTATTATCTTTTCCTAAATATAGATAACTTTTTATTGAAAGAAGAAGAAGATACGTTGAAATATTATTTATTTTTCTAAAAATTATATACTCGTGTATAAATTTCATTATTTTGATGTTTCAATTGTTCCTGATAAAATTCCTGAATACATTCATTTTTTTCACACGATAGTTTAAACGACAATATGATAAGTAGTTATCAAATTAAAAAAAAAAGGGGAACGAATTATAAAGTTAACTGTTAAGCTTTTGAAACGAGCTTTAAAATACGTTCTAGCGATCAGATTTTAGAGTGGGCGGATATAAAAGGTGGACAATTCCTGTTTTTCTTTCTTTCAACGTGAACACGGCTATCTTGGAATGAAGCATTTTCCAACGGCAAAGATAAAACATAACTGCTCTATACTGTGTATAGAACAGGGATACGAGTTAGTTTTTCAGTCTGACGAGTCGGTATTTTGTTACCACAACGTTTCTCACGGAATAATATTGCCTTTTCGAACGAGGACGTGCATTCCACTTGCTTGAAATTTATATCTAAATGATGGAAATGAAATATTCTGCTATTTTATTTTCGTACCATGAAACAAGATTAAAGATCCAATCGTTGAGCCTTCAAGTTGTTCAAAAATCTATTATTTGAAAAGTAAATTGGTTGGTGTTATTACAGTTGAGAGAAAAATATTTTTTATCGTATATATTTATGTTTTGTTTATAAATATTTCGGAATAATGACTAGAATAATATTTTCATTGTGATGTAAATACATTTGAGAATAAAACTTTTCTTGTCGAAAGTAATTAATGAATTTAATAATATTAAAAAATCTATTTTTCATTTAATTAAATATTTAGATACAAATATATGATATTTTGAATCATTTTAATATTACATTCATACAAGATATTCATATTATGAAAATGAAACGTAGAATTGATTTTCCTTTCATTCCAAAGATTTCTTTTATCAGTTTGTATTCCATATCCATTCGACAACAATATTTCCAACTATTCCATTTCCTTACCTTCCTTCAATCTCTCAGTATCCATCGCTCACTCTTTAATCCAACCTTTCAGAATCATAATATGTAAAACCAATATTCGTTTTTAGTGACGTCCAAAGTCCAATATACCACCACGCCATCCTTTACACGAAAAGAAGAATTTTTTTTTTTCTTTTTCGAAACTTTTTTCCCGGTCAAAAACTTCATATTGCTTTTCCAAAACGAGCGAGGCTCAATGTGGTATATCTCGGCTACAAGATCGTGCCACGACTCCCTCGGAACCAATAGCAAATGTTAAATGTTAAAGATGGGTTACTACCCTCGATTCGAGGCAAATCGTGATCAAATGCATCCCCGAACAAAGATGGCCGTTCAAAGGAACGATTTCGTTCCAGTAACCTCCGTGGAATTTCTGTGGTTAACGAGCCCGGAACCCGATGACACGACTATTTCCCCCGACGGAAGTCGCGTTAATTAATCGGTGTAATTGAATATTGTTCGCCGCACTTCGTTAACGTGTTCATAGGATATTAGAGACCCGTCGTTCATGGCTAATTGTCCAATTGAATGGATTCATTTCTCGTTTTTCGTCTTTCATCTTTTCTCCTTTCTTTTTCTTTTTACTTTTTTCGATTGTGAAAGATATTTATGTTACATTTTTATTCGAATAATTTAAACTTTAGAAATTTGTATATGAAAATTGAATACATCGATATTTTTCAATAAGATTCAGAAAAGAAAATTATTATTCGTAAATAACGGATATCTAATCTAATGACTTTGTCAAAAATTTAACTTAACTTTCATCTTCTTTTTACACTCTCTATATGAAATATTCGAAATGAATAATCTCATCGAAATATCATTTTACCAGTATCAATAATTATCCTATTTATTACATCAATCAAAACATCTCGGGGATGAATCAAATTTCAAAATAGCTAAAATTAAAATAACGATACCCAAATATCATTCTCCAAATAACCAAATCTAAAACGAGAACTACAAGCTAATCGTCAAACTCAATTAGCAGCAACCAGATATTCCCGATCGATATTAATCAACGATTCCATCAATATCTAAAGAATATAATCCTTCGTATCCACATAATCCTCGTTAGATTTAATTTACGACTTCGGCTAATTACCTACGATTTTCCAAAACCTAGGATATTTCAACCGCGAGAAATCATCCGGTTTTTCATACCGGATGACGAGGGTGGCAAGAAATACACGTCGACTTGGTGAATCGCTGTCGTTGACGTGAATTTATTCCCCCACGTGAATGTTGGCCCAATGTCGTGGTGGGTTCCGTTCTTTTCCAGAATCGCGTTTCGCTGGTTAAAATCGCGTCGTTTTCATCGAATGGAAATTAAAGGCGTTACATATTCATGCCCTGCTCCCTGCTTCCTCGCGTAAATACGCACCCTCTTTTTCTTTCTTTCTTTCTTTTTTTTTTTT